>NC_140241.1:28001570-28054070 GCF_949987555.1 Borostomias antarcticus
TCAGCCAGTGCACCTGTTCAGCATGTGTGTTCATGTGAGTGTTAGGGCTATTTGTTGTGAGTGTTGGTTGGTCGTGCTTGTTCCAGGTGCAAACACATTGACAGCAGCAGAGTATGGCAGCAGTCATAGTGTGACTCATGTAATTATTTGGGTAGCACTGTAGACACTGTCTAGAGAAAATTAGGGTGCCAAGTCTTAGTTTGCTATAAAAAAATAAATTAAAAAAAGGAGAGAGCAATGATCTGTGCCAACAGCATGGCAGGGTTTCAATTTTAAAGTCTTTTTGCTTTATTCTCATTTTAAATAGAGACATGTAGTTTCATAACATTTATTGAAGTAGAACACTTATGAGCTTGTGGAGAAGACTATAAAACTACTTGAACCATACATGTACTGAGATGTGTAAAGTATAATCTCTCTGTTATTTAGAAAGCAGAGTGACGACAGAATAAAAGCACGGCGGGTTTAAATTATTGTTTGTTTGTGCACTTGTTGTTAGCTGTCAGTCTTGCCACAAGTAGTTACAAAATACAAGGATTAGGTGTGCTAGGCTATGTCACAACTGTTTTCGTTGCTTACAGTACCTGAAGCGTTTTCAAAACGTCTCAGACGCCCAGGCCTGCCATGGACAAATATATTTTGAATTTCATTAACATAAGAAACTGGTCAAATAAGGTTATATAACTGCATACATGAAGTTAAGATATAATAAATATACCATAGTATTGTGAACTAAGGTATAACTTTTAATTCATGAAGAACTGACCATTATGAGGATATATTTAGAAGGAAGACATAACATATTTAGGAGATATTTAGTAAAGCAAACTAACCTTTTTATGCAACCTGTGTATTTTGGAGAAATAATTGAGGAAACAAAATTTGAGCAATGAATTGACAGTAAAAGTAGAATAACTAAGATCACTTTAGCGTGCCCACCAAAATCAGATAAACCTTGCTTTATATACTGTAGTAAAGAATAGATCAATAGGCTACAGAGGTATCTACTGTATACGATTTTTGCACAACTTTAATGTATTTTTTTAAAGGTACAATCCTCATCCCTCCATCTTTGTCGGAATGAAAGGATGAAGGGAGAGGGGTCAGGGGGAGATACTGGTCAGACAGTTGGGGAGCCAGGAGTCTTACCCTCCCAACCAGGAAGACAGTTTTGTCCAGAGACCGAGGCGCTCACCGCTGAGGTGTCCTGCTGCCCCACACAGCCTAACTGGGTGAGACAGATAAGGGTGTGAGGCTGCAGGCTCTGCTCAAGGCTAAAGAGATGACCCTCAAACACACTCCTCTATAGGACCGACTCGGTCTGTAGAATAAAGTCCATCTACTGTCTATACCACCTACTGTATGGTTTTCCTCCATTTCTCAACAGCGATCTGATACTGTAAAAAATATTTTCAATATTTGGAAATTATAATTTCCAAACTATTGCAAATAGTAGCCAGAGTCAAAATAGATATATAAAAGAAACACAGGCCCACTAACAGCAACATAAAAATCTGCTATGTTATCACACTGTATTTTCACATGCGCAATAAACATGACTATTTTACCCCATGTACCTGCTTATTTCAACAAAGCCAAAAAGGAATTTATTAGAATTTCCACCAAAATACTGAATAACTTACAATACTAATACTAATACTAAAAAGTATTGAATACAGTAGCTAGTAATTTAAGAAGCATCACAAATCAAAACTACTGTACATAAACCTTTAAGTCGTATCTCTCCCTCATCTATATCCAGGTACAGGAAGATGGCGTTGTGTGTTAACGTGTTGACTGCAGCAGTGTGTAAATGGTGTAAGTCTGTACATGTGTTCACAGTCCACTACATCTCTGATTCAGATGGAGCCGATTTCTGGATGATGGATCTGAGCTCAAACAGACTCCCACCCTGTTCTGAGCCACACAGAGAATCGTTTACTATAGATTGCTACGATCAGTTCATCTGTACCGAGAGGAGTGATCGTTTCCATTTGTCTGTTGCTGTGGTCACAGTGTCCAGCTCAGGCACATACAGTCCTGTCGACACACAAACCCGAGCCCAAGATCTTCCCCCTAACAGGGCCGAGAGCTGGGCGCCGGTGGCCCTCCCCGTCACTCAGTCGTCAGCCAAGGCGATGGTTGGGGACACAGCCTGCCCTATTAGACCCTGTCTAGCCTCTGTCCACAGGCACTAATGATCAGGCTGCCACCAGACCTATGCTGTGACACGTAGTGCTGGGGTGGGCATTTGTACCGCACCTGTCTGGTGAGGAGTGGTGGGCAGAGAATGGGGAGAAGAGGAACTGTTGTTATTCCATACAGTCCACTACATGGGGTTCATCTAGGCAATTCTTTTATTTCACTTTTTTATTTTAGATTTTGAATCGTCTCATTGGAACATCAGCGGTGTGGTTTATATTTATCCGCTCGCTCGGTCTAGAGAGATTAGTGAGATGCAAGACTATGACGTCAAATCTGAGATTTTATATAATGTACTCTTTTGACTTTCTGCTCACTCTCTGGATGATTTCACAGATGCTTTGATGTAGTCCTTTTTCTTAAGAACAGCGGATCAAAGCTTGACCAGAGCCAAATCACTGAGAGGGAGCGAGAGAGACTCTTTATCAGAGCCTTCAGCAGAGGTTGAGGGCTGCAGTCCCCACCCTGGCTTAAGGGTGGAGGGGAGGGAGGGAGGGAAAGGGTTAAGGCTGGCTGGGTGATGAAACGGCGCTCCAGGACCTCGCGGTGGGAAAGCTGTGCCCTCCTCCCCTCCCTGTCTATGTGGCATATCCTCCTCAGATCCTCCACATTGTAATTAGGGGCCGGGTTAGTGAGTTAGCGCTAGGGCTAGCCAGGGTGGGAGCAGGGGGGGAGGCGAGGGCAGGAGCACGTGTTCCCAGGGAGTGGGTGGGAGCCGCCGCGGCCTCCGCGTCCCTCCCAGACTCTCTCCACTCTTTCTCTTATCCTCTCTGTTGTTCTAAGCTCAGCGCTATTGTTTGACTTGGCTGGTCCCTCCAGGGAGGGGCGGCTGTTTGTTCAACCTGTTAGGGAACTTTTGGGGACATATGATCCTCTTTTCTTTTTTTTTCTTGTCGGGTGGAGATTCTCTCACCTCCCGCTCGCTGTCCTCGGCACTGAGCGCTGAGAGCAGAAAACAAGGGTTGAGGATTGTCTTTGGTGTTGCTATGGAAAGGCATCGGGACACAAACCCCCCCCCCCCCACCTCAACCCTAGCCTCAGCCTAGCCTAGGTAACCCTAGCCCAGCCTATAGCACAGTCTGTCTACTGTATCTGCGTCTGCCTCCTACTGTTACTGTGGTATATCCTTTGACGCTGCGCCCGATACTTACAGGATTATTGGGGGCACAGGTCAACATCGGCTGCATCCGGCTATTGACACTAGACATTTGACTGTAGATTGATGCACTGTACCGCAAGTGTATCGTCCTCACTGGGATGCTGCTCTTGCGCTTACCGCAAGACCAGGGGAAGTGTGAGAGTTGGACTACGTACTTGTAACCATCCACCTGTTGCCGTTCATACAGACAGCCCTGCACTTGAGCCCGTGCGACTGAACCAATACAATAATCTCATTCTTCTTGGCTCTTTGTTCCGCGCTGCCTATCAGACTGGTTACATCATGCAACAGTGAGCTTATATTTGTTACTTATGCCTCATATAGGCGTGTCCAGCCCGTAGAAACGGTATCAAATTGATAATCATAGCAACAGTTCCCTAGCAACAAGACCGAGAATACCACACATTTGACTGGTTACCGAGCATCATGTCACCTGGACGTGATCCGTAGGGACATCTCTGAGATAGTCTCGTACGACGGCGGAAAGAGTGAGGAAAACGTGGGCTACGATGTCAGTCATGGGCCACTTGGATGCAGTCAACAAGACATGAATGAGCATGAATGCTGCCAGTGCAGTTCTATCTCTCGTTCACTGAATCCACACATCAACACAACTGTTGAATAGGAGGTGTTTCTGGCCCCCTACAGAAATAAGTCTGTAAAATGGAGGAAGAATTATATACAGGGACAGTATCATAGAGGGTTAGGGTTAGGTCATAGTGTCATTTCTCTGGTGCCAATTATTGTAATATCATGTTCAGTGCAATTGTCTCAACGGTATGAAGTGCAAAGTAAATATTTTGGTATCGTGTGAAGAATCTGACTCCATTTGTCTTTTTCTGCTGTCTCTTGCATTTCTGACCACATCAAAAAAGAGTGAGCCAGTCAAATACACCTACGCTCCTTCTGAAGACAGACAGAGAGCAACTGACACTATCTGCACTCACCTTGCAGAGGAGAAACTATTCTGTAGGTTGAAATTCTACTGGATCATTACCTTATCATTGGTTATCGTTGGTTCATGTATAGTCACGAACCTACAGTTTATTTGGCGATGAAGTCACTTGCTCAGACACCCATGCGCACACACACACACACACACACACACACACACACACACACACACACACGCACACACATATTTTCTTAATTGTCTAATGTCCTCCTCTACACACCAAACTGTCCTTGTCTAACCCTAACCCTAGTCCTGTCTTGTGACATCGAGACTCCTACAGACCTAACTGTCCCTGTCTGTCGTCCTGTCTTGTGACATCGAGACTCCTACAGACCTAACTGTCCCTGTCTGTCGTCCTGTCTTGTGACATCGAGACGCCTACTGTACAGACCTAACATTGAGACGTCTACTGACCTAACATTGAGACGTCTACTGACCTACTGTAAACTGTCCCTGTGTGTCGTCTTGTGTTACAGCATCGAGCCAGCCAGAGCATGGCCCACAGAGAGGAGGACCTGATTGGGATCCCCTTCCCCAACCACAGCAGCGACGTCCTCTGCTGCCTCAACGAGCAGCGGCGCGACGGCCTCCTGTGCGACGTGGTACTCATCGTCCGCGACCAGGAGTACCGCACGCACCGCTCCGTCCTCGCCGCCTGCAGCCAGTACTTCAAGAAGCTCTTCACCGTGGCGACCGACGGCGGCGAGCACCACACCGCCGTCTATGAGATTGACTTTGTGGCGCCCGAGTCGCTGACGGCCATCCTGGAGTTCGCCTACACATCCACGCTGACGGTGACGGCGTCCAACGTGAAGGAGATCCTGAGCGCGGCGCGGATGCTGGAGATCCCCTGCATCATCAACGTGTGCCTGGAGATCATGGACACCGGAGGGGGAGGGGAGGGGGGAGGGGAGGAGGACGGGGAGGAGGAGGACGAGGAGGACGAGGACCTCGAGGGGGACGAGGACGACGAGGACGACGAAGAGGAGGAGGACGACATCGAGGAGGAGGCGGAGTCGAGGAAGGGCGAACTGGAGGACCACGAGGACGCCGCCAGCGAGAGGTCGACAAGGTCTTCGGAGAGTCGGGACGGGCCAACACCCCCGGAACGAGAGGAGAGCCCCCCCAGCACCTCCCAGTACCAGTCCCGGTCTCAGGGCCAGAGGGAGAGGACCTCTCAGGACATGTGTGGGAAGCCACAGGAGCAGGACAGCATGGAGAGCCGTGCCCTCAAGGACTTTTCCATCGAGTCGCTTCTTCAGGAAGGGTTGTACCCCAGAATGCCAGTCCTGGACAGGAGGTCCAGCTTCTCCCCGCTGCTGCCAGGGTTCTACCCACCCATGTGGGCCGCCGAGTTCCCGGGCTTCCCCCAACAGGTCCTGGAGCCTGGCCACCGCCACGCCCACCGCCCCCCGCACCCTCCCTACTCCACCCAGTCAGAGGCCCGTCCCCTGGACCTGGCCATCAAGAGGGAGGTCATCAAGGAGGAGCTGAAGGAAGAAGTCCTGCCTGGCCTGCTCCAAGGCGACTTCCTGAAGGACTTTGTGAGCTCGGGGCTTGGTGTGGTGGGGGTCGGGGGCGTGGAGGGTCACCTGGGGCAGGTGAAGGATGAGGCAGACTTCCGCTCTTACCTGGGCTTCCTGAGCGCCTCCCACCTGGGGGCGCTGTTCCCCCCCTGGCAGCTGGAGGAGGAGAGGAAGATGAAGCCCAAGGCCTCCCAGCAGTGCCCCATCTGTAACAAGGTGATCCAGGGGGCTGGGAAGCTCCCCAGACACATGAGGACCCACACTGGAGAGAAGCCTTACATGTGCACCATCTGCGAGGTGCGCTTCACCAGGTAGGAGGACTACAATCCCCACACCTCCACACAGGAAGTAGCATGATGATGCATGTAGACATACAGTACAGTACTGTATGTAACGCATGTAGCCTTGCTACTATACTATACTAGAATATACTAGTATATTCAATCTATGACATATTTTAACATTAGAGTATATGGTTGATACCTTTACATTTCATGTCGACAAAGCTGAAGGAACAGTATGATCTTCACCGTGGTCCTGGTGTTTGGATGTTATCTTTAGTTGTCTAATCTGAATACCACATGAGACCTTCAGGCTGGAAACCCCCGCATATGCACTTCTTTGTATTAGCAACCTCAATCCTGCTTCCTGTCTTTCTGCTGGCACGCTACACCTGTCAGACGCCAGCTCAGAGAATACCTACACTGTTTCTGTTCACTGCTGACACCTTGTACATTCTCCAAAAACACAGAATCACAATCATCTTAATCCGCACCACCACACAATTCTAAGAATTTGCTGTGGTTTTCCCTCACAAAACCATGCAAGACAGAACATGACAGGTTTACAGTACCGACAACACTGTCAGATGTTACTGTCTGCAAGACAAAAAGTGCAGACACTAAAAATCCCTTCTGTTCCCCCCCCTAGACAAGACAAACTGAAGATCCACATGAGGAAGCACACAGGCGAACGCCCCTACATCTGTCTCCACTGCAACTCCAAGTTCGTCCACAACTACGACCTGAAGAATCACCTGCGCATCCACACAGGGGTGCGGCCGTACCAGTGTGAGCACTGCTACAAGAGCTTCACGCGCTCAGACCACCTGCATCGCCACATCAAGAGGCAGAGCTGCCGCGTCTCGCGCCCTCGGCGGGGACGCAAGCCGGCCGCGTGGCGCACGGCCAACAACTTCCTATTACCCCCTCCTACAGCCGGCCACCACCTGGAGGATAAGGGTCTGTCTGGCGGCTGCAGGGTGGTGACCTCCTCCTCCTCCACCTCCCAGGGGGGCAAAGGTCACGGCGGAGCCGGGGAGATCCGTGGGTTAGGAGGTCGGAGTCTGGCCTACAAGGACAGTGGCAGCAGGGAGGGGAGGGGGGGTCGGCGGGGAGACAGGAAACACGTAGCGGAGGAGGCGGGGAGGCAGAGGGGCATGTTCACCTTCACCCTGACCGGGGACGAAGTGCTCAGCCACCCTCCGTTTTACTCTGCAACGCCGGACCCCTGGACCATGAGACTGGAGCGACTCCCACCCATCCCTGAACCTGCCAACTGAAGTCAGAAACACAGTTCTCTAGCCAACAATCTGCCCCTTCTGCTGGAGAAGGATAAGGCTGACAATTTGAGGGGAATTATGTCTTACAATATAAGCCTATTGGGTAATATCAAATACCACTGTTGGTACCAATTGTGCAACTGTTTGTTACAGGGCGTTTGGTAACCTTTTTCTGTAATCACACCTGATCAGTTGGAGATTTATGGAAGGGTTGGAGTGAGGTAGGACAACGCTGGTATACAGTGCTGTTGCTGAAATTCACTGAAGTTCTCCCGTCCTATACAAATAGCTCTTATATGACTATGATTCTGAGGAAAAAGAAATTACTTTAGATTTGTGATGTTTTGAAAAAGTATCAAGATGAACGATCAAATATTCTCAGGACATGATGTTTTGTCATGGTTTATCTTTGGATTATTGACTATAATGAATGTAAAACCTGTAATTAATTAGCAAAATAAAGCACAGCAACAGGTTCTGACCCGTATTTCAACACTGCAGAAAAAGACCTGAAAGAAAATCTTTCACAACATGATTTGTAAATTGTAAATGAATGAGCCATTAAAGAATTAAGAACATGTACAAACAGGGTAGTTTGACTCTCTAGTATTTGAACATCATCCAAAATAAAATGTAATATGAAAACAATCCACCTGGCATTTGAAAATCAGGACGTTTGAAAACTTTTCACCTTTGTATAGTCTAGTTCTAATCTAAGCTTTTGTCTGCACTAGTGTAAATATATAAAATAATGTCACAGATTTAACCATGGTGATATTTACTGATGTATTGATGATAAAAGTGGTATTGATCTTTAATAATTGAGAGCCCATCCAAAGATGTGGAGTTTGATATTTCACACACTTGAATAAGTCTTGTTTTATGCTTATGTGTTTCTTCAAAGGACCAAGATGTAAATTTGCAACAGATTGATTGCGCTTTAGCTGTATTACTGCTGGTGTTCGCTGCAGTAAGAAATTAAAAGGGGTTTTGCCCTATTTTCATATATTTGTTCTCCTCTGATTCATGTATAAATATTGTTATTCAGAATTGTTTGCATCGAAATGGGAAAATATTTTCTTTCTATTTATGCATATTTAAATGAGCCTTGGCTATATTTTGCAAATCTGTTTTATAAAGACACTACTTGTTGGAACTCGTTTTGGGTCTGAGGGTTAATTTCATCATTCAAAAATCACTAATACTGTGTGTGTGTGTGTGTGTGTACAGTAGGTGTGTACGTGTATATATATGTGTGTGTGTGTGTGTGTGTGTGTGTGTGTGTGTACATTTGATATTCAAATTTTAAAATGTCAATGAAAAAGAAACTCACCAGGGTTGGTGGTTCATTTAATTTCACTTCACACACAATTTAAAAAGTGCTTTAAAATTCCAGGCCAAGCAATGAAGACAATGAACACTACAAAATGAAATAAAAAACATTGTAATAATAAGCCTTCTCTAATTAAATAAAATTGTTACTATTTGAAATCAAAAGTCAGTACATTTCCTCTTGACTGAATTGAAAATGAATAGACCTGCAGGCCCCTTGCTCTGATCATGTCATAATTCTCTTCATATCATTTGTTTATCACCCATCAGCCCATTCTCCATCTGTGCCTATACTGACCTCTACTGGATAATAAACTGTACTACAGTCCTCTCGCTCTAAGCAGGGTTGGTGTCAATGTAGATTTTTGGAATTGGTTCCAATTCAATTCATGGAATTATTGGAATAGGAATTTAATTGAATTGAACGCAATCTCAGGAATTGGAATTGAAATTGCAGTGAATTTTATTGGGGACATTTTTCAACACATATGGAAGAAGAGGACAGCATTTCTTATTGATGAATATTGTGTTATGGTTCCCCAAAACATGGTCTATTTATCACAATACTCAAACAAACTATTTTAAACTTTGATTAGTATATGCCTGTACTTAGATTGTTTCCCTTGTGGCGCTTGATTCGCAAAAGCATTCTGGAAATGATGTTGGTATCTAACAACTAGGAAATGAATATCAAAACATTTGTTATCAGCATGCTTTTACAAGTTAGACACACTTTTAACTTAAGGCACAAATTTGATTACAATAATATAATTTACATAAGACTTCTTTGTGATTTACAAATAATTTTAAATAGAGCACACTGATAAAGCTTCAGGAGAGACACAGCTCTTAGCCTGCAGAGGGAGTTGCAGTATCACTACTGAGCACCGGACCTCACCACGTTACAGTCCTCCAGCTGGAAAACACCCGGTTCATGTGATATGCAATGAGCACTTCAAAATACAAGAGGTGCTTTAACACTCTACATTAGACTACACTATTATTGCAACTGGAAAATGTTTTATGTTCAGTT
The DNA here is from genome assembly GCF_949987555.1 of Borostomias antarcticus. Taxonomy (NCBI): domain Eukaryota; kingdom Metazoa; phylum Chordata; class Actinopteri; order Stomiiformes; family Stomiidae; genus Borostomias; species Borostomias antarcticus. The sequence goes on from NC_140241.1 coordinate 28,011,339, forward strand.
GATTTCGAATGAGATCAACTTAATGGCCTTTGGGGGTCCTTTATACATCAAAGCATCAAAGTTATTCTAAAGCATTATTCTAAAGCAATTTGAAGAATTGATTAATAAACTAGAGCAGCCGATGCAATTTCAAAGTATGCTAATGTCCTGTGAAATAATTATAATCTACCATTTATAGAATTATGGCACATTTTAAACTAAGACTATCCCCAGCCTAAAATAACCAACCACTGTTTTTGGGACAAAAGCAAGATGAATGCACAATAATAACACGTATTTCTGAACTAGAATCATGCGTTTCTCCCTATGAAACAAAGCAGATAGCATTATGAGGCCAGTACATCTGTTCGGGGGTGTTTTGGACCGACTATAGCTCTTAACCACATCCTTTCATGTGTGGAAGGCTAGGCTACTTTGAGCTGTTCTGAGAAGGGAGGGTCTGCCTTGAGGTTGGCTCTCAAACACAATCCTATTTACATGCATTATACTTTCATCCAGATTTTCACTGTTAGAATTAGGAAAATTGCTAGTTTGTATTTTTTTTTACCCTAATTGTTTTCAAACAACTGGTCAATTCTTTAAATCCAGATTATAAGGCCAAATAGTTTTTTCCCTACACAACTTGACAAATTCCGCAAACCTACCAACAATATAGTCTAAAGCCCCATTTTCCAAACAAAGCCATGTCTCACTTGTGCAGAATTAACTTGTCCAGACAGTTTGCTTTTATAGACAAGAATGCTATTTGTGGGCTTACACTTCTCCTTTGATGCGGTGAGAACAATACGGCTAGTCTGCTAAAACGGGTTAACAACCGAACCATCAGCACAGAACTACTGTACGGTTTCTCTGGGTGTATCTACAGTCTCAAAACTATCCTCTCCTTGTCTCAATATCTGCATTGAACTGACAATCCATGGCTGTGAGAGCAAATTGGTTCATGCCCCGGCCGCTTGGTGGCTTCCACCAGACCACCACCTCTATCTCGATGCAGTCTTTCACTTTTACGCAACTGGCGATCAATGTTGGTGTAGTCGCTGCCTATCCCGTAGCCTATAGGCGTAGCTCTGCTTTGCAGAAGCTGATAACTATTAGATAAACCGCATAGTCTAACACTAGAACGCAGTAGCTCGGGAGGTAGAGCAGCCAAAATAACCCACAATGAAAAACATGAACAGAAGCTGGATCAGGTGCAATGGTGTGTCACATGGCTGGCCCCCCTCAGGTTTTAATAACCCGAGGTCTCCTTAATTCAGAACTAGTAAAAGTTTTTTTTTTTTTTTTTTTTTTACAAACTCCAGGAAGTCAGAGTATGTAAGATTTTCATAAGACTTAAGACATTTAAATACCTCTATATTGCAAACAGAGTGATCAGAACTGTGTCTTTTTAGACCGCTGTTTCTACTACAACAAATGGAGCTGAGAATGCCTCATCCTATATAGAGACGTGGCCACACCTGGTTCAAAGCATGCAGGTGTGCTGAGAATCAATCAGTACGGCCTTATTTAGTGTGGGCATTCCCAAATCCACAAACTGATCGTGAAGCAGACTTCATTTACACTGACAATCTCCCCTCAGTGCTAGCTCGCAAATGTTACGTACTGTAGCTTTAAAGGATAAGTTCACTATTTTGGACTTAAGACCCTATTTGTGGTCTGTTTACTATGAATCTGACACAGACTATAATTTCATGGTTAACGCTAGTGCCATTAGCAGTGAGTTATTTTCTGATGTCCTTAATTGCTGTTATTGTAGCAACTTTGCACATTCTGTACATTATATTTTGCTTCAATTGTTTGTTTATTTGTAATTTATGTAGGCCTATTTTGTATTTATAAATGTATTGATATACTATATCTATATTTAGGGGTCCTACAGTAGTAGGAACCCTATTGTTATTGTTGGTATTTTCTTCTTCTTCATTGACTATTATGTTTTTCCTGGAAATGGTCAAATAACTCAAAAAGTCCTTGACCAAAAATGCTCAAAATGCCGCATGCTGAAACAAGAGGCCTAGAAACCTAGAAATCTAGAAACTAGAGTAAATATGCCAGAAATAATTACCATGATTCATTCATACTGTAGGTGGTGCTATAGTAACTGATTCTAAACGCAAATTTCTAAAAACGAAAATGTATGAAACATGGTATACTTATTATGCCTTTACTCATGGGGAACAAATTTGCCTCAAGAAACTAGGAATGCAAACAATTAATCGAAAATCGATTAATTGATCCATAAGGATTTGTCAGCGAAAATGCCTTTACGGCGCTCCTCTGTTCCGTCATCTTATTAAACCCGCCCCATATCTGATAAATGATTGTGATTGACATGAACACATTTCTGTTCAAGCGGATTGCGTTAGAACTGTTGGATGTCCAGACTGCGTAGTGAAATCGAATGTGAGCTTGCGAGATCAGGCTGGCGATGCCAGGCTAAATTTCCCTGTCCCATCGTAAAAAGTTTAATTATCCTACTTTACAACACAGAACAGACTTTTTTGTTTTCATAAACAGACGCTGGAAATAGACTTCCCAGAGGCAAAAACATCAACTTATTTCGGTTGACTTATTACTATTAATTGTTTATAGTCTGATGCAAACATGTGTGCTTGTCATTTGTTTAATAGCCTATTAGATATTCAGTATGTGAAAGCCCCTGTTTTTTTGCATTTTTGGTAGGCCATTGCTGTGAGTCATTCCGAGTAGGCCAGCCTATGCTGATATTTGCCAACACAACAAACACTGGAAATAGCCTGTCTAATGTGTGGACATAGACATCTGTTGTTTTTACTTACTTGTTTGTACATTGCTGAAAATGCCTAAATTGGAAAAATGTGAACCTGAATGCAATGCTATTTAGTCCACAACACAAAGCCTAGCTAATGTTGGCCTAAAAAGTTACCAACTTCAGAAGGCATAGACTAAACTGTGGTTATATTACTTATGTAGCTAGCCACAGCAACCGAAAATATTTTCATTTCATCATCTCTCACTCCCAGTCAGAAAATGTCCACTAGCTGTGATGCTAATTTTCACTATGAGTTAACTCCATTGACTTATGCTAAAAACGTTAGCGAACTAAAAGTCCGCTATTTATGGCATTCTTTATTTGGGTGGGGGGGGGGGGTCTTTCAGGAGGGGCGGGAGGTCCCTTTGGGGGACAGGCCGCCCCTCCAAGGCAATGGTAAGGGAAATACTGGCAGTTTTTATCACGACCAGAAGGGCCGCCAAAGTGCAAAGTTATCTATGTCAGTTTCATCATCTCCAAAGACCAGGGCCGCCTTTCCCAGTTAAGATGGACCTTGGCGATCTATGACACTTCTTAAGGTATACCTTGGCGAAGGAACAGTTTTTGGTAACGCTTTATAATACAAGTGAAAATACCAACATCCACACTCTCACACTGTTGTGGTGCTGGGAGTAAATCCCCTTAAAAGTTTCAAATGAAGAATAATGTACTCCCGCACACACTTTTTCTCTGCTTTTTAATCAGTCAACGTTTCGGTTTCTTACAGTTGAAAATCTGTCCTGATGAAGGTAGAAACCGAAACGCTGACTGATTAAAAAGCAGAGAAAAAGTGTGTGCCTTATTACACCAAAGTTATCTCGGTGAGTCAAACATCTTATAATATGCCGTAAATAAGGTCCAGGTTGTCGAAAAAGAGCCTTCTCCTTTAATTTATCAGACATTATTTCATGTCATTTCAATTCACAGCTATTTCAGTGGCATGACTAGCTTCCGTCCTACCAGTCCTGAACAGAAACAAGCCAGCCACGCACATAAGCCAGGCTGCACCTGGCCTGGTTGTACATAGGGCTTCCTTGCAAAGAAGATATTTGTCTTAGTGGGACTCCCTGAATAAATAAAGGTTGAAAAGAAACATAAATACAGATTGAGGAGGCAAGGACAGGAAACTAAATCATACAATTGGGATGCATCCTCTAACATCCTAATTGAGGCCTCTCCGGGCAGTACTTCCTGTTCAGCGACCTTTCACCTTTTGGCCTTTCTATTCTGCTGGGCCTCACATCCTCTTCCCAGGTACTGCAGGACAATACCATCTATCATGCTTCCTATGATCCTGTCAAGATGGCTGCTAAAAGAAGGAAGCGTCAGAGATGTCATGAATTCACATACTCTCCGGAACTACTGTTACACTGAGAGCCAAGGGAAGCTGAAAAGTGTCTCCATGTACTATTGCCACGTGTGATGTACAGTATCTGATGCTTCCTTCTTTATACAGTGTGTTCTTTGCTGGTACTGGGCTGGTACCAGTGTCATTCACGTGTGACTTCCTCTGAGGAAGTTGCATTACAATGTGCCCTGGCCAGAGATGAGGGTAGAGGCCATTTTTAGACAAGTGTCTGACGTTCTCGCTGGGGGGTTCTCTACAATGTCACTGAGGAAACGTTCTCGCTGGGGGGTTCTCGCTGGGGGGTTCTCTACGATGTCACCGAGGAAACGTTCTCGCTGGGGGGTTCTCTACGATGTCACCGAGGAAACGGCAGACAATGGATTCATCAGAGACTCATAGGAGGTTTCAGCAACAATTTTTAAAGCCTGTATCCACATATCCAAAGTCTACATCAGTACAGTATCCACACATCCACAGTCTACACCAGTATCCACACATCCACAGTCTACACCAATATATACACATCCACAGTCTACACCAGTATCTACACATCCACAGTCTACACCAGTATCCACACATCCACAGTCTACACCAGTATCTACACATCCACAGTCTACACCAGTATCTACACATCCACAGTCTACACCAGTATCCACACATCCACAGTCTACACCAGTATCTACACATCCACAGTCTACACCAGTATTCACACATCCACAGTCTACACCAGTATCTACACCAGTATCTACACATCCACAGTCTACACCAGTACAGTATCCACACATCCACAGTCTACACCAGTATCCACACATCCACAGTCTACACCAGTATCTACACATCCACAGTCTACACCAGTATCTACACATCCACAGTCTGCGGTATACCCTTTGAACCACTTGCGCGACCACTGATTATACCACATATTACCATGGCACACACATTGCATATATAAAACATTGCACATATATCACACGACACTCTGCACACACACTGTAAGTATGCTCACCACACTGTACATGTTGCATATTTTGCACATCCACAGTCTACACCAGTATTCACACATATACAGTCTACACCAGTATTCACACATATACAGTCTACACCAGTATTCACGCATATACAGTCTACACCAGTATTCACGCATATACAGTCTACACCAGTATTCACACATATACAGTCTACACCAGTATTCACACATATAGTCTACACCAGTATTCACACATATACAGTCTACACCAGTATTCACACATATACAGTCTACACCAGTATTCACACATATACAGTCTACACCAGTATTCCCACATATACAGTCTACACCAGTATTCACACATATACAGTCTACACCAGTATTCACACATATACAGTCTACACCAGTATTCACACATATACAGTGCAGTCTACACCAGTACGGTCCACAGTCTACAGCACTACTGTATGGGTTACAGAAAAATAAACAGTGTTGGCCACCGAGTGGTATTATTTCTGATCTGCAGATTCTTTATTACGTTACACTTTCTGTTAGGTTCTATCTTTTTTGATGTGATCACATCTTGCGGATGTTGAATAGTGGATCAGGTCAAGGGCTCCCTATGGGATGTAGGCTACAGTGCTTTTTGCAAGGCTAGCAAAGGAGTGATGAAAGAGCTTTGCATTTACCAGTGTATTGATTAGACCTGAAATTCTGATGGGAAGCAAAAGCAGAGTCCATAAGGCCATAAGGATTCATTACTGCCTAAATAGGGATCAATTGTAAGACAATTTCCTGTCCCGGCTCAGCACAAGTATTACGTCGCTTTGGATAAAAGCGTCTGCTAAATGATTCAAATGTAAAATGTAAAAGTAGGCTGTCGCAAAACAGTAAAGTACTGTAATACACCACTCCTTTCATTACTCTTTCTTGTTACTTGAAGTCCTCAGTATTGAATGGAACAATGAATAAAAGCATTTTTGGGGGATACAGAACAGAGGCTATTCTACTACTGTTTTGGGAGGAAACTGTGATCCACCTTACAGTTTATAAATATAACATATAAAATGCAGATGCATAATAGTCTATTACACAGACATTACGTCCACAGCCAGACATATGTGCTGACCCTAGTTATCCTGTCTCTGTTTCTCTGTCCGTCTGTCTGCCTGACTCACTGCCAGGGCAGGAAGGCACCAGTGACAACAGGAGCTCCTATGAAATATGTATGGAAGACTGGGAGTGAATGGACTACAGTACTACTGTCTCCTCACAGGGAAGGGGCTTTACTGTACATGACTCAATTTCTAACAACAATTAGTACCATGTCCATGGAGATGTCAGTGACAACAGTAGCCTTCTTAGTTCACAGTGGATGGTTCCAAATCTGGAACAAGCACGTCACATCCAACTAATCCTATTACATGTTAATAATGCTGATGTTCATATTGGAAAATGATAGTACTGTAGGGAATTATAAGAATGATGTGCAACAATATCTCTTACTGACTGCACAACAGTGCGCCATTTATTTTCTTAGCCAACACAACACTATAAACCAGAAGCAGTACAACATAAACATCCATGGAGGGAAACACATGAAGCCAATATTGTTAGGTCCACAGCCAGGGGTGAATTAGCAAACTAGCTAAAGGAGTCTGCTACACACGTACCCCCAGAATTCACCCTGTCCGCTGGTGGGCGTGTGTATGTGTGTGGGGGGGGGCTGGGGCACAAGTCCACGTGAGTTGGTTTGAGACGGTCAACCGAAACGCCAATCGGCAATCGTTTATTACTGTCCAATCAGAGGCAGAGCCCAGGTATTTGAAGTCCTCAACCTGCTTCAGAGCAGTACCTTCAGCTGTCATTAGGGGCAGATGTTCCAAGGTGTTGTAAGTGATTACCTCAGTTTTCTTGGTGTTCAGTCCAAGACCCACCTTGGCACATTCCTTTTCCACTCTGGTCAGGAGCTCTTGTACTTGCCTCACATGATTAGATATCAGGCTGATGTCGTCAGCGTAGTCTAGGTTGGTTAGGACTACAGCGGGATACCTTCTCGACCCTCCTCCCTTCCCTGGATTGCCTGCCTCAGTCTGTAGGCCAGAACTGTTATAAAGAGGAAGAGTACGAGGGAATCCCCTTGTAACACTCCCATCATGATGTCAAAATCCTTGCTGTTGCCATCCGGCGTCACAACCCTTGCCCTTCTGTTCAAATACATGGTCCCTATGGCCCAAAGTAAATTGGGGGGAACACCATAGGCCTCTGTGTATTGAGTAAAATGCCTTTTTGAAATCAATAAAACAGCACAGCTGTGATCCTCCTTAGGGCCAAGATCTGAGTTACTGTGGACCTCCCATCTCGAAAGTCATTCTGGTTCTCTCTCAAGTGTAGGTCGATGGTGCTCTGCAGCCTGTTACGTATCATGCGATGGATCTTTGCAATGATACAGGTCAGGCTGATGCTGCGATAGTTGTCCGGCTTTGAGAGATCCCCAGATTTAGGCACTGAGGATGTTGGAGAGAGACCATGCTGTATATCACGCTTGTTATTTTTCATTAGGGCAAGGTTGCAGATGTCCAAGATTATGTCATCAAGGTCAAGGTTCTTAAAGACCTCTGGGGGAATGCCCAGCACTCTTTCCCTGCTTCAGAGTGGATTTCACCATGGTGAAAAGTCAGGTGGGCTGAAAAGTCATGGATGGTTGGGAATGGGTAGCAGTCAGGTGTCATTGCGTCGCTGAGACAGTGGTTATCGCCACAAAGGTGCCAACCGAAGGCTTAGGAGCGATGTGGGGTGAGGCCCACAGGCTGCAGGAGCAGTGAATGATGCTGAGGCGCTCCAAGTTCTCAAACTCCACCTTAGTGACGGAGAGTTTGGCAGGGTCGATGCGTTGGGCCACCCCGTGCTTGGTGGTGGATGATGAGGATGAGTGAAGTCCGGGAAGGTAAGCTGAGTGAGGTCCAGGAACTCGGCGAGGAAGCTGAGGAATTCCGCCAAGTGCACACACGTGTGAATGTGAGTTGACCAAATGGTGGTATTTTAGCCCCAGGCTAAGGGAGTGAGACTGGCACAATCCTGGGGCATTCCAAAGTGGGCTAACCCTAACTTTAGCCTAGGGCTTGCTGGCACTACTCCGGAGCAGGGTTAGCCCCAAGTTTGTGGGGTTATCTCCTGAAAATCGACTAAACATAGGGCTAAAAGGTGCCGGTGTGAAACGGAGCTAAAGTAAATAATGGACTTTGTGTCATGTTTTTGTTGTCAAATGACACTTCTTCATCACATCATTAAAGTAGGCGCTATACTACTAGCCAAAATCATTGTAACTACACCACTAACAGCAACATCATAGCTATAACAACAATAATATGTCTGGAAATGATTTAAAAGTATTTAATTGGTCGCAAAAACATTTACATTTTAAACTTTTATTTTGAAAAGTGCAACACCGGGACTAGCTCGTTTTGACAGCATTGAATATTAGCCAATCACGACCTTCACTGGGCTTCACTGGCACTTCACTTGTAAAGCACGGTTAACGTTACCCTTTCACCAGCTTTGAGTTTGAGGATGATTTGGATGAGGTCATTGTCTCTCAGTCATGCAGGTAAAATAGAAAACTTTATGAAATTTGACAATGGATACAATTAAATCAACAAGCAACCACAGCTAATTATACAGTTAGGTCCATAAATATTTGGACAGTGACACAATTTTAATTTTGGCTCTGTACACCACCATAATGGATTTTAATTTGAAAGGATATGTGGTCCGCCCCTTTTTAAGGGACCAAAAGTAATTGGACAATTGGCTGCTCAGCTGTTCCATGGCCAAGTGTGTGTTATCCCCTCGTTATTTCATTTACAAGAAGCAGATAAAAGGTATAGAGTTCATTTCAAGTGTGATACTTGCATGTGGAATCTGTTGCTGTCAACTCTCAATATGAAATCGAAAGAGCTGTCACTATCAGTGAAACAAGTCATCATTAGGTGGAAAAATCAAAACAAACCCATCAGAGAGATAGCAAAAACATGGTGTAGCTGTGGCCAAATCTACTGTTTGGTACATTATTTAAAAGAAAGAACGCACTGGTGAGCTCAGCAACACCAAAAGTCCCGGAAGACAGAAAACAACTGTGGTGGTTGACAGAAGAATTATTTCCTTGGTGAAGAAAGACCCCTTCACAACAGCTGGCCAGATCAAGAATACTCCTCAGGAGGTAGGCGTATCTGTGCTTAAGTCAACAATCAAGAGAATGAGACTTAAACAGAGTAAATACAGAGGGTTCACCACAAGATGTAAACCATTGGTGAGTCTCAAAAACAGGAAGACCAGATTATAGTTTGCCAAAACATCAACAAAAAAAGCCTGTATAGTTCTGGAACAACATCCTATGGACAGATGAGACAAAGATCAACTTGTACCAGAATGATAGGAAGAGAAGAGTATGGCGAAGGGAAGGAACTGCTTATGATCCAAAGCCTACATCAGTGAAGGATGATGGATTAGTGTTATGGCATAGGCATGTATGGCTGCCAATGGAACTGATTCCCTTGTATTTATTGATGATGTGAACGCTGACCAAAGCAACAGGATGAATTCTGAAGTGTTCGGGCAATATTATCTGCTCATATTCAGCCAAATCCTTCAGAACTCATTAGATGGCGCTTCACAGTGCAGATGGACAATGATCCGAAGCATGCTGCGAAAGCAACCAAAGAGTTTTTCAAGGCAAAGAAGTGGAATGTTCCACAATGGCCAATTCATTCACCTGACCTGAATCCAATTGAGCATGCATTTCACTTTCTGAAGACAAAACTGAAGGGAAACTGCCCACAGAACAAGCAAGAACTGAAGACAGTTGCAGTAGAGACCTGGTAGAGCATCACCAGGGACGAAACCCAGCATCTGGTGATGTCTATGGGTTCCAGACATCAGGCTGCCATTGACAGCAAAGGATTTTCAACCAAATATTAAAAATATCAATTTGGTTTATAATTATGTTTGTTTGTCCAACTACTTTTGGTCCCTGAAAAAGGGGGTACCAAATATTAAAAAAATTGTAATTCCTACACCGTTCACTTGATTTGGATGTAAATACCCTCAAATTAAAGCTGAAAGTAAAGCACATACTGAATGTTTCATTTCAAATCCAGTGTGGTGGTGTACAGAGCCAAAATGATGAAAAATGTGTTAATGTCCAAATATGTATTACTTTAAAAAAAATATATACATCTTGTATCATCTTATCAGGAGAATGCTGGTACGAACAGGGATGAGGCAGGTGAGGAAGCAGTGGCTGTTGAAGGAGGAGCCAGCGGAGAGAGTGAAGTGAGGTCTTAAATTGATGAGTGATGAGTATGTGAAAGTTTGTGCCTTTTATCAAGCATTTGCACATACAGATGAGGTAGAATACAAATGTTATCTTATCAGGAGAACCCAGACGATGCAATGGAAGAGACAAGGTGTGAGGTGAGGTTTTAAAATGGATTCCTTAAACCCAGAAAGGAGAACAAACAAGGAATGAAGGTTGAGTTGCTGCCCATTCAATGCCAGTTTCTCAGGTCAATAAACATAAATAATACAAGTTTCTCATGAGCCTTTTTAGTCAGTTTTCAAGCAGCTATTCAGCTCTGTGACTTCAGTGGCAGAGACCCATCTCGCTCTGATTTCATGACTTAGTTTTAAAATGGGCTACCTGGAGCTTTACTTAGACATGCACCACTGCAGCCATATTATATTTTTAGAAGCAGGAAGGCAGCAGCAGGGTTGAGATGAGAGGAGAGGAAGATATGGGGCCTGAGGTGAGGTCTTAAAAAAGGGATGATGATGACATGTTTTCTTCTGCTGTAAACAGAAATGTCAGTATATGAGCATTTCTGCATCTGCAAATAAGTGGTTTGAAATTCTAAAAATGAATGGTTCAGTCAAAATCTGATTAAATATGTAGACTTAACGAATGGTTAAGTCCGGTACTGATACTATAGATTATTTTTTAGAGTAACTGTGTATGGTGTTCTCTGAAAAGATGTGTAATCTGTAATTCTGTGTTGTAATTAGGTGGGCTAGCTTGCAGAAGCTGGCCCAATTTGTGATATTCCCATCGTAACTATGGGAATATTAAATACTAAATTTTGGTTCTGTTCGTGAAGCAGCAGTACGACCAAAACCTTTTACTGCTTTCCCTTAATCTGTTGAGGAGAAGAAGGGATTGTGACGGGATCCACTAACGGTAGCGGGTCATTTACCACTCATCTCGGGGGCATCACTGTACATCCCCCCGAGGTAAACACTCAACAACACATTCTTTTCTTTCCATTTATTGTAGAAAATATAACTACAAAAGTGTAATTGCATCAAGGTCGTATGCACACATTATAGGTCTGCATAAAAAAATATATCAATTTGTCAAAAATGTTGATTAAGTTGCATAGAACACTCACAGATCATCTTATCGTGCGCTATGTACGTAATCAAACTTTATTATGACTCAGCAGCAAACTGTCAAAATGTTGGACAGACAGAAATAATAGTGCAATAGTTGTGGGTGTGAATTGTGTTGCAGAAATAACCACCATGGGAAACTGCTGGGTTCGTTCTCATAACTTTAGTGATGCATCATCGAAATATAGCCTACATGCGGCAGAAAATAGGCATTTGTGGCCGTTGGGCGTCAGGAGCTGCTTGCTGTACCTGGAAAGGACGAACGTTGGTTCCCTTTCATATTCCTACAAGTAGCCTAGGCTACTCTTGTCTACTCTGGTGAAAACATGAAGATCTTAAATATAATATATCTGCTGTAGCTAGGTTAGCTAGCCACTCCAGACTTTCAAGACTCCAATAAAACCATCAATATCTAAAAGTAATTGCAGTGATATGGTGTAAAACTTGACTAAAATGAAATAGTTTGGGAGAGCTACTAACAGAGCAAAACATTCAGACAACTCTAGGTCGTCTTCGGATGAAACCTCAATCGGCGTTTCCAGTCATCTTTATTAGGGTGCAGGACAGGACTGGACAGTGCAAAGACAGGACAGTGCAAATACAAAATACAATTGAGTCCGTATCCATACATAATCTACACCAATGACTGCCGCAGCCTGGATCAAAACATTTCTTCAGATATTGATGACACAGCAATACTAGCCCTCCTTAATGACTCACCGTCACCGCCGCACCAATATCTATCACTCGTTAGCCTGACAGACTGAGTTGTCATTTCAGTTTCACTTCATTATTCAGTGTGAACAATGCAGCCAGACGGGTGTTGCCGAAGAGGGAGTCCTCAGCGATTAGTTCATCCCCTAACCAATCACATTGCGCCGTTTAATTCCGTCATTGCATTCAAAGGACGCTTATTGGCCTGGTTGGAATTCCAACCAAGAAATCATTCTGGACGAGAGCCTTTCCATACCCTAAATAGGATTTTGAAAATTAAGGCATGTGATTCAGGGCCAGGCTAATCACTAATTTCACTAACTGGTGGAATAGAAACCTCCTGGACCTTAATGCTTCCATCCGTGTCAGCACGAGAGACAAACAGTGTGAGACCAGAAGGTCTACTGATCACAATGAACTGGGAGGGGAAAGGGGTCTTGATGCTTGAGAAATATGTCGACCCAATGCTCACAGTTTGCCTCAGCAGAGTTCAGTGCTGACTTCCATTTCGATCTCAATTCCTTTGCTTTCTCACATTCTTTGGTCTGACCGATCTGACCGATCTGCGGTACAGGTTCTAATATCTTTACAAAGGCAGTACAACACCAACCAACGCTGCTCACAACGCCAGACAAATATTTATCATTTATATTTGACATTATAGACTTCTCATACTTCTCAATCATTCTGTCACAGCCACAGCTTCAATTTTCTCCGGGTTCTCATTAAATCTGCATGCAGAAATGAACTCAGTCTGTGTAGCTGAGCAGTGGATCTCCACAAGGACATCCTCGTTGCTATTTAGGCACGTTCACCCCTGGTCTCCAACGGGCAGTAGATGAGTGACCGCTTTCAAAACAAAACTAGCGCCTTGAGACTAAATCTTTTCTCTGTTACTGTTGGATTTGTTTCAATGTCTGCTGTGGTTTGGCCTTGAACCACACAGCCCTGCAGCGCGTAGGCTTGCTTCCCCATTACACAGCGCATTAAGAATACCAAGGCTAAAGCACACGGTATTGACCATATACCATACAGACCCTGTCATCAGTGATTTAATACATGAGTAAGGGGCAAGGGGGAAGCTGGTGAGTGAAGATATTTATCAAACTGTTAAAATAAATCAATAAGCATGGGCTAATGTACACGGGAGCTGGATCACAAACACTTGAGACCTCTTCTTTATGAAGCAGAGTAGCCTAGAGGAGCTGCAGGGCAAAAATGATCTTGTAATTATTACCGAGTTGTTTTTAGTCTGTACATTTGCTCATGTAGCCTACTATATCACCTATATCACTCTGAATACCCTATTCAGACATGCACATGTAATGGGTTTAATACAGATATAAAACTATAAAGCCACAAACCTCTGCCTCTCTATCTGTGTCTATCTGTCTGTCTGTCTCTCTCTTTCACGATTATCACGAGAAACAGGCACTGTATGAAGTTAACATTCGGCATGTGTGTTGCTTGCTCAGGAAGTGCAGTGTCGACTGTGAACTTATATGAATCAGCAGTTCTCGAGAAAGCTGCAAAAAATATGCCCGCTTCATATAGGGGCACTGCTTTGTGGTGGACGTCACAGTAGCTAAGCTACTATAGCTAGTCAACTTCCCTTCAACAGTGTGTGTGTGTGTGTGTGTGTATGTGTGTGTGTGTGTGCAGTCAGTGCTTGCTAAAAGCTACAACTCAACACTGTAGGCCAGAGTACATCTGACTTCTCTTTCTCCTCCACATATACAGTAGACTCCAGGATGTTGCTGTTAAAACCAGTCCAGGCCATGATGACTCAGAGAGCAACTGCACAGCATCATAGAACTGGGGGAGCTAATGGGCCATGGGGAGCATGCACTCCAAGCCCTCATGATTAATGAACTATCACTAAACATTCACATTAACTGTCTCGTCGACATGATTGCACTCCACATTAAACAGAACAGCAAAACTATTACACTAATTGTGCCTGAAACATATCGGCGGGTCTGGCACTTTATTGGAACCGAACCGATCCTGTGGGTTTTGGGAGGATATCAGTGATATGAAATTCTGTGAAGCTGCCTGTGTTTGTAAGACAATTTCCATTATATTGTTTTGGACCTCCTTAAGCAGTCTTTTTAAGTAAATAAATTTAACCAATGCGTTAGAACCAGTAGTGCTCATATCATTTTGAGAGATACCACATCCTTGATTCTGTACATAAACACATTTATGTATTTACAGTAAGTCCAGCATGCAAAGTCAAGTGCTAAATAACCATTACCATTTATAGTCTAGCAACAAGTCTTCAAAAAAGGCTTGTTTTCGAGATACCCTACCCGAGTTAAAACAAAACACAACAGTGTTTTTTTGTATCCCACGTCTCCCATTAATGAAATTGATTTTTGTGGACTTTTATTTGGTGCAGAATTAGTTTTAGTTTTTGGGCTATTCTTTAGACCTCCCCCAAGCTCTGAAAAAAGAGCCAAATTAGGCCAGTCCGGATAGAGGATTGGTAACAAATGCATCCCATAACTTGAGAATGCTCACTCTTATCTTCATCAGATTTGCTGAGGTATGTACCAGGTGTCTGCCCTACATCACCATAGAGTCAGAATTTAAATTACCTATACAAATACAGAAATAATAGTACTGTAAACATAGCTTCAGTTTAGGTGGAAATTGTAATTTTGTGGTGATAGGAAAAGAGTACTCCTTACTTTTCTCTCATATATCAGAAAAACATAAATTCCTGTGAAATATATGTTTATAGAATTGCCAAGGGTGCTATTGAACATAGAGTTAAGGCGTAAATAGAATTATAAGTTTTATTGAAACATTTAAATCAGTATCTCCTACAGTACCTTAATCCAGGTAGAAGATACCATTGAACTTGTCTTGTCATGACAAAATAATACAATTTTCTTCTTCTTCTTCTTCTTCTTCTCCTTCTTCTTCTTCTTCTTCTTCTTCTTCTTCTTCTTCTTCTTATTATTATTATTATTATGATACATGTATTTTCTATAGTGCAAAATCTCAAAGCGATTTACGTCATTTCATAGACAAGAATGAAATAAAATAAATGTGTGTGTGTCTGTGTGTTTGTCTATGTGTGTGCACGCATGTACCGATGTGCATAGGCGATTTTACCCTCTGAGAGTAGGGGGGGCAACATTTTGACGTGAGAAAAAAAAACAGTTCTGCCGTCTCGTCCCGTCCCATCTATTTACAAAGAATGCCAGTTGTGAACAGTATGCTAATAAGAAATCCGTATGACAATTCAATATGCACAACGCATCAAACTTCATCTAGACACCACAAGCATGTCAATATGACTTTATGACCGAGCACTAGGCCATACCCAACATCACAACATCAAACTGCAACTGCTTGCTGGTGCTAGCTTCCTCGCTGATGGTGATGTTGCTAGTGCTAGTGCTAGCTCCGATAGCCTCTGGAGCACTTCTGCATTCGATTGCACCTGCTGCTGTGTCATTTCGAGTGGTAGCTTCTTCATTAGCATTGCCAGTTTAAATTTTTTTTATGAAGAAGAGGTCAATTGTTTTTATAGCTCTTTTCGCCATTGTGAGCAGGTTGGCTAGTTGTAGCTTGTTGAGCACTGAGCAGTACAGTCAGATCTCATTTTTTTGCGGTAACAGATCAAACCGGAAATAGTTGAGGTTGACGGATGAGTTGTGCCATTGGTGGATTATCAATATATTTTTTTTAAAAGGTAGCCTAGTTTAAGTTATAAATACACTTTTAAAATGAATGATGACCTAACACAAACTGGTACAAACCACAATTATGTATTTCATAATTGTGTTAATTAGTAAAGAAAAGAAAAAAAATAAGAATTTGAGCAGAGTTGGGCTGGCCAATCAAGTGCAAGTGCCCCCCCTGCCCCCCCTATAAAATCGCCAATGCCGATGTGCATCTGTAAGCAATGAATACATGAAGTAATGTCAAGTATCAGGTTCTTCAGACATGTTTGGGGACACTCTGGGGACACGTTTGGGGAGATTCTGCACAACAGGTGAAGAACTCCATACAGAAAGGCCAACAGAGAGGCACTGGCACTTTCGTCTCTCTCCACACTTTGCATTGTTTCAATACAAACGAGTAATGTCTCACCTCTTTAGGTGCTGGGGGTTTCTTAAATAGGACTGGTTCACTGGCTTCATCTCTAACAATCCATCCCTTGCCGATAGGCCTCCATAACAAGGGCTTAGGGATGTGACCGGCCCCATGTCACTGTCTGACACTGTACTGTACATTGCTCTATGGTGCACCGGCACCATATCCCAGACTAGTTCAGGGAACTCATTCCGGACTACTGCAACAGCTTGACTCTTGAGAGTCTCTGCTGGCTCTACAACCTCAGAGTGGCACAAGCTCGAGAAGGGAATCATTCATCATGATCCTTATTGCACTTGCCATGAACATGCTGGTGAAGTCTGCTGACTTCAGTGCAGAGGGCATCTCACTAAGTTCGGTGTCCGATAGCCACCTATTGATTATGGATGATCTGACTGGTCCCTTATGGATGATCTGACTGTGACAGCAACATCTGTCCCAGGTAGCAGGTGGATCCTTCTTCTTCTTGCGTATGTCCTTTAGACCTTCAGCTCTGTTGCAGCAAGCCAGTCCAGTGTTTCATCGTCCAGGTTAATTAGACCAAAATCGCCATTCGGTGGCCGGTGTTTGGGGCAGCTGGTCATGATGTGTTCCACAATCTGTAGGGGGTCTCCACGTTCACAGTGGGCACTGTCCGCGAGGCCCCATCTCTGCATTGCTTCGCCGAAGCGCCCAACGCCTGTCCTCAGGTGGATCCTGAAGGGCATGGAGGAGCTGATCATCTGGGCTCGTATGAGCTTCAAGCCGCTGAAGTCCGGATACTTGGTGCTGAAGAAAGGAAAAGCCCTCAACAAGTTCCGCTTCGCACTTCACAGCACCCAGAATACCATCCATCACCGGGAAACCAGTGAAGAGCCTGGGAAAGGTGTTTGACTGTGCAGCCTGAGAGACACATCAGCATCCAGCTGAGCGACCAACCAAGAGCTGGAAGCTTGGCTAGCCACAGTGGACAAGTCAGGCCTGCCTGGCAACATGGCATTCTCTGGCCCCTCTTGGTCTAGCTAGCTAGCAACACTCCACTCTGGTGGCTAACAGATCTCTCTCTAACATATTTACACAAAACACAAAAATAATATGTACACCTCAACGTTACTCATTATACACCAATTACATGGATGTAACCAACATTACGTAATGGCATTTAGAATAGTAAATCAATAACCGGGTGCTTGTGCATTTCGTGACCTACCCTTCAGACTGTCTCGAGCAACTGCACAGAAAGAGGGGTCACACGCCGCAAAAACCAGGGACAGCAGGGGGCGGGCCTACGTCCTGTCAATCATGACAAGTGGAACCATAATCAATCTGCTACATTTACACTACTATATTTCCGTATTTGCATAGGTTAATCACATTCTGACTCTTTGGTGATGTAGGACAGGTAACTGGTTCATACCTCAGCAAATCTGATGAAGATAAGAGTGAGCATTTTCAAGTAATGGGATGTTTTTGTCACCAACCCCGTATTCAGACTGGCATAACTTAGCTCTTTTTGAGAGATTGGGGTAGGTCTAAATAATAGCCCAAAAAAACAATTCAGCACAAAATAAATGTCCAAACCAATCCATTTAATTAATGGAGACATGGATATGAAAAAACACTGTTGTGTTTTGTTCTAACTCGGGTAGGGGTACCTCAAAATCGGTGGGCCCCTCCTGCTAGACTATTATCACAGTTGAAACACTGGGCAATAAGAAGGAAATCCCTGACAATAGAACAGGAAAAATGTCAGAATCGAACCCAGTTTTCCAGGGGGCTGTTGTATGTTTGTGTGGTCCTACAGCTGGAAGAACTCCCACTAGACTAAACTGTGGCACAAAAAAACAACCCCTATAGAAGCTGCTCCAACAGTCTGCTGTTGGGCTGCATGCAGTGGATGGACAGCGGTGTCTTGGAACACTGTCACCACAAAGCCACAGGACAGGAGGGACTCCCCGCCTCTTATTTGAAGCCCAGATCCATGCCTTAAAATGGAGAAGGTGAAATTAAAGGCAGGGCCTGCTCATAATTGTACATGTGTGGCCATGGCCCTGACCCTAGAGCTTTCACTTTAATGATGGGTTACAATAAGACAACACCAAGTTGAAGCTCCATTCAATCTGCCCCACATAGAAAACTGCAGGAAACTTGTTAAACGGAATTGATTAAATGCAGGCAGGGTACTGTGGACATTGTACTGTATGTAGTATAGACCTACTAACTACGTGGAGGGAATTTAAACATTTCTGATTGATTCGCTGAAAACATCATGGCCTTGTTCTGCTGTAGAGTGATCCTGAGTCAGCTAGCGGGGAGCTGCCATGAGAGATGGATTTCACATCTGTGAGGCCTCTACTGCAGAGACTGCAGTAGCCTACTCTAAAATGAGAGGTTTTCAGCTTTGAGGTTTTGGTTCAAAAATATGAGTCCGGGAGAGGGAAAGCCACCGTACGGGGCCTACTGTAGATGATGCAGGCAGCGCGCCACAGACTTCTCCAGTTTAGCACACTGCAGCTAGACAGCGCTAATGACTACCGTGCTGACATAGATGACGAGAAAATTCGACCTTCAAAAACCAAAACGATGGCCAACCACAAAGTACGATTTTGGCGAGGGTGGTCCTTCAGGAGTGAAACCCCTCCACCCAAGTAGCCTATGAATATACTCTGGTTTCAACCGCACATGGCTCCATTTGCTGATTCGCTTGTTCCAAATCTGACGGGTTTCAGTTGCTGCTCTTCATTTCCTCCATGTGCTGTAAGTGCTCCTACCATCGCTAGGTTTTTCCATGCTGCTTGCGACTGGAGTTCAGTCAGTCAAATCGATGCGACGGCGTTGATTGCGTGTGTAGACGGCAAGCCAGAGACGCATGCAATCAATCTCAGGTGTGCTACGTCAAGCTCCAGACTCATTGACACACACACACACACACACACACACACACACACACACACTGATTCATACTTACATGCTGCTATGCTTTTGCTTTGTTGTTTACTACTATTGTACTGGTCGTACTGTATTGTTGTTGTGTTGCTATATTGCTTGCTGAAGACTGATTGCTTCTGTCTGGTGGGATTGTTACTTATAGGTTCCCTTTTATTGTTGTTAAATTATGCTAAAGAGTTCACCACCCCTCCATTGGCCACCCTCTTAAGCAAAGCCAAGACAAAAAATGAATTTGGGAGTATTACTGACCGAGTTACTTCTTCTTGACTCATATCTTGATTAGTCCCAGAGATTTTCCTACTACTCGGTGATGCAGAGAACATGGCAGAAATTGTGAGGGTAACAGTCAGTGTGGTTGAGGCCAGCCCACAGTATTACTCAACCACAGAGCATTCCTCCTGCTTAATAACCATGCAGACCCTGGAGGAGGACAACGTGTGAGTGGATCATTTCACATACTTCCTTGGGGAAGGAGAATAAAAGTATCTGGCATTCAAACGAGGACATCATCTTTCAGCCACATTTACAGCATGTTGTGGACACTTTTTTGCAGCTGGATCCTGGGATGCAATACAAAAATCCTATCATTATTGATCTACAATGAGGAATTGTAGCCCTACATACTCAATCAATCAATCAATCAAAGCTTTATTTGTATAGCGCATTTCATACCAAGAGGCAACACAATGCGCTTTACAGAGAACAAGGGAGGTGGGCATACGACCCACTCTCTACATATTCCAGATACATACTAAATGTCTATGGTGACCTTAGGTGTAAGAGTTCCAGACAATGACGGACTTACTTCATCTAAAGCCTCAGACTCAGAATGCGGTTCCTAAACCACTTCTCTAACACAGAGCCCATAAATATTGAATGCTAGCATCAATAAGCAGTAAACCTCCATTAACCACTAACAATATAATGAAACCCATATTCAAGCAGAGCACAATCGTTCATGCATTCTTGAGTTCCCACAAACAATAGCCATGAGGTCACCCTGCTCCACTCTAGCTACCTCAGTGTTACTATTACATCACCCCCCCCTCCCCCCCCCCCCCCATGCGGTCCTGCCCATCCTTCCTGGAGATGTTGTCATGAGAGGATCACAGGCCGGATGGCCTGGAAGACTCCTTCACACAGACCTCGCTGGTCTAAAGACCTACAGGTCATGTTCCAAAAACCAGCCTGGGAGGTCTCCCTCCCTCCCTCCCTCTGACTCTCTCTCTCTCTTTCTTGCCCTCCCTCCCTATGACCCTCCCACACTCCACTCTTTCTCTCTCTCTCTCTCTCTCTCTCTCTCTCTCTCTCTCTCTCTCTCTCTCTCTCTTCCTCTCACCCACCGTTGCCAGAGCAACTCCACCAAGTCAAACTAACCATCTGGCTCTATTTTGGAACCAAATCTGCTGATGCAGGATAAAGACTATTTTAAAAGATCACTATATAGTTTTGTGTGTTAAAAGACCAATGTTAGACTGATTGGTAAAGCATTTGGAAAACAAGGACCGTTAGAACAAGGACAGAACATATCGCCGCGTTACAGTAACACAACCACATCTTATTGAAACGTTTTTCTTTGTATAGTTTTTATTTATTTACGTATTTATTAATGCAGGACTATTTATTAGCCTACAAAACTTAAGCCTTATAGAGTTTTCCCGTTACCCATTCTATGAAATCTGAGTGCGAGTGGTAAACTCATATCACCTAGCTGTCTGGAAATCCCTAGGTCTTATTATCAACCTACTTTCTCTCTATAAATTATTACACGTAAGTAACTTACAGCTCCTCCCGTTTTCAGAAGAATGGACTCCCAAGTTTCATTCGCCTTCGCCATCTGATAAGGGGTGTGCCTAATGGGTCGTGATAGGAAACGAGCAGTGCTTCGGCAGAAGAGGATACAAGCAGAAAAATTAAGGGACCATAAAAGAAAATGATAAAGTAAAAGGAGGTCAGTTACTAAATTAAAACGGATCTTTATAAACGTATTTATTTTCATGAAGTCGTGGAAGCTAGTGTTCAACGTAGCTAAAAGTAATTTCCAAATAGTTTACATGCGCGCATCCTTCGCTGAGTTCAGTTTCATGGTCGTCAGTGGATTATTTGCTCCAAGAAAATTAAGGAATTTCATGACCTTCTCTGGTTAAAAAATGTGGTGAGAAACGTTTTTCATAACTTGTGAGAAATATATGCAATTAGATCCACACCTGATGAAATGGATTTAAACAGTTTATTCAGCAATGTAGGCATATACGTTGTTATATATTTATCTGATTTTAAGATATTCTGATTTACGCCATTAAAGCAGTGTGTGTGTGTGTGTGTGTGTGTGTGTGTGTGTGTGTGTGTGTGTGTGTGTGTGTGTGTGTGTGTGTGTGTGGCGATCTTCAATATTTCACTCACTTGATACTTTTGAATGATTGATGCAGATTATGTGCAGGTTTACATTATTTGGCATATGAACAGATTTAACTATAGTCTTTATATAATGTTCTTTAGCCTACAGGACGCCGGATTATGGATGTCTAAACACTGAACAGGTGTTTGCAGATGCTTGAATGCATTTGATGAAAACAGTGGGTCACCACTTCATTGGTGGTCCATGACACATTCAGCTAAATTCAGCTCAGTTTAGATAAAGGTGGAATATTTGACCCATCATTCTGACATCACTCAGAACAGGACCTACTGTCCTTCGACTGACCTCTGCTGGACATTCCTGGTACTACCCTGAAATGATGAACCAACAGATATACCTCCACTACAATTATACAGGGAAACTGGACAACAGACCCAGCGCGAAAAGCAGTGGCACCATGGACGCTAAAACCATAGTTTTCCTAATCATATGTAGCTTAATAGTCTTAGAGAACTTGATAGTGCTTGTGGCAATATGGAAAAACCACCGCTTCCACAACCGCATGTATTTCTTCATTGGCAACCTGGCTCTGTGCGACCTGCTGGCCGGAGTGGCCTACACGGTCAACCTGCTGATGTCAGGAGAGCGGACCCTCCAGCTGTCCCCGGCGCTGTGGTTCGTCAGGGAGGGCAGCATGTTCGTGGCCCTGGGGGCCTCCACCTTCAGTCTTCTGGCCATCGCCATCGAGAGGCACCTGACCATGATCAAGATGAGGCCCTACGACGCTAATAAGAACTACAGGTAGGGTTGTGGTTGTGTGTGCGTGTGTGTGTGTGTGTGTGTGTGTGTGTGTGTGCGTGTGTGTGTGTGTGTGTGTGTGTGCGTG
This sequence comes from Borostomias antarcticus, assembly GCF_949987555.1. Lineage (NCBI taxonomy): Eukaryota > Metazoa > Chordata > Actinopteri > Stomiiformes > Stomiidae > Borostomias > Borostomias antarcticus. The sequence continues at coordinate 28,033,886 of NC_140241.1, forward strand.
TGTGCGTGCGTGTGTGTGTGTGTGTGTGTGTGTGTGTGTGTGTGTGTGTGTGCGCGTGTGTGTGTGTGTGCATGTGCGTGTGTGCGGGATTGAGATAAAAGCAGAACACAGATATCCTCTGACTCTTTTCTATCCCCCTCTGTCCCAGGGTGTTCCTCCTGATAGGCACGTGTTGGCTGATCGCCATATCCCTGGGTGCTCTGCCCATCCTGGGCTGGAACTGTCTGGACAACCTGCCGGACTGCTCCACAGTCCTGCCTCTCTACACCAAGCAGTACGTGGCCTTCTGCATCACCATCTTCATGGCCCTGCTGCTGGCCATCTCCGTCCTCTACGCCCGCATCTACGTCCTGGTCAAGTCCAGCAGCCGCAAGGTCACCAAGCACAGCAACTCGGAGCACGCCATGTCCCTCCTCCGCACCGTGGTCATCGTGGTGGGGGTCTTCATCGCCTGCTGGACCCCCATCTTCGTCCTGCTGCTGGTCGACGTGGCGTGCAAACACCGCCACTGCGCCGTGCTCTACAAGGCCGACTATTTCATCGCCCTGGCGGTGCTCAACTCGGCCATGAACCCGGTGATCTACACCCTGGCCAGCCGGGAGATGAGACGGGCCTTCCTCAGCCTGGTCTGTGGCTGCCTGCTGAGGGGCCGGGCCACCGGGGCCGACAAGCCCGCCCTGGAGCACAGCCGGAGCAAGTCCAGCAGCACCCACCACAACCACAGCCAGAACCAGAGTCACAACCAGAGTCAGAACCAGACTAGGCCAGCTGACCAGCCAGAGAGCTCCCAGGGCCAGGTCATAGTGACCCACACACCGTTAGGGGCCCGTACTGCGTTAAAGGAACCTGCCAGCCCCTATGGAGAGGACTGCTGAGGCTGGCTGTGGACCTCGCTGGGTGGTTAACCAAGACGAATGAATGAATGAATAAAAATATAGAGGATGGAGATGTACTGTAATCATGAAGCTCTGTAGCTACATACAGTAGCAGTATTTATGACGGGCGGAGATTGAGCCCACCACCGCACTGCCCACTGGCCAGTAAAGAACTGAATGGACTGAAAGTTGAAGCTAGTTCTTTTGGGTTCTTCCAGCCACATATAACCATAAATAAGCACTCGGCTCTCCCTTGCTATGAGAGCCCATTGGACTCTTGAGAAGAGGTATAAGCTGACTTGAGTCTGTATACAGTAGGCCCCATTTGAGCTCTAGAACAAATGCATGTTGAGATATAAAAAATGTGGCTATTGCTCAAGAATGGTAAATGTAATGCAAACACACATGTAAACACGTTGTCCCCCACCCATTATGCATGTTCCCTTTCAACAAGCTCCCTTCCTCTCACTGACTCTAGGACCTCCACTCCCCTCTCCACCATCCCCTCCACATGCATTACATTACATTACCTTACAGTCAATTAGCAGAGGCTTTTATCCAAAGCGACTGACAATAATTGCATTTATCGTAGGAAAAGCCAATGTACTCACAAGTGCATCTTCTTTCTAAAACAAGTGACTAAGAGCATAATCTAGTGCTAAAGGCAAAGTGCAAGAATAGCAATCTAAAATACAATAGGTGCTTAAGGAGAGGATCGTGGCACTACTTCTTGAAGAGATGAGTTTTGAGCCTGCGACGAAAGATGGGCAGCGACTCTGCTGTCCTGACGTCAGTGGGCAGTTCGTTCCACTACTGCGGGGCCAGGAGCCGTGACCGTGTCGATCGACCGCAGGGGCCTCGGAGTGACGGGGCAACCAGTCACCCCGAGGTAGCAGAGCGAGAGCGTAGCGGTCGGGAGGGGGTATAGGGTTTGACCATGGCCTGGAGGTAGGAGGGGGCTGTTCCTTTCATTGCCCTGTAGGTTAGCGCCTGAATTTTAAACTGGATGCGATCCACTACAGGGAGCCAGTGTAGGGAACGGAGAAGGGAAGTTGTGTGGGAGAACTTGGGGTGGTTGAACACCAGGCGAGCAGCAGCTTTCTAGACAAGTTCCAGGGGTTTAATGGCTGACACCGGTGGCCCCAGCAAGGAGGGAGTTGCAGTAGTCCAGGCGAGAGATGACCAGGGCCTGGATGAGCATACTGTGCAATGCCTTCTTCAGTAGTGATAGCTTCTCAAAATATACAAATAAAACGAGTCCATGCACCTGTATGGTCAAAAGTCCTATAATAAATGTTGAAATACCGACATCTAGCACTACTAAGGTCACATCATGTGTATCAATGATTGACCAAAGTAAGCTCTCTACAAACCATGGTAGAGTGAATAAGAGTTCAATAACGTCTCCATCTAGTGGGCAAACAAGTCCATGCACCTGTTTGGTCAGAAGTCCTATAATGAATGTTGAAATACAGACGTATCTAGCGCTACTAAACACCTCAAGCTCTACTCTCTGCGGATGTACAGTATGTGGTTTCCTGAGTAAACTTGTCTGAGACTATACTGAGACACCAAGCATAGTTTTTGATGTAGAAATCTAAATGTACTTGTCAATGGAAAAATGCATTGGAAATGCGCCCCTTTTGTGGTGGGTTCTGGTACTACGGGGGGACTGACAGACTCACTCACTCACTCACTCACTCACTCACTCACTCACTCACTCACCGATGGAAGGACGACGTGACACCAGCCAACCCAAAGTCCCCCCCCTTTGGCTGTCATCGGGTGGGGGACAACAATGGCTATAGTAGGCTGGCCCTGCCGTACGGGCCCAGTAAAAAACAAGCTATTTATTATTATTATTATTATTATTATTATTATTTAGTTTTAACATTGTATTTAAGTATTTACTTAAAATACTGTTGCATTATAGACAATGAAATGTGTAGCATGGTATATGTTAATGTCGTGGAGAAGAAGACGAGATCATAATATCATACTGTTTGCATAGCATAACCCATCTACCTGCATCCTCCTTATACTGTTGAAATACAGTCTTTTGTGTTGTATGAGCTGGTGAACCTGTAACCTCCTCATCCCTTAGCAACACCACAATATGCATGCAGGACTAATAGACACGTTTCAGGTAGTTTGTCCCACATGCAGTGAATACTGTAGGTAGGTTTTTGATCCTGGGGTAAATTTTCTTTGTTCAGATAACATTCCAACCTGCGTTCTATTCTGTTCTGTCTTTCTGCATGGGATATTGTAAATCAGCCCTAAAAGAATCCCATTTTGAAAAGAAGACGGGCATTGAATTATCTATAGTATTTAAACAAACAGCATGTGACACATCAATGCCATTGCTTGTGAATGATAGATTGCTAGGTAGGTTTACATTCGTGTGTTAGTGAATGAATGTTTCCATAAAGTTACTTAGAAATCCATAGAGTACTTAGAAATGTCAGCGTCATCACCATCAGTTCTTATCTGAGTGTCTGTGTGACTATAAGATTTGATAAGATATGATGGAATGACTTGATCAAACAAGCTGGCTCTGCTGGTAAAACTGGTACACTTCATGTCTGGTCTAGAATGGATATTAACCTTGAGAGATGCATGAAACAAATATGATACAGAACACATTAAAGGGAAAAATAACACACATTCACGGTTTTATTGCCAACAGTCATACAGAATGATGATTACTCATACAACCAAAGATTAAATCTGTAAACATTGTTTGGACTCATTTCTTTATTTTTATTTATCTTTTTTACCTGTTCCAAAATAGTGTGATTTTGTGATCCCTCTGACAAAGATTCATATTTAGAATTTGGAAATCATATATAGAGACAGAGAAACCTTGAATCTCAAGCAGCAATGCGGCAGCAGAGCGATACACAACCTCTAGTGAACGTACGGGCATGCCCCATGAAAGTTCAGCTATTGCACTTTGAAGAAGAAAACACCATTGGTACAAATAAAAGGCACATTTTCATCAGAAATCTGGAAAAGCCATGTTCTATTTGAGTGTCTATACATGTTGAGGGTTGAGTGTACACAAAAATCATTATGCCACGCAGTTCATCTAATAAAAGATTCACAAGTGAGTCTGCAGTCGGTCCTCCTCTATACAAGGTATCAATTCTTACATCAGTTCATTTTCCATGGTGAATCTGCAATGGCCTTAAAAATAACGATTGGTTGAAAGCGTTTAAGTAGGCTCAGTAATATAACACCATCACACCTGAGAGGATAGTGTCATCTTTCTGATATCAACAGCTCTCAAGTTTAAAACTCCTGAGTTTCCCATTCCCATTCACATAGGGAACAGCCTATAATGGCTGCTTCAGCAGATTTGAACTTAGTAGTTGCTGATTTCTCTGGGCAGTTTTCCTCTCTGTGATGATGTCATACTGATGATAATTCAGCCCTGTCCAGAATCATCCCCTCGGAAGCCTCTACTCCCCAAACAATAGTGTAGATCTGAAAAGACTGGTCAGTTTACAGCAAGGTGTTAGTAGTGTAGACACACGGTTAATTGGTTAAACTCACATGTAAGTCAGAGGACCTGAGATCGAGCTGAAGTGAGGGTGGAAGCAATACTAAGAAGTGACACAGGGACACCAGTCACAGTGGTGCCGTGACCCGGATCTATAGTTCATCTCAGCACGATGGGCTGGGGTCGCTGGGTAGTGAGTTTAGGGGGGTAAATGTGCGCAAGTTGAGGACCCCAAGTTAAATCGGAGGACCCAAGGTCGAGTCCTGTGAGGATGGAAGCAATACTGACAGATGACACGGTGACACCTGTGACAGTACTCCAACTTTTCTTCTGATGAGCTATAGGTGGAATGTTCTCCATCATGCTTTTGTCTATCCAGTCATGTCAGATCTACTACTAGATGTGTCTAGAGCGGAGGGACTAGAGGTTGATTCTGGGCTGAGTAACTCACTAAGCAGAAGACAGAGTTCCAGAGAGTGAGCAGATGTCAAAAGGTTCGGTGACATTTTCACACAGCCCCTTGTCTGATCATTAAAAATGAATTGTGAGAACTAGATGCATGTACGCTTACTCTTGCAGCAAAATACAGGTTACAGTAAAATACATTGCAACTGTCTTGTCATTGAAAACAGACTGAATTTGGTTCAATCATGTACACCCACATATCAATGCGTCATCTGTTCTGATAATGGAGTTCTGTTGCCTACCAATGAGAGCAAGACGGTATGAGAGAATCGATATTCCCAGCCTCTCATGTATCACAACAATACTATTGGCATCAAGTTAGCCAGTGTAGCAACGCAGTTGTAGTAACGAGTGATCTGGGTACCCTGTGTCTATTAAATGTGGTGCTTTCATGTCTATAAAGTCTCGGATTCAACCACTTCCGTGTTTCTTCCCATAATGTTCATTTTGTGTCATCACAAGCTATTTAACAAAACAAGTAGTAATAATTGAGAACTGATATCAAGGGATGTAGAACCTCTAACAGTAGCTGAGGCCAGAGGCCCTGTAATGTTTGGACTCTGGATAATCAGCCATAGGTAATCCACACATTGAGACGTGACAGTTCATAATCACTACCGTGTTATACCATTATGTGATCTAATATTATAATTCCTTAATTAAGGGTGCTCTAGGTGAAATCAAAAGGAGTTTTCATACCCAACTCCCCTTCAGTGTAGTGATTACATTTTCAATACATTGGTGAATTGTCCTCAATTACAGCTAACACAGATACTGTAAGTTCTGATTGTGCTATTGATTTGTGATCATTCATTAAATAATACATTTGAAGTCCACAATAAAGCAGGAAATGCTAGTATAAACAAAGTGAGAATATCCATTGCATGATTCAAGCCCCAAAAACGAATTGACTACACACCCAGTTAAAGAAGGATCCAGAGAACCAATTAAGAAATTGTTCTGAAAAGCATACATATTTTACAGTGTGAGCATACACAAGCACCTCTCCGAAAAGGGCTTTGTCTACGTACAATGTCCACAAGAACAGTTGATTTTCAAGTCATGCGACTGCAGTGACACAAGTGTACTTCATAAAAAATGTAATTTATCTTTAAAGCCATGTTGACAGCACTATGAGGGGTGGGAAAGGCCTGGACCCCAGCACATTGTGACTACTGCTAAGCAAACACATTCACATCTTTTCCAATAACAGCAGATTGAGTAGTGACCTGGTGAGTTGTCACACTAACTGTGAGATAAAGGACAAATCCTAAAATAGTTCAATATAAACAGCATTTATCAAACAGTTGTTTCCTCTAACTCTTACCAATGACTGCAAATCTGGTTGTGCTTGATAGACAAAACTAACAATTCAGGTTTATTCTAAAATATTCTTTTTACCCCTCGATGAGGTCAATTTGAGCTTCATCTAAACTACTAACAGTTGTCCTTTTTGTTTTAAAACACCAAATCAACATATATGTCCAAATGCACCTATATGTCTTCTCAAAAATATAGCATTTCAATCATCACAACAAAATAATAACAGTTCTATAAATCATTTTGATCAGCGATCCTTCCCACGGGCTCCAGTGCATCGAGAGAAGTGCCCACAGACCTTTTTCCCAAGACACCGTCATCGCAAGGAACCTTTGAACAATAATATATTCTCTATTTTCATTTTCAAGTTTCGGTTGGAGGGAGGCTTCAGTGTCTCCTACAGTACCCATCAGGCATTGCAAGTCACTGTTTCCTTCCCACTGGCTGCTTCAGGCACAGTTCACTTCCGGCAGACACTATGGGCAGGCTGTTGTCACGGTGATGGCCAATAAGATGGCTGATGCTGTCAAATATGTGATCTTTTGTCCGTACCTTTCAAAAGAGAGAAAGATGTTCATGTTTCCAGGAGTGGGATGTAAGAAGATACACAAACATTACAGACAACATTTCTCTCTAGTTTTCTGTATTTCTACACCACACGCTCTCCCTGTCTGTCTCACTCTTTTCACACTATCCGCCCTGCCTCTAATCTCTCCCTACCTATCCTTCTGCCTCCTCCTTCCCTCCTCCTCCTCCTCCTCCTCCTCCTCCTCCTCCTCCTCCCTCCCCCGTCCTATCCTTCTGCCTCCTCCTTCCCTCCTCCTCCTCCTCCTCCTCCTCCTCCTCCCTCCCCCGTCCTCCTCCTCCAACGCCCCCCCCCCCCCCCCCCCCCCCCCCCCCCCGCCTCACCGTGCCCTCGGGGTCCACCAGCAGCAGGTGTTTGGGCAGGCCGTTGTGCATGCCCGTCAGGACGTAGGAGCCGGGGTTGGTGGTGCTCTTCCGCACCAGGAAGTCTCCGTCGTCCCTCAGCAGCTGCTCGGCGTCGCGGCGGCTCATCTCCCCGTGGTACCAGGCCTGGCCCTCCAGCTCCTCCTGGGCCCGGAAGGCCGCCGAGCGCACCAGCAGCGGGCTAGAGTTGTCCACAGACGCGGCCTTGTGCAGGGCGGAGGCCTGGGACTGGGTCAGGATGGCGTCCTCGAAAGGCTCTGGCGGGCGGGAAGGGAGGAGGGAGCCGGGTAAGGATGAGACCGTGTGGACGATGATGCTCAGTGAGTGAATGTACCGTTGACGGGTATTAAAGTAATCTATTTGCTTCAGATTAAAGTAAACACAATTACAGGGTACAGGCAGGCGCCGAGGTACCACAATGAATAGTTTGGATGAGGGGGCGAGAGCTGGGATGAGGAACCCACGGTACTCCTCCACCACTCTCTACACAGGGCACGTCAAAGCTTATTCATCTCCCTTTAAATTATAAGGATCAGCATGCTCACATATAATTTGTTTGTCAGATTCCCCCTACCGCCCATACATATGACTGTACATGTAGAGATGGGGGTTTAAGGGCTGGGGGTGTTGGGGGGGGGCTGGGGTAGGGGGGGGCTGGTATGTCTTTTCCTTTGTCCTCCACCTGACATGATGTTATTACACCACCAAGCAGGAGCCAGGGGGAAGACAATAACCGTCGCACCTCTATAATTTAAATCTTCTTGATTACAATAGCCTGCTGCGTTACACTACTCCGTGGCCCAGGGGTGTGTTCCGGGACAGGGTCTTAAGGTTAGCAGGTTAGCCGCGAGCGCCGGTTCGCCTCTTACTCATGTCGAACAGGTCTTTCCTGGGACTGTCTTTGGCCACGCCCTCCGCCGCGCCCTCCGCTTCGGCCTGCAGCGCCGACAGCACCTGGGCGTCGATCTGCTGCGTGTTGACGTACGTCGGCGCCTCCCCCGTTTTTGGTACGTGACTCTTCCCCTCAGGCAGACTGTAGATGTCACACGACCCTGGACGCGGCCGGGTGTGGTTAGGGGAGTAAAGAGACGTTAACGCGGGTAGCTAACGCAAGTCGGCAGGTCTCAGTCAGGTGGGGTCGCTGATCGTACGAGCCTCCTTCTAGACTGTGACGGAGGGAGATCTGCTTACCCTGTTGGATGAATATGGACCTCCTCTCCTCCCCCCAGCTCTCCCCACAATGTCGGCCCTGGTAGTAGGTCTGGTCCACCCCGGCACCTGGACCCGACTGACAAACACAGGAAGCATTTTAGGCCTTGTACATTTCATTTTTCATTCCTTGTCCATGTTTTTATTTGCCTTCCAAAGCAACACTCTGTTTCCCGTTCGATAGAAACCTGTGAGGGAGGAACATAATGGTGCATTTGTTTGTGGTCGAAGTCGCAAGTGGCAAAATACCTACCTCCGACCTGTGTGCATTCGAGCTATAGCGAATGATATGATGATATGATATGATATTGACGTCAGCCGGCAACTGGGCGCTGAGAAACATATCCGAATTTGCGACGAGGAAGTGCGAGTTCATGCGGCGTTTTATTGAATAATTCCTAGTAGCAAGTCGCAATTTGCCACCTCCCAGTTATAAACGAACGCCCCATAAGGAGGGAGGGGACAGAGAGTGAAAACTCACGGTTTAGATAGTGAAGTGCAAAGGACAACAATAAGACTAACGCCCTGATGCTGTTTGTCCTACCTGGCTGCAGTCCTGTCCTGGCGTCTGATTGGTCAGCCGGGTGTCAATGAAGCCGCCGGGGGGCGGCATCTTCCCTGGGATGTTGTTGTAGTAGGGATGCTCCGCTGGCTCCTCCTCCTCCTCCGTCCAAGGAGACTCCTCCATGTTCAGGATCCTGACACACACACACACACACACACACACACACACACACACACACACACACACAGGGACACACACACACAGAGGAACACAACAAGGAACACACAGAGCACAGAATTGTCATACTCTACTAGTCTACTAGAAAGTAGCCCATTAGTTCCCCTTGTCACTTACAGTAGCTGGTTTAATAGTGACCCTGCCTAATGAGACCACCTTCTGGTGACCCTCCCCTGTAGGGACGATAAAGAGGAGCTAGCTAAACCACACCCAGCCGCAGGGCCAGGCTAGACTGTGCCTGTGTCCCCAACTGGCCTCACCTGTCGTGTGTGGACGAGATCTTGCTGGAGGGACACTGCAGGTACTGCTGAAAGCGGAGGTCAAAGGCTTGGCCAATCGTGCTGATGACATCCTGAGCCAGCCCATCGGAGCACTCCAGGATGTGACACGCTAGGAGCGGGAGGGTCACAAAGGTCAGCATTCAAGAAGTCGGGGTTCAACTGTCCACTTGAGATACGTCGTGAAACATGTCCGAAAAGCTTGTGTGCCATTTCTCTGATATGAGGTTCTTTCTGAGGGACAGATGTTAGCCAACTGTCGGAGTGCTCCTACCTCTACGATTCACAGGATCCTTCGCTACATACGCAACAAAGTCTGTCGTGTCCTGCAGCAGGGAAAGAGAAGACGATACCATGACACTACACTCCGGTACCAATCCCTCATGAAACGGGGTTCATTTGGGACAATCAATACACAGAAGGCACCAGCTTTAGCAGTCAACTGTCACTTACTGGATCGCCTCCTGATGCAAAGGAAATGGACTGCATATGATGGTTGGCTATGATCTACCAGGGGCAAAATGACAACAACAAAAAACCCAATCAATCCCTTGGTATTAGACTATAGACCATGATTATTAATAGACCATGTATTGTTATTGTCTCAGTAAGCCTTGGCAACAAAAAGTATACCCTTAGCAACTAAAGGGACTACAGTAGTTAACCACCAGGCTAACTTGTCTTGTCCTGAAAACTATATTTTCAAAGAATGTATTGGAGGAAAGAGTTCTATAAAAGCAATAATGCCCTTGAGCATTTGATCTACCAGCTCATAGTGTTACAGTGGGGGGGGGACGTGGTTAGGCATTATAAGGCAATAAGATGTCATACGCTCTCTGGCATTACTGCTTCAATCAATACTGTGAGCTGAGAGTTCATTCACAATTATACATATGTCCACTGTGGCTCATACAAATACCAAATCGTTTGATGAAGCATTTACACAGACGCTTTAAAATAATTACATAATTACTTAAAGGTGCAGTGTGTAGTATTTTGTGGCAGACTTTTGTGTAGACTTGGCAGAAATAGAATGTGTAACTTTGCGCCTTCTTGGCCAGGTCACTATTGTAAAAGAGATTTATATCTCAATGTCTTTAATCTCTGGTTAAATAAAGGTTAAATTTAAAAAAAATCATATTCAGAACTATGTTTTGATTAGTGTATGAATCCCATGAGATTAACAATAAAAAAATTCTGTTAGCTTAGAATGTGCCCTTGTTATCTACATAAGGAGCGGGTCCTTCCACAGAGAATGCCATGTCGCACCACCTAATTGTATTCAGTTGGCTACAATCTGCAACCTCACCACTAGATGCCACCAAAAGTCAAACACTGCACCTTTAAATGCAGTAACTGCTTCTTAACTAATACTATTACAAATAAAGTGTAACATTAGATTATTACATGGTAATGAATTCTCTGTTGGCCATAGTGAGTGAGTGAGTGAGTGAGTGAGTGAGTGAGTGAGTGAGTGAGTGAGTGAGTGAGTGAGTGAGTGAGTGAGTGAGTGAGTGTGGTGAGCATCATTTCACTGTGACTGTACACTGTACATTATGTGACAGATCAAAGAATCCTGAGTGAGCAAAGCTGAGCTGCGCCCGGCTGACCTGTTTGGAGTCTGGCGTCATCAGGTTGAGACTGCTGGTGGAGATGTTGAGGTTGATGCTCATGCCAGCGAACTGCAGGTTGCTCTTCCCTAGGATACTGGACAGAGCTTTGGACGGCGGCTGGGGTGCATGGACAGTAGCAGGGGCACGGATGCGAAGGGTTAGGGTTTGGGTTGGGAGGACACAGACAGAGGCAGGGGAGTGACAGGGGGTCAGACACAGCAGTTGGGAAAATAAATTACACAAGTAATATTCCAACAATGAACATTGGAACTCGGTATACTGAATGGAGTTACACTGTTTACAAGGAATCTACTCAAATCAATTGATGCCCCTTGATAATTGGAGATAAAGGGAATATTTCTATAACATCTATTGGATTTACAGACACACAACCAAACCATTGTCTTTACTAGTACTCAGTAACTCATTCAACCCCCCCCCCCCCCCTGACTTGTGTTTTGAAGATGGTGTGTTGAGAGTGCAGATCTTCACAATCCACAGTACCAAACAGGTGCCTCATATAGGGACACATGGCTGGATCCAGATCTCTCTCTCTCTCTCTGTCTCTTTTTCTATCTGTCTACTGATTAGCCATATTCTGCACTACATGAGTCACTGAGCGCGCAGTGTGCATCGTGGGCTGGAGCTACGCCCACGCACCCACAGCCCCCCCCCCCCTATACACTTCCTCTTTCTACCTCCCTCTTTCTCTCCCTTTCTCTGTTACTGTAAGGACGTTTTCCCTCTCTCACCCTTCCTCACCCTCTCACACACTCATGCTCTCTGTTCTCTCTCTGTGTAAGAACACTCGCTCACTCTCCCATCCTCTTTTGTTTACCCCCCCCTCTCTCTCTCTCTCTGTCTAAGAATACTTTCTCTTTTCCTCTCCCGGCCCCCTCCCTACCCAACCTCCCCACCCTCTATCAGTGATGTGTCATGGGTACCTTTCTCTTGCGCAGTGCTCCTTTGGTTCCAGGAACTGCCTCGCACACCAAACCGATGGCCTCTCTAAAGGGGGGAGGGACACGACGGGTAGGTGAGGGACCAAGCGGAGACGCGGTTACCGTAGGCGTGCGTACTGTACGGTAGCAGCAGACAAACCCAGCAATACGGAGTGCGTGCGTACGGCGACTCTCCCGCGCCTGAGAGGGCCGTCCGTCCCTGTGCATAGCAACAGCCCGGAGGTAGGCTATACGGTGGGAGTAGGAAGGCCTATAGAGCCGTATGGATGGCCTATAGAGCCGTATGGATGGTGACAGGGAAAGACCAGCCACGAGAAGCTACCTAGCAACAGCCACATAGTGAGAGAGTATGACGCATTACTTATAGAGAGAGATATATTGTGTGTTTCCAGGGTTGTTCGGTTCAGCTAATAATATGAGAATGTTCATACCAATGGAGGAAGGTGGGAAATTAACACTGTTATCTCACAATTCCATTGACAGCGGTGGCTTTAAAAGGTTCTAACAATAAGACGGACATGTTTATTTTTAAATCTCTTTCCGGCGTGAATTAAACATGCACTCTGTCCTCTTTGAAAGGGAAAGTCTAATAATAGCATCAGAAGTGAGACCCATCTCCCTCTGTGGTCAATGGAGTGCAGTGCTGTGTAGCCCAGGCTGACTGACTACAGGAAGCCAAGCAGAAAAGTGGACGTGACACACACATACTCACAGTTGGCCCCTGCCTCTTAGGCTCTCTGCCCACAGAGCCCGTGTTATTCAATAAACAACCACAGCAGAACCCCAAAGGCTCTTACTTTTTCCTCAAATGCACAGACAGGATTTCGTTCTCTGAACATTTGACTGATCGTTGAGATTACCTGGTTATTTGTGATCTTGTGTTGAAATCCAGGGACCTCATCGACCGAAGGACTTCTATGCAGCCCAAATACTAGAAAAGAGAGGAACGGACAGTTTGACCGTCAGTGTCCACTGGCCGAACAATTTGAACATTTAGATATTATGTCACAGTTTATCTGAGGAACATTTTCTGATATCACACCATGAATAATTAGTTAGTCAAACATGACTCTGAGCCCAGTGGTTTGATATCCGATATCAGATGACCCTTCTGACATAACACAGTTATGGTCACTCACGACAACTCCTTATATTGTGAGCGCCCCGTGTCTTCAGGGGTGAGGGACCAAGGTGTCACATTTTGCAGGCCCTTTCAATCAGCCTACCGTTGGCTAGTGCAACAGTCCCTGACAAGAGATCTGAGTTGAGAGAATTCAGTCTGAGCAGAGGCACACTCGTTCATGTAGCCTGGTCTAATTAAAGGGATAGTCTCTCTATCCCATGCAGTAAAGCATCCAACCGCCTACATACACTACAGCACCTCCTCTGACTAATATCACTGGCAGGGAACAGTTTGTCCTGTGTGTGTGTGTGTGGGGGGGGGCGAGTTTCCATTTCACTCGCTCAGTAGCTACTCACAATGTGGCCGTAAACAAACGGGACAGAATCTGAACCATCTCGTGGTGTCATATAGCCTAGGCCTACGGTAAATCCTGCTAAAACATTCCCTCTGTAACGGTGGTAAAGGATGTCATCATCAACATCACATACTGAGTTTTTGTACTTTGAATTAAATGTCCTATCTACCTTTACTGCAATATTTATAAGCTGTGTATAAGCCAATGTGCCGGCGGTGGCCAGGTCCAAGCCAGGTCAACGGGTTTTTTGTAGTTTTTTTTGTAGTGGGCTGGAAATTGCAAGTTTATTGCATTTGAGAAGGCACAACACAGCCAACAGCATCTAAAAAATAACACAATAGATCAATCAATCAAGCTGTGAGATTCCAGATGAAATAGGTGATCTAGACACAATGCCCAACTTTTTTTGGTCCTGTTTGTTATGGCCCTTGGTTTGTTCTGGACTCAATTGCCAACTCGGCGACAAGAGAAGTTATTAAAGCCTCAGCGGGAAGTTTAATAGAAAAACGCTGGAAAGTATAACAAACAGGAAAAATTGGAAACGGTGTGCAGGTTTGGAGGGCTGTAGCAGGCAAGCACGGCTCTGTGGGTTCCACAGTGGGAAAAGGCAGTGAAACGGTGAGCGATGGGAAAATTACGAGAGGGCAAAAAGCACTACGACTACAAGAAGCGAGTAGGCTACTTTACCACAGGAAGATGGTAAGATCTGGTGACGGCTGGGGTGCAGGTGACTGCCGTTAGGGATCAGGCATGTAGCGGAGCCGTAAGCTCATTCACCCACTGAGCAAAGACACGTCTAAAAGACGTATTTTAGATGTATTTTTTGTCTTTTTCGGACGTTCAAAGACATCCAATTAGGAGCCAGAATGAATGTGTTTTTTTAACGTTCAGATATTGAGCCTGTTCTGCACGTCCACAGACGTCTTAGAGGGGTCCAAGCCAGACGTGTGAATATTGAGGGGTCCAGCAGACGAACACACGGGGTTCAGGACCGACGGACGTTATTAAGACATGATCTGAACGTCTCCCTGACGTTGCGTGTTTGTTGGGCACTGCAGCCGTGAGCCTGTCGGCTACACGGGGCGTGTGCAGGCGAGGGAGCGAGGGAGCGAGGGAGCGAGGGAGCGAGGGAGCGAGGGAGCGAGGGTGCGCCCTGCCCCTGGTGGCGAGTGGACGGAACTCCACAGAGTCCACGCGCCGTGGCGCCGGTCTGGGGCAGCGTACTGGGTCGCGCGCAGGTGAATCAGGTGACGTAGAGAGAGAGGGGGTGAGGTGCAGGCAAGGAGGTAGGTAACAGTTGAATCTAAACGGATATGTAACCCCCTTCCACTGCCTCCACCTCTAAGACATCAGACTATGCTTGTAGCCAATGACTAAGCAACCCCAAGTGTCCATTAAATCAATATGTGGGGTGTGTTGAAGTTAACTCCAACCCAGGCCTCCATCACAGCAATAGCCAGTGGCTGAGCTTTTCTCTGTGAGCAGGGTTCCTCTGCTGGTGTCATCTAGACAATGTTCTTCTCTCGTCTGTATTTGAACAGCATGTCCTTCCCATCGTCTTACCTCAGGCCAGAGCAGACAGTGCAGGATGGCTAACATGCCTAGGGTGTAATTCAACATCTTCCACGGAAGCTGATCACATGGCAGCTGGCCGTGTCACCACACAGTCACCCTAGTCAGCCAGATTCTAATGTAGGCCTATAGTGGATACAGAGATGGTTGAGAGGTGTATATAGTGGTTAAGAGATGCGATGCTCTGTGGTCAGTGTCCAACCTGGAAAATGTGTATCTGACCGAGGCAGAAAGAAAAGTCCCCTTTAGCATGTACACATTCAGATAATCAAACACTGACTTGACCAGAGTGTGCAAGGTACAAGGATTGCTATGGTAATGAGCAAGATGTATGGAGAACAACCTGCAGTGAATGGTTTCCGTTATCTGTGTTGAAGCTACACTGTAGGCTACATCTGGAACAAAACATGACCCTCTTTCCTCACATCTCATACCTCCTTTTCAATAGATGGCAAAACAGAAGCAATCGTGCAACATGTGATCATCCCTAAACCAGCACACACCTTGAGAGAGTCATAGTCAATCAGTTTTAGGGATGACCACTGGACTACGCTTTAATTTCAATTCAACATCAATGGGGCAGATCACACACCTGAATGAGGTGATTTCAGACATCTGTGTACAGGCTTTTGAAGCAACACAGTGACTGTGTAAGATAACCGTGAAAGAAAACACTGTCAATGTCAATCACCGTCCCCTTAAACTAATGGTGCGTGATGTGTAAGGGCGAGCACATGACACTAATTAAAAGTGCTGCGAGCAGAATTGCACGCTGAACTCGATACAAACGCAGGCAACAGGAAGACTGTGGGGCGGATGCATTTCGCCTCACTCAGTGAGCCCACTTTCAACTGCATCGACTGACTGGGTCACACTGACTGGGTCGCACCACACTCAACCAAACTGTTAATGGAGTAACAGCCAGTCAGCCAGCCGAACGCCGTGCTGGGGATCAACATGACCTGTTTCACTCACTGTAATCGGGATCCTTTCTGCTTGGTTTACACAACGTATACTTTCCCACATAGAGAATCTGCTTTTTCATCTCTAAAATCCAAATCATACATTCAAAGCATTATCAGGCACATTTTGTCCAATGTTCAAGAAATATTAACAGGTCATCTTTGTTACTGATTATATATGGTTCTAAGATGACATCAAATCTAACCACACCTTGAACATGCTGTCTTTATATTTTCTCTTTCTTTCTTAGTTGCAGCTCATTCATGTTCAGTTCCATTTACAAATTCATGGTTACATACAGTACAGTAGTGTCCAAATGTGTTTTGTTTGAATGTTATTATTGGTCTTGGTTAGTGATTTCATACGCTTGTGTTGGTCCAGTGGTCTGGTTTCAATACAGATAGACAAGCTGTGTACTGCATGCCTGACTGCCTGTCATCTCTATCAAGAGGCAAAGCAGCTATCAGAATCGAAAAAAAAGACATATGTTTATATGTTATAACCTGGACTACACAAGATAGCACATTCTCACGCCAAACAAGCAAGGTAAAAAATTGGAATAAAGATGCTAACTGAACAATAAAAAGCTTGGGTGTATAGCTACTGTATTAGTCAGCTGTGTTTTCGTTATGCCATCAAAGCTTTTTCTCCCTCACAGGTTTTTCCAATGATGACCTTCCTTGTTTTCTGAATTATTCAATGTCTATTTTCTGGCTCCCGCTCTCCACCTAAAAGCCCTGCATATCTACCCACACAAGGGCACAACGGGATTTGGTGGTGCAGCTAGATTGTCTCCTTTTTCTTGTAACTTGGCTCAGTCATTGAAGGAAAATAAAGAATGAGGGGGGAGAGAGAGAGGTTGACAGATTTAGAGGGAGAGAGAGAAACAAAAAGGGAAAAGAAAAGAGAGAGACCAACCTTTACAATGTACGTCACTCCAGGTCCAGAGATCTTCTCACTGGAGTGTAGCCATCCTCTGGAGGGCTTATTCACCAGTCCACTACCTCCATCACCACCAGCACCCCCAGGGCTCCAGTCCTCCCCTCCCTGCTGCAGCTCCTCCAGCCTGCCCTTCTTGCCGCTGCCGCTCATGGTGCCGGATTCCTGCTGGGTGTGGGAGCAGGGGGGTCCGGAGGAGGCTGAGCTGCCACCGGAGGCTGCTGCTGCTGCTGACACACTGTAGCCGGGGCCGCCAGGGCTGGAACCCCCACCCCCCTGAAGCTTGGACACGGCCAGGTCCTTGACGGCCGAAGGGAGGCCCTTGATGCCCAGGAGGCTGCCCGAGTTGGCGAATTTTAGGTTGGACACCTTGTTGATGAGGGTGCAGAGGGTGGTGCCTCCATCCTCGGGTTCGGAAGCGGCGGTGGCGACGGGGAGTATCTCTGCCTGGTGGGTGTAGGGGGGCTCGGCGGAAGATGGGGGGGCAGCCGAGACCTTGGGGTTCATGGAAAGGCCGTGGAGAAGCTCATCGACGGACGTCACTGACTCATTCCTGAAGCGGTTGTATTTGGTACGGTGAAGCATACCCCTCTCCTTCTCCTCCAGGCCTGCCCTTACAAACACACCGGCAGACGAGGCGCCCAGACGACTAGCCTCTCCTTAAACATACTGGAGCAGCAGCTCACGCTGTGGAGCGATCACAGGCCCGGGTGGCAGTAATTTTCTCTGTTGATATTACAGTGGTGGTGATGGGCTGCAGCTAGCACTCCTTCTGCTGTCGCTGGGGCTGTCGTTAGGAGGATCCAAGGCTGCAATCCAATCCGTTGGTGGAGAAGAAACAGAAAAGAAGCCAAGCCATGGGAATAGAATGGAAAGGAAAGAAAAAGAGTCCCTTCAGTGCCAGGATGCCCTCCTAGGTTTCCAGAGATGAGATCCAGAGACAGAGGTGATGGAGGATACTGTGAGCGAGCGAGCTAGCGCTCTGACTGTTGCATCCCGGCTCCCGGCTACAGCATGACTCACAGATCTGAGAAAACCTTCACAACAAAAGGCTCACTGAACACTGCAAATCACTTCCTGTTGAAAAAAAAATCCTCCCACTTACAGCACACTAGAATCAATCAATTCTCAAATTTCCCAGACTGATATTTCCTCTTCACTGCAGGAATGCTTCTCTCTTTTATTCCATTGTTGGTGTGAAATAAGAAACAATATCACAGAAAAAATCATTAGTGGCAAAGTTAAATTCAAGGTGAATGAGAGATACTTTTGTATTGATTACATCTGTGACAAATCAAAAAAAGAGGAAATGTTCCTTTTTTTGGAATTGATGAGCATAATGTCTGCAACATATTCCTATACCATGTTTACAGTACAGCAAACAGTTAAAACTGTCTAAAATGGCTGGTTGAATGTAATAACCTAACACATTGTTCTTAATAACAGATGCAGATTATTTAAACAAACCAAAATAAATAATAGTACAACCAGTGCATAGCACTAAATCTCACCATTCATTAGAAATGTAACTAGCAAACACATTAATGTGTATTGCTTGATTAAGTCCACATTTTATGATGAGCAATTCAGTCATATCAAAAATATTATTATCTGTTTTAGTGCATTTGTCTTAATGTGCATCATCACTACTCGCTTCCATTCTGAAACAAATAGGAAGCCACACGTATTCACTTCATATGTACTCTTACTGTCTTCTATACAGATACCAAGCTTCTCCTGAAATATCTTAGTGAATAATTAATTAACACAAAAAAACACAACGTGAACATGAGTCACATGCAGTTGCCTGAATGAACACCAGCAGGACGGAACAGAGCAGAAACACTCTCGTCAAATCACCAGTGAAGCGTCTCTATGGCAGAAGTGTACATGAAGCCAAAAGTCATTCATATAAAATGTCCTCAGGAGCTTCTAGTAGAGGACTGGCAGTCATTCATAAGCATCGCCTTGCATCCTGCTGCAAATTTCGCACTGCAGTCCCTCCCAACATCTCTTCTTCCTGCCTGGCAAATACAGAGAGAAAAAAAAGAAAGCACGTCTGCTTTCTCCTCAGAAACAACGGCAAATGAAGGAGTGATGAAAAGCCCCTCTCGTAAATCTAGGTGGGGTGAAAACAAAGAAGAAAATAAGATGAAGACGACGGAAGCGAATATTATTTTCTTTTATGTGAATGAAATAGCAGGCTCGCATACCAATGTTTCTGTGAATGGAAGCAAGGCCTCGCTGCCTCTGCAAGGCAATCCCTTGGGATGGAATGGTCTTATCCAATAAGAGACGAGCTGGATGACTCATTCAGGGAAGGCTTGCAGAATAGTGGAAGAGACCATTCCAAATGCAGGTGCACATTTCTTTGGCCTGTAAAAATCTACAAAAAAGGCAATTTGTACAATCAGTCATAAGATGATTTTGTATAATGTGGCTACATAAATTGTGAAACAATAAAAGCAAAGTAACTAGGCAGGTTTTAAACTAGTAATAAACTATATCAAATGTCACACACCCCCTCTTTTGATCATTTGTCAGTGAAGGCTATTTTTCTACATTCATATGAATGGTGGTCAACTGCACATTCAGGTAACATGTCACAGCTCCAAAATGTATTTTATGCTTATTTTATATATGTTTAATTTATTAATCACCGATGAGAGATTAAAAGGTTATTGATTTAGTTTAGTTCATTTGTTCGTATCCCAGAACACAAGTGGGTTTTTTGTTGTTGTTGATGTTTTGCAGATAAACTGAAGTATGGTGATATACTGCTTGCATAGGCCATACATTCAATGTAATAATAACTGTTTTCTGGTATATTTTCTTTTGAATAATATTGACTTTGCGTCTCAAGTTTCTTTACTCATGGGATGTGAAGCAAATATAAAATACAAAAATTAGGAAAAGTAACTAAGACAGAAAATTATTATACAAATTTAGTTGACTAATAATACCTTATCATTAGGCACCACAAGAGAGTAAATGTGAAAGAAAGAGACAGAGAAAGAGAGAGAGAGAGATGAGGGGAAGGAAGGAGAGTGAAAGAGAAAGAAAGAGAGAGAGAAAGAGAGGGCGTTCCTGTGGACAATAATCTACATAGCATTGAGAGATAATCTCCATAATCGTGACTGGAGTGTGTCAAGTCCACTCTTGATTGGTTCATTATTCATAGACTGAGACAGGAAGAATAGAGCTGCAGTGTCTGAATAGCATGCATGATGATGTAAGGGGAACTGGAGAATATTCCTTTAACTTACTAAAAATACATAATAATCTAATATCAATTCATGAGTGGTGGTGCCCTTTA
>NC_140241.1:28056570-28189070 GCF_949987555.1 Borostomias antarcticus
AGCATGACCCCCATGGAGGTATAACAAAAACTGACCCCCTGCTGAATTCAACGTCTGGTCATATGATCTGTTCATCCAATCAGAAGCAGGAGATTTGTCACCTTTGGTTTAAACTCAAATCGTTACCCAGTCGGAACTTGTTCATTTGTTATAAGCTAAGCTTCTGTCAAGGCCAAACATTGGTTGATAATATGTCTCACAAACAAATCTACTACTCGGATAAATACACCGACGAACACTACGAATACAGGTAAATTATGTCTACTAGCTAGCTAATATCGACATTACCGTTAGCATAGCATGCTAGCTAACACCTAGCCTAGCTATGATGCTCTGCACGTGTGGTGTGATGTTTTAATTTGACACGCTGTATTGTGATTGCTTCGTGGAGCCTCCTGTCTGTGCTGGTGAATTGTACTAGCAAGCTAGCTAAGTTAGATAGATACATTCCTGTATGTTAAACACTGGTCCCAACCCCTAGCTAGCTGTTAGCAGCAGTAGTCAGCTAGCCCAAACCAGGAACATACATTATGTTACTGACCTAAGATGCAACTCTTGGTTCTTTTAAAACAAGCCTGAAGACTTTTCTTTTTGCCACTGCTTTCTAAGAGGAGCTATGTTTATCAGTATACTGCACTGTAACTTTTATTCCTGTATTCTATTTGTCCTGCTTTTTGTTTAAATGTCTATAATGACTTGCTTTTTGTTTTAATGCTTTTAATTTGTCCTGCCTTTTGTTTTAAATGTCTATAATGTCTTGCTTTTTGTTTTAATGCTTTTAATGTCTCATGTAAAGCACCTTGAATTGCCCTGTGGCTGAAATGTGCTATATAAATAAACTTGCCTTGCCTTGCCTAAGATAGTGGAGTAAACCAAATGAGCATAAACTAGATAATGGCTATTCCGTGAAAATGCCAAAGCACTGCACCTTCAGATTAGTTAACGTTACTCAAACTGGTACTTTGTATTCACAGCTGGGCGTTTTTACATTCACCTTCTATTTAACGTTAACTCTTAACAGTAAGGAGGGTAAGTTATGTTTGTCCTTCTTATTTCAGACACGTTATGCTGCCCCGGGAGATGGCCAAACAGGTGCCCAAGTCCCACTTAATGTCAGAGGATGAGTGGAGAAGACTTGGGGTGCAGCAGTCACTGGGATGGATCCACTATATGATCCACGATCCTGGTTTGTACATTTTCAAACTGATGCTCTGCCATCCTCTCATAATCTGAAGTTTCCTCAAAGCGCCATCCATTTCAAAACTCAACTCTGTAAGAAGAACGACCATGATCCTACTTCTTAAAGCACCTATTGTGTTTATATCTTGGTTCTCATGCACTTTGGCTTCAACACTAGATTATGCTCTTGGTCACTTGTTTAGAAAGAAGATGTACTTGTGAGTTCTGGCGAGTAGTAGTACACTAACTACCTAAGTTAAATGCAATTATTGTAATTTGCTTTGGCTAAAAGCGTCTGCTAAATGACTAATGTAATTTTAACAATGCCAATGTTTCCCCCCCCCCCCCCCTCCCCCAGAGCCTCACATCTTGCTGTTTAGAAGGCCCCTACCTAAGCACTGACCACGTCGTTGATGCGGTCCTTCTGGAACATTCCTGGCTGAGATCTAGTATTCAGTGAATACTCGCCACCTCTCCTAGTTCCCGTCTGCTGCGCATTAGCTGGATTTTCTCAGCAACAAGAGCTCAGTTAGATCACATGGAAAATATGAACATTGCTGTCACTGGTTTGGAATATAAGGGCCGTCATCTTTACAGGATATGTAACTGCACACTGACCAAGTGCCTCAGATCGTTTTTTTTCTTCTGTTTATAGTCTTTTGTCACATATTGTATCAATGCTACCTACAGATACTGTGTGATCTCAAACGGCTTTGACATATGCAACTTTTGCTTCTGTTAAGTTTTATCTACCTACTGTAATTTTATTATATCACAAGTGGCTGTACTGTGTATGTATGTCCTCACATTTATCTGTAATCAACCAAATATGTACTTTTTTCCAGAATGTTATATCTAGGTACACCAGACAAATGAACTTTTTCAGCACTTCCAAGTGGCTTGTCTATGCCAGTATGCGTATAAAGCAAATGTGTAACCTAAGAATGATTTGAAATAGCTGCATTTATTGCTCTGCTATTGAGATAACATTATCTGTGATATACAAAACCTGTGTAATAAATAAATATATTTTTTGGAATTGTTCACAGCTGTTATCTTCGGCCATTAGAGGGCGCTCAAAGACAAACCAGATCATCTGAGATCATGAATTTGGCTACATCAGGTACAACACAATCTGTACACTGAGTGTCAATTTAATCTCTCTAGTGTATTTTATACTGAAGTACAATGTGGCAGTTTGCTCTCTAGTGACAGTGAGGGTCACTGATAACTACATTGTTTACAAGTTACAGTACTGATTAGAGATCGACCAATAATCGGCTCGGCCGATAATTAGGGCCGATATTCACGTTTTGGCGTCATATCGGCTATCGGCTTTATAAGGCCGATATTGCGTCACTACGAAAGAGCCATATAATGTTGGTGAGCAAGAAGCGTGCTGTGCACATCGCGGAGGGTCTACTCGGAGACTGCATCATTTCCAACGGTAAATTAAGTCACACAATCACCGAAAAATAATAGTTTTGTCATGTTAAATTGATTTTCATAATAGGCAGCCTCCAATAACGTGGAAGTAATGCAACTAACGTTAGCTAGCCTTAACTAGCAAGGCTATGCTAGTTGCTAGAACTTTCCCTTGGCTTGAGTCTGACTGATAGCTAGCTAACGTCACCAATTGGCTCTCCCATCCTTGTAGTTCAAATCAAAGTCACTCAGCCATTTTACACCTTATTAGGAAATGGTCTGCTAGCTAACTTAACATGAGTCAGTAAGTAGCCCACCGGAGGAATTACACCAGCTCGGGAGATTTTATGGAGCGGTAAAACTGACAGGTCCAGCGGGCTAGCTCAACGTCTAGACTTTCTTTCCACTTGTGGACAATGAAAGCGCATTGTAAAGAGGGGAGAAGGATCTTAAAAAAAACATTTAATTCAGTCTGATAAAGATGTAATATACATCGAATTTTAAGACTATTTGAATCAAGGCAAAACTATGCACTTCTAGACATATAGGAAAGCGGAAGCGCATTGAGAGGCATGGATGTGAGGGGAGGAAGGACGTTCGGAATTAACTGTTAAATCATTGAACTCTTATGAAGGTGTAGGCCTAATGTACATTAATGTAACTCTGCGCCACAACAAAAACGATATGGCACCAGCGAAATCTCCCATGCTGTTCTGCCATCTCCCTCTCCGGAGAGGCACTTGCTGACGCGGTCGTATCCCATTGAGCTGGATGAGCTCATTCACTTGTAGGCTATTACGCACAACTTGTTGCCTAAAACGATATGATGTCGGATGCAACTCTGCTCTTCCCGTTGTCAAATAGTTTATTAATTAGCACCCATGAATGCAAATGAAAACAAATAGGCTACATACATTCAGCTGTTAAAAAGAGGGTGCCTGTGCACAGCGTAGGCTATATCAAAGGTGCAGGTATAAAGCCAGAGCTAGTCATAAGAAAATGGTTACATACCGCACACTTGGACAACAGTAGTCTATATTTGAGGATGGCCTGTTTAATTGTGCGATGCGTTTCGCATGTTGCTTCTATAGGCTCATCGAAGCAATGCGAAAGGAGAGCATGACGAAGCGAGCGAAACGCATCGCTCAATTAAACAGACAACTCTAATATACTGTTGTCTAAGTGTGCAGTATGTTTCAATTCTGTCATGAAACATTCAGCTGTGTTGAAAAGTAAAACATTGAAAATCAGTCGAAGGGACAATTCTGTAGTCTGCTCCCACTGGAGAAATAGTCTACATTGTTGTGGTTTGCTGTAGTTTCATATAGACCTTTTTCTATGGAACGTCATTATCCCGTTTCGAAATAGCCTACATATCGCTGTAATGAGTTCATTCTTTTGTTGCCAAAATGCGCACACTTAATTGTTTACCAACAGTAAAATGGTCTATTGTCTTTATTTTCTTTTAGGTGTCTGCAATAGGCTAAATACTAAATTAAACGGGCAGGAAAAATGTCTTGAAACGTGGTGACTTGACTGGAGTTTAATTGGATATTAACCTGTGTGTTTTGTCTTTTTTTCTGATATATTTTTTTAGACTATGTCATCAAGAGTGACCTAATTGACCACATGTATGATGCCTTGCTTGGCGTCAGGTCAGCAGTGGTTAGTGTCGGGGCCAGCCTGGAAGAGCAGCTAGAGCGGTACCTACGAGAGCCAGTGATTGACCATAAAAGTGATCAACTCGAGTGGTGGAAGATCAGCGAGGCAGAGTTGCCCCTGCTCGCCCCTCTTGCGAGGAGATATCTCTGTCCCCCACCTTCTTCCGTTCCTAGTGAGCGTGTATTTAGTGAAGTAGGGGCAATATATGAAAAAAGAAGAAACAAGCTCCGCGGTGAGCAGGCTGAGAGGCTATGCTTCTTACACCACAACCTAGTTATCTTAGATTGGGAGTATTAGGCTGATAACACCTTACTACACTGGGCATGCTTGGTTACGTTTCATGATTAGTAGCAGCGTTCCGTCTCACTCTCAGCAGAGCAGTAGCCTGCCCTGTTCTAAATGGCAACGTTCAGCTACTGTAGCCTGTAAAACATTCAGTTGAAATGTATTTTATTTTATTAGATTTTGTTGAATGAGAACATGAGACATGAGAGGAATTGTGGCCTATTTATTTTTAATTCATTTGTAATACAGTATATGAGAGCTGTTAAATGTGTGCCCAGGTGAAGACCAAAATATTTTATTTTATTTGCATCTCTCCTTGTCATTTTGTAAAAGAAAAAAAAAGTGAATTGGTGATATTAAATATCGGCCTTAAATATCGGCTATCGGCCACCTCAATTTGCCAATTATCGGTATCGGTATCGGCCCTAAAAAATGCATATCGGTCGATCTCTAGTACTGATCATATATATTCTTTTGGTGTGCTCTGCACTGACGTAGTGGTCCTGATTAAACCTTCCTCTGACACTAAGACAGCTACTATAATCCTTTATCCAGTCATGCTGTCTGATCTACAATAGACCACTGTCAATTAAAGGGCACAAGGGTAGTTTCTGGACAATGTCGTGGTCTGTGTGATGTCAGTCCACCCAGCCCAGTAGCCTCGTTGGAGCAGCAGTAATGAGGTCTGTGGTCCACAGGTGCTGTTTAATAATTTACACAGCAGTGTGTGGTCCTGTGGAGTAGAGGAGAGCACTGGAGAGAGATGCTTTGATGTTGCCATAGTCGTGAGAGTTCAGACACCGAGTGGGATGTGTGTGTAGGTGACTATATATAACCAACTCCATTCTTTATGAATATTTAATGTCACTGTGTGTCACAGAGTGGAGGTAGTATCACTGAGATCTGAACTGTGTTTAAGTGACCAAAATGTAGCCTAAAGACTAACCTACAGATACGGATCACACACCATCAAACTGTTTATTTCTACGTTTTTTTTCTTTCTCTCACATTATAGTCATAAGACTAACAGAAGGGGCGAACCATAACACATGAGTAAGTTGAGTCATACTACGAATCAATCACCATATACCAACCTACTAATGACATGGAAACATATCTGCCAACAGTGGGAAATCAATCAGAATCTAGATGGTACATATAGTGCGTCAGCATACTTAGTTCTGAGACGGGCTCTAATCTGTCTGCACACTGACTCATGATTATCATTACACCACTCCACCTACTATAGGTAGGATATTCATATCTTTCTCTGTATCGGAATAATGAAAATTATACAGTGAAGAAAAAACAGCAACTCCTTCAAATCATAAAATCACTAAGATATATTCTAAACACAATAATGTGATCTCAACCAGAAAAGACTAAACAAGTGTATTCACATTCTGTGATAATAATCTAGTGATAACTGAATATTCAAATAAAACAAGAAATGAATCATCTAAACCTCACTGGTTGTGGTTGGTCACGCAGTGCCTGAGACACACAGGTGTTTAAAACCACAGTGGAGAAAAAGTGCAAACTTCACAAAGGCAGTCAGTCACTGCATGGAGGCAGGCTACAATCAGCCTCTGCCCTACTCCGTCACATGGGTTCTTATTAACTCGTAAGGCAGACCCTTCCTGGACTGGAAGAAGCCAACGGCCCGTCTTGCTCCCTGTCAGGTGGGAGAGGCCTATGCTACTGCAGCAACCAGATGAATGCTGTACAAGCCAGATATCGTGGGTCATTGTTTCGAGTCCCGCCAGCAACGGCAGTGCGCCACCATCTATGTGACACGTTTGCGTGACACCTGTGGGGCCGAGGTCAGGTCCGCCTTGGTTGAAGCCTCCCATACTGAGCCAATACTGAGGACGTCCTGCAGTCCTCAGAGGACCCCTTGGGCATCACAGCTTTCCTGAGTAGAGAGAAACAGACTCTGAATCAACCCTGACAGATGTTGACACACTCCAGAGTTCAGCTCACCAGTGGAGGAAGGGCTGTATGTGAGAGCGATATTCAGTCACTATTTAACAGAAGTTGCATGAATTAGAATATATCTTAACTGTTAAATACAAAAGAATGTTGAGGGTTTCATCAGTCAGTGAAAGTTAACAGAGTTAAACTTTAACATAGCATTCCAAGTGGAAACCGCATGCAAACAATGCTGAACCAGGAAACAATTTCACTATTCCATGATAAACAGCATTGAACTGAAGTATTTGGCTTTAATTTCCTGTAGTTGGCAACATCTAGACTTTGTACCTCGGCAGTGCTCTGGGCTATTAAAAACCGAACTAGAGCAGTGTTCAAAACATTCCCTCCTCCCAGAT
Organism: Borostomias antarcticus; assembly: GCF_949987555.1. Taxonomy (NCBI): domain Eukaryota; kingdom Metazoa; phylum Chordata; class Actinopteri; order Stomiiformes; family Stomiidae; genus Borostomias; species Borostomias antarcticus. The sequence goes on from NC_140241.1 coordinate 28,063,452, forward strand.
CAAACATGCAGAGCACATTCAAGGCTGGCACGCATGCATGCTTTCAAAGTAGCTTCTGAAGGAACTAATGCTTATGCAATTCACAATATTATGTATAGACTCATGGGAGTTCTAGAGCAGTTTCACAGCATTTTATAATGCAGTTTTTCTGTAGCTCATTGCTTGAATTTGAGAAAATCTGGATGAGAGCATGCTTCAACACGTTACAACACACCCTGCAAGCGCCCAATGTATAGGATGAAATACAACCATGTGTCGAGTGCATGCAAACCTACCCAAGCTTTTTTCCATCTCTTGAGCAGTTTTTCGTGTTCTGTTAGTGCACCCCTCCACTGTCTCATGTCTGTGGACGGTGTGCTGTCTTCATCTGTCAAGTTAACAAGGTGCTTCATTCACATCATTGCACAATAGCTTAGTGTTAAGATCTCCGTTAATGAAAGTACTCTATTCATTCTCTATCTTTAGGCCTACAGCTCAGTCAGATTATATACAAATTGCAATTGGGTTGTTTTGATTAAGTAAAAAAAGAGACTAATTTACTTAATCAAAACAAACCAACCGCAATTTGATTCATGTTTGATAGATATTTGAATGAAAAAATGATTTATGAACATTTATCAAAACGCACATCTGTTTTTGCAAATGAACTCTTCATATATAAACACCTCTTTTTCAAAGTTGCAATATGGAAGCTATCGTATTGCATCTATGGTATCTAAATCATAACTTGAAGAAGTCTGCTGCAGTACTGTACAGTATACTGAATTTATCTCAAAACTTGACCCTGGATTCCTTCCGTCCTCTCTCCTCGCCCACTCAAACCATATTTCAGATCTGACAGGGAGAAACTGGCCTTCAATGAACTTTGAGAAGGGTGAGGGCGGGGATAAGCAGAGGAATGAGAAGATGCAGGGAGATCAGGCCTGGCTGGAAATAGTGTTTGGACACGTTTTCAGTCGATGTGCTTGAGTCTGCCTAGAGGGTCAAGTGGGCGGGGTTTGTATATTTGATAACTGACAAATATGGTTCTATTGTGCAACATGACCAATCACGCACGAGAAAAAAAGTCAAGGATTTCAAATTGTACTTCAACCCAAGTCTGGCTGAGGCCCAACCGAAGTAACCAGCGGCTCCACCAGCCGGGACCTACTGTACCTCTGCTGGTGAGGCTGAGGTCTATCTTGGACGTGTCATTTCCTGTGCGGGCAGCAGCGACACACTGGTACTGGGTGTCCTTCACGAGAGCCTCCCCTCGGACCCAGCTGCTCAGAAGCACCTCCCCCTGGCTCAGGGGGTGTCTGTGTTCGGTGGCGGGGGTCTCCAGCCTCTGTCCGTTCACCTGCCAGTGAATCTGGACGTCACTGGGACCTGAGGGACATAATAGGACTTCATATGGACCTCAGGCATCTTGCAGAGGGCCATATACAGGGAATCACACACAGGAAACCACGCACGCACGCGCAAACACACGTATGCTTACGCACACACACATTCTGTTGTTCTTAACCTTGCTTTGGTCTGTTATACACTATGTGGTGATTTGCATGTGGACCACAGGTGGATTAAACTCACAACTCAGTTACCATGCTCCAACAAACTGAGCATTTTGAACCACAAGCAGTGTTGAGTGTTACAGCTGATTTTATGACAGGCCAAGCAGGTGTATCTGATGTTGAAAGTAAGACAGTGGATTAGTGAGAATACAGTGTGGTACAGTAGGTTGTGATCCTATGTCCACTTTTCTTCAGGAACGTAGTTACCAATAAATGTCATTTAGCTACTGTATCAGTCATAATACATCCTCTTCTGGTTTGCAAAAAGTCTGTATTTGTCAATAGATGCAGAAATGTAATGCGTGTACTTTCAGGCAGTTAGCTTTTGCAACTTCATTTCCTTTTTCAAAACACAGCATCTCTTTACTATTCTTGCACCACACTTGCACCACTTCATGTACACGTATTCATAACTTTATTACTCCCATCATCATGGATTTGTGACCATGAAACGACAGTCAGCAGCTGAATAAACAAACAAGTATTTTCAAAACATTTGAAATCACAATTTATTTAACCTCCCTACCAACAAATAGACCAAAAAAATGTCTGAGGATATATGTACATCTGCAAAAGTATATTCCATATTTACAAATATATTTACACTATACAGGCACAAAAATGACACATTGATCGTACCAAAAGGCATCTTGTTCTGAAGAGAGACATCTTTCTCATATAAATGAGTCCATTTCTATAGGCTTCTGTAGAGGGAACCAATTTCAACAATAAAGATTCAGGATTTAGGATTTCGAATAACAAAAAAAAAATTATACAAAAATACAAAAATGGTGCAAATTTACAAAATTTAAAAAGACTGAGACCTTTGATGAGAAACCAGTCAATGAAATACAGAGTTTGGTGAGAAAGTCAGGCTTTCCATCATTGAGTGCAGTTTTTGTACCTGCCGTTCATGAGAAGGACATACATCAGAACACACAGCTCAGAACAAGGAACACGCTTGTTCTGACAAACTCCACACACTTCAGGTTAGGGTGAGTGGGTGGGTAGGGAGGTAGGGGGTTGGTATGACGAGAATGGCCACATGCAGGGTGCAGAGAGAAAGAAAAGAGCTTGAGAGAGAGAGAGAGAGAGAAAGAGGAAGAGAAAGAGAGAGAGCATGGTCACAGGCACCACTCACCCAAGGCCAGGCAGAAGAGCAGGAAGGCCTCCTGGGCCTGCACCCCCCAGGCCTGGTCCTTCAGCAGGGGGGGCAGCAGCCTCGCCCCGGCCCCCCGGCCCTCCGCACCCCCAGACCCAGAGGAGGAGGAGGTGGAGGAGGAGGTGGAGAGGGAGGAGGAGGAAGGGACAGACGGACTACTACTTCCAGGAGAAGACAGGGGTGATGAGGTGTCGACAGGACAGAGAGGAGCAGCAGTGGAGGCTGTGAAGGGGTGACGGAGAGAAAGAGAGAGAGGGTTCTCTAAGGTCCACAGCCAGACAGCAGGAAGTGACAGGTGTGAAAGATGCAGGGACAAAAGAGGAGGTGGGGAGGCTTGAACTATCAAAGTCCTTGAATCCAGTGAAATGGACTTTTAAAAAACAAAAACAAAAAAAAACAATGCAAATAAGAATGAAAACATACTAATACAGGTGTGACTGTTCTTTAACACTTAAATAATAAACACTCTAGAATGTAAAGCTTCATTAAATAAAAAAAATCAAGCAAAAAAATATAAGATTGTTTTTAGGGCTCACTTTTGAGGACGAAGAAAACAGAAATATTCGACGTTCACCTCTGTCTACAGAACGTGGATATCTATGGGGTTAGAGGAGGATCGTCAGACTGTACACAGGCGTGAACAGAGGAGGAGAGACACCCGGCAGATTAGTGGCGTGGTGAGAAGGAGCCCCGGTCCCGGAGTTCACCTCCGTCCATTGGGAAGTCGCACAAGTTCACAGGAGATACAGAGGCACACAGTCGGTAGCAGTCTGATGCGATTCAGAATCCGTTTCCAGCATTTTCCAGCAAAGCATACTTGTACCTTTGTTTATTTTTTAAGTTCACCGTAGTTACCGTATTTAAGTTCTGATTGCCAAAAGCCTCCGCTGAGGACGCCCGACTTCATTCAATCCTGCTCCACGAGCTGTAATTCACATCGTCATAGATCAACATGTGAGGAATGAGCCTTCCCACAGGAGAACTGATGGCTGCTGGTTCAGCTTTGTACCGTCGTTTCCATGGTCCCGCTGTGTTGACATTGCATCAGGGGCCGTGTGTTGATGAAGGCAGAACAATATGGGTAGAACCAGAGAACCGTCCCTGAGAATGCAAAGAACTAAACGTACTAGAATGGTTGAGATGATGGAGAGCAGCCGACCCACAAAGCCTTATTCACTGGGGGTGAGAAATGACAGTGAGCGTAAAAATATTTTGTTCCCGCATTGTACGCAAAAATACTAGTACCAGGATCCAATTTGGAAAACATCAAGTTAACTTACCAATTTGGTAAACAATGTTTCCAATTTGGAATAAAAAAAATAGCTTTTCTTGCTGGACAATGCAGAGAGGGTCTGCGCTCGAGAGAGAAGGCCTTGTCTGAAATACTCGGTGGGTCTGTTTTGGGCCAGAGTAAGAAATCCTCAGAAAAGAAGGCAAGTCTCATAGCAACGTCCGCAGCATGTGCTTCCAAAAACAAAAATGGTGGAAACTGAGCGCACCCATATTTATCACACAGGTGTTTGTTTTGAAGGGAAGAGTGAAGACGGTCCTCTACAAATTACCAGCCTTCATCAACCGTTCTTGCTCTCAAAACAGCAACAGCGAAAACCGGAAAAGCCGCGGTGTCGATCAGTAGTGCTCGTCTGCGTCGGCGTATTCTATCGGCTGCGACGCGCAGTCCACGTCGAAGGGCTTCTCCTTGGCCGGGCTCTCGTCGCCGTAGCCGTGGGACGGGACCCTGCCGTTGCCGCACTCGGGCTCCGTCTCGTACCCGGTGTCCCTCAGCACCCGCAGATGGCTCTGGTTCTGGTTCTGCTTCCCGTTGTGGGTCAGGTGGAGCTGCTGCTGCTCCGCCGGCTCCGTTTTCTCCCCCGCCGACAGCTGCTCCATGAGCCCCAGGCCGGCCTCGCACGCCGCGTACTCCCGCTGGGGCTGCTTGGCGCCGCCCAGCAGCGCGGCGCGCAGACGCAGGCACGGCCCCGGCAGGTAGCCCATGTAGCAGTTGTAGGCCAGCGCTGCCAGGAAGAGGATGAAGAAGAGCAGGAAGAGGAAGAGGAGGGCTCCGCCGTTGTCGCGCTGCAGGTACTCGGTGGCCGGGTCGCCGGGCGTCTCCGGGCGGGGCACGCTGGAGCTGGGGGCGGGGAGGTGTTTGGGCAGGAACCGGGCGGTGCTGCTGCTGCTGCTGCCGCCGCCAGCGGCGGCGCCGGGGGGCGGGGTTAGTGACGAGGCGCTGAGGGGGGGTGAGGTGAAGCCGGCGGAGCTCGGAGGGGTGGTGGTTAGTGGGACTCGGGCGGTGTTACCGTGACCGTTACCTTCGCCGGCGGGCTGGGGGGTGGCCCGGCGCCCCAGGCCGGAGGAGCCGGGGGTGGTGGCCGCCCGGCCGGCCTGGGGCGGCGGTCTCTCCAGGCTCAGGATGTAGCCGGCCAGCAGGCGGGTGAAGTTCTTGCCGGCGGCCCACTCCAGGGACCAGCACTCGTAGCGGCCCTGGTCCTCGGGGCCCACGCTGTAGACCAGCAGGCCCGTGTCGCCCAGCAGGTGGAAGCGGGAGGCGTCGGACAGGGCGCTGTCGTTCAAGCGCCACAGCGCCCGGGCCAGGTTGGAGCGCACCAGGCAGGGCAGCTCGGCCGAGTTCCCCGGCTTCACCGTCACGCGCCGGTAGTCCTCCACAGACAGGGCCGGGACTGGAAGGGGGGGGGGGGGACACACACACACACGTGACGTCGCAAGTCAGTGACGGATCGACATGTTATGTGATGAGTACAAGCACGCCTGTGCGGTGTTGCTTTGTTTAAGGCAAATTGTGCAGTGAAGTATTCCGGCGCTAGCTAGCATTTATCAGGGGTTGACTATTCACTGCAGATATGGCAGCTCCTCCTACCTGAGGGACATGTGTCCGCGTCTCCATTCAGGCTCTGGATTAAGTTCCTGGAAACGAAACCGAAAGGCATTGGGTTAACACGCATTTAGACTAGACAGAATGAGAATTGTGGAAGAACACATTCATCGACGGAAAAACAGGCAGAGCGGGAGTGTCTTCGGAGGCAGTCGTAACCCCCCCGCTGTTGGGTTTTGCATTGTTTTCACGCCTGGCTGAGATGGCTGTTACCAGTGAGTGTGGCTGGGCGTGACGAAGATGTTGACGCAGGCCCTGGTGTCGGGGTCCCAGGCACAGTAGGGGTCCCGGGCCAGGACACAGTCCTCGCAGGACGAATACTTCTCGCAGAACGCCGTCGGGGACTGCACTACGCCGGAGTTGGAGCCGACGTATAGGGACCTCGTCTTTGACTACACACACACACGCACGCACACGCACACACACACGCACACGCACACGCACACGCACACACACAGAGACAATATCAGAAACGCAGCATTTTTAGTGCCTGCATTAAAGCTTAACTGTCAGACCACTGACACACGCCAGAGAGTGAGGTAGGAAACAGTGCTGCTAGACATCATTATTCAGGGGAACTTGAGGTTATATATTGGAACAGACTAGCTGTCTCTCTGGTCAGAAATTTCCTCTTTCGTCTCTCAAAGTGGAATACCAGCTTCACAGAGACCAAACTAGAGCCAACGGAAAAAACCTGGCTGAGTAGGTAGATTTCACTGGTACTGACAAAGCCCTTGGAAAAGGCAGCTATGCCGCTTCGCATCTTATGCGGGGATCTAAGTCTTTATCTGTGACCCCTCCTGACTTGAGACTTTCCGCTTCGCTTACATCCTGTGACGACAACAGCAAGTTCTTGATGGGCTCAGACTTGTGGAGCAGCTGGATCTCCTCCACGGTGTGGACTCCTCCTTCATACAGCACCGACTTGTGCAGCACGCCTTTATCTGTACGAGGGGGAGGGGGGGGGACGCATCAACACCACAGCCCACAAAACCCCCCCCATGGTCTAGCCTGTTTCATTTGTGTACACATCGTGGGGAAATGCGAGCAAGAAAAAAAAGAATCACAACGAGCCTTCTGGGATACTATCTGGCCTCCACGGCCGAGGTTCCTACCTGTCCCGGTGAAGATGACGTCATAGACGTTGTTGTCCAGCGCCCGGACCCTCTCCACGGCGATCTGGGTGTAGTTCACGTCCTTGGTGATGAGCTTGGGCCCGTTGCCGATGGGCAGAACCGGGTCCTCCAGTAGCGGGTGGTCCTTGACGAACTGCAGCGTCTTGTCAGGCAGGTGCAGGGAGCTGTTGATGTTCTGCTGGCGGTTCTGGTTGTTGATGCACTGCGGGCGGATGGATGGGGGGGGGGGACAGAGAGGGATGAAGCAACGGATGATAAAACAGCGGTCACGAAACACCGTCCAATCCAAACGCACGTCCCGTTCCGAATCCAAACCCACGAGATTGAATGGAAGCGGGACAAGCAGATTGTACGGTTTGCAGTGTAAGGAAAAGGAGACAGGACAGTGCCGTGGTCATATTCCGCTAACGACTTTTCTAGATCAGTGTGGAAATATACTTTGCTGGTCTCGATTTGCCGAATGTGGGGCTTTACACATCCGTGACCGCCTAAAACCGCTCGGATAACAGCTAGTTTGAATCAAACCTAGTTTGACTCGGTGAAAACATTTAGAGCGATCGTCATCGCCCACATCGTCCTGTCTGCGCTCGGTGCTTACCGCTCCCGGGCGTGGCGTGGGGGTGACTCCGTTGTACCTCACCCACTTGGTGTGCGACTGCTCCACGGTGGCCTTCTGCATGTACTTCCCCTTAGAGAAGACGTCCTCCACCGAGGACATGTTGTAGGCGCAAACTGCCGACAGGCCCACGTTTGCCCTGAAGAAGGAAGTAGAGAGAGAGAGAGAGAGAGAGAGAGAGAGCGAGAGAGGAGGGAGGGGAGGCGGGGCTTCAGCACAACTCTTTCGAGACAAACCCCCCCCCTCTACCACCTCGCAGCTTCCTTTGAAACTTCCTGCGCCGACTCACCACTGGGAGGTGAAGACCCCGTAGATGACGGTCTCTCTCCAGTCGGGCGTCTTCAGGATGAACACGTCATGGACCACGTTGAAGACGAAGTTGAGCTCCGGCATGGCGCAAACCAGCTTGGCCTTCAGGAACGAGGTCCACTTCTTCTGCAGGGTCCTCTGGCCTCCCAGGTCCCCCTGTGGACCGACAGACGGACACGTGGGCCAATCAGCACGGCAGGAGAGAGAGAGAGAGAGAGAGAGCAGATGGCGTGTGACGTGTCCTGACCTTGCAGACGCGCGCCACCCTGGGGATGAGCAGCTTGCCATAGAACTCGTACTCCACCGACACTTCCGTGAAGAAGTAGTAGATCTTGTCGTCCTCGCCGTCCGCGCTGCTCCTCCCGTCTCTGATGACGTCGGCAAAAACAAAACTGGGCTCTGCGAGAGGGGAGGGGGGGGTTGTTACGCGGAGAAATAATTAAAGCAGTAAAACGGCGGTCTGCTCCGCTGGTCAGAGACAGCCGCAGAACATCAACCAGCAACAGTATCATTTCAAACGGAAACGTCATGGCATCTCACCATTCAGCCATGACGTGGAGTACTCTGTCCTCAGCAGACTCTGCGACAGGGAATATCTAGAGATGATCGGCTCGCTTCCTAAAAAGTTATACGCTGTCCCCGAGTACAGCTCTCCGTCTGAAGGGCAAAGAGGGATACGATTTATCCACGAAGCCGGCGCCACCTGCGGCTTTCCCCCCCCCCCCCTCGACCTGATTCTTGCAAAACGCCTCCGAGAACGCGCCTATAGGGACGACCGCGTGCTGAGGGCTTCTGTCCCGACGACGGCGGTCAACTTACCGACCATGACGGTGGTGAAGCTCTGAGACGGGTCAAAGGAGCACTTCCCCCGCCCGTCCTCTGCTCGCCCCGCCAAGGAGAAGTCTTTAAGGGACTGAGAGAAGGGTTCCACATTACTACTACAACCCCTAGCTGGGCGGACAGGCATTCCAGTGAGTCACAGAGGCTCCATCCTGCAGCAAGAGCATCTGGGTCAAAACATTCCCTTCAAATGCGTCCAAATACCTGAGGTCAAGATGATTTTGTTTTGCGTGGCTCACCGCCGGGAACATTCCACTTTTTTTTTTACTAGATCATATTTCCTCCGCTCCTCTGGTGAGGCTAAATCCCGGACACCTCGTATATTTGAAATATTTGGGGTGTTGACCTTGGATCTGTGGCGAGGAGCGGTGGACACGTACCAGGTAGTCGCACAGTGGCTGGAAAGCGTGTGTCCCGCAGACGTACAGGCGGTCGTTGTCCAACACCTGGAGCACCCGTATGTAGTTCCGGCATTCGGTCTGTGAACGCACATCACAGAAAAAAGACTCTGGAACCTGCCTGACCGTCATCAAACAAGACTATCTTTCTTTAAAAGTGAGAAAAGTAAAATGGCATCGTATTTGTGATGGGATTGCAAATGTACCTCTTTAGATTTGCCTTTTCCCGTACACATCGTCATGTCTTTGTCTTGAACTGTCCATTGAACCTGTAAGGTGACAGTTGATTGTCACAGTCACAATCAATATACTTTTCAAGAAAAAAACATTTGCATTTGGGTCATTTTATACAAATTACAAACATGCTTGTAAGGTACCTTGTTGTTCCTGACAGACACATTTCTCATGTTCAGCTCAAAGATGGCCTCCCTGGCGCCCACATAGAGCACATCCTTCTCTTCACTCAGCAACATGGTGGAATAGTTGAAGATTCCAGGCTCAGAAAACTCCATCAAATTCACATCTGTGGGTAAAAGAAGTTACATGGAGGATCAGGGATCCATCTAGATGTGTGCACTGTGTCTGTAGTTATGAGTGTGCACTGTGTCTGTAGTTATGAGTGTTCAGTGTGTCTGTAGTTGAGTGTGTAGTGTGTCTGCAGTTGTGTGCACAGTGTGTCTGTAGTTGAGTGTGCAGTGTGTCTGTAGTTATGAGTCTTCAGTGTGTCTGTAGTTATGAGTTTTCAGTGTGTCTGTAGTTATGAGTGTGCAGTGTGTCTGTAGTTATGAGTCTTCAGTGTGTCTGTAGTTATGACTGTGCGGTCTGTCTGTAGTTATGAGTGTGCAGTGTGTCTGTAGTTATGAGTGTGCAGCGTGTCTATAGTTATAAGTGTGCAGTGTCGCCTCCGACGAGTGTGTAGTGTGTCTCTAGACTGTAATGCTCTTAGAATGCGACAGCGTGATTGATGGTGGACCTGGCGGCCAGTTTGCATTAGGCGGACTGTCTGGCAGTGCCCGTGTCAGATGTGAGCGGGTTCGGGTTGCCGGCGCCCGGGCAAAAACTCTCAGATGATGAAAGCCAACACCCTGACTGGGACCAGAACGCCATTTTGTTTTGTGCCAATTGCTTAGAGCCATCACATACTTAGCTACTGGAGCTATTTCTGTCAATAGCAGTACAAACTGAACTACCTTCCTGTTACGACACATATGCGACTGAGGTGAAACGGTGGTGACTGTCAACTGAGGCGTTGATGCACACGCTTTAAATAGAGAAACGGAAATATAATATTTTTATCTAAATTGAACTTTTAGAGTAGAGTACAATCCTGATCGCTTAAGTTCATGCTTCAGAGTACATCTTTGTCTTCAAAAGACAAATCTTAAAAGACCAAATTAATCTTTGCTTCACCATGAAGTCTATAGAATTAATATACAGTGAAGTACAGTGTTTACTTCAATAACAAGTAGTTACATTTTATCTTATATTCCATCGATATATACTTATAATGTACAATAATCCCTAATATAAGATCAAATCTATCTTGCGTCAATTCGGCGTCTAATGTATTTCAGTCTAGTCTTTTGAAAGTTCTAGAGCAAGGACTAGTCTGTGAAAGTTCTAGAACAAGGACGAGTTCTGGTTTCTACGCTACCTTCATGTTTCCAGGTTGTCCGGGGGGTGCTGGAGGGCCCGTGGGTGGAGACTTCCAACAGTAGGCCCAGGAACACGCCCAGAACGCCGAATCCCATGTTCGATTCGGGTATTTTCGGAACGGTGAAGTTTCCTCTGGAAGAGACGTTACAGATAATGAATGTGTAACTGATCGTCCTGGACAATGCAGCAGAGATGAGTGATTCTGGGTCCCTCGCAGGAAGGCTCGGTACTATCAGGTGTCTAGACAAACAAACAGAAACCAAAAGCCACTTCCTCTCAAAGCACGTGCTGGTATCACCGCATCATCCTCTTTTCAAAGCGCATTGCATCAAATGGCATGTGCGTTTCATGAACTGAAACGGAGAAATGCAAAGTCTGAGCATGCTTTGCAGTAGACCACACTTGAAACAGATGAGCAGAAACGTGTCGCTCCACTAGAATCCAAATGGCGGTTCAGGTCGGACGAGGACTGTAGAGGAGGAGCAGGACTAGCGTGTGATGACAGGGTCTTGGACCAACACTGGAGTCTGAGACACAAACCATGTGGTCTCTATTTCAGCACCTCTGCTGTCGAACACCCCTGCTCACCTTTCCTATCTTCGGAAGGCCTAGTACTGTATTGTCGGGGGAGAATGATAGGCGGATCCCAGTTCCTCTGGGGCCTGAACGATGACGACAACTTTCCCGGTAGCCATCCCATAACATTATCAAACTTTCGAATCTGACTCGGGTGTTGTTTTTCCATCAACGTGTCAATTCACAGAGCGTTGTATTCCTCATACATTAATGGATCTCTCTTGACACATTCTCTCTTTGGCGGAACTGATAAAGCAGCCATCAGGAAGCTTTCTGTGTTTGACAAAGATATAACAACATTACCGGAACATGCCCAGGGGACAGAACGGATCCTGGGTAAAGTATCTGACCCATGTCTCCCTACACTGAGCTGACATCCATATCCATTATCTAAAGCAACTTTGGGGAATATTTAACCCATGACCTGACAATGCCACAGTGCAGTCCTCACATGCTATATGACAGTATATTGTATATTGCTGCTGGTCAATCTAACCCTGAGGACTTTCAGGCTATATTACACAATTTTGACTTGTTGTAAAACTGCTCCAGAAGAACAAGAACACATCTGTTCTATGGGTCAAACTGGGTCACAACAAAGCAGAGAAATCTGTTTAACCTGTGAAAAAGTGAGCCTCTTAAGCTGAGGACTGAAATAGGAAAATAAATCTTTAAATCTTCTTACTTGTCAATCCTGGTTATAAGAATTATTGTAACTCAGTCAAAGTCTGTATTACAAATACACAAAACAGAAAAATACACAAAAATACACAAAAACACACAAAAAGCAGCAGCAAAGGTCCTCTGCTTCAATTAATGATCTTCAAGCAAATTCATTCTGATGGACCGAGAAGACTGATTGCTTACTTTTACTCCATCCGTAAATGTTATTAAGATTGAAACACATTAGTCAGGATAAATAATTAACAGTCATGACTGAATTACAAAGTTGGAGCGATTTCCCTCTCTCCATTAAATCATGTGAAAACAGCAGTTTTGGATATTGTGAGGTTCCATGCACAAAGCCTGCTTTGTGCCCAGGCCTCTCTCCTTACTTCCCATTCAACTTAAGACCTCCTTGAGAGGGATTTGGAGATGGCATGGTCACTCATCAACTACAAGCAGCACAGTATTAGCGAGAGAGAGCACCTCGTGAGACCAACCTTGCAAGCTCACATTCTGCTTCTCTCTGCCGGTCAGTCTGGACTGCTCCCTATCTAAAACGATTTCCAGAGATTGCATTTGACGATTTCCAGAGATTGCAGCCCCTGATTGGGTCCCATAGTTGGTGAAATATAGGCCGTTGGCAAAATGGCGTCTCTGAAGCAACGAGCGGTAATGTTAGTTGAATAAACACAGCCATAAGTGCAGTTATTGAAGAAATAGACCTGGTGGAAAATACGTTTTCGCCATTGTTTAGACTGGATTTGGCTAACATTTTGTTGCCCTGATTGGCTGAAGGAGTTTGTCTGTCAAGGACAGTACTCCCGCCCACTGAAATGTTGTCGATAGGGGGAAGGCCAAACTGATTTGCAGAGAGAAACAAAATGTGAGCTAGGTGACATCAGGATGGTCTCACGAGGCTAAGAGAGAGAGGCTTAGCTCTAGGATTACAGTTTAGTTGAGTGACACTAGCTGTAGTTAAGTAGTACACCCTACACTGCTAGGCAGAATGGGAACTGCTGCTGTATTTCTCTCAGGCTAGTCAGTCCTCTCTTGTTCCCTGAGAAAAGGATAGTGACCCGTCCTAAAATCCGGTTAGACAGGTTTTTTTTCTAGAGCCAGGCTAGTTGTACTGGCAGCAAACCTGGACTGAATGGGTGGGCCAGTATCGCATGACAATGTAAGAAGGGTTATCACATTTCAAATAAACTGAGGCTTGCAATTTGCTTTTCGCTTGTAAAAGCGTTCAGCTTCATGATTAGATTGACTTCCTGTTTGGTTCCGGCAAACGTGTTCACTTGTTGAATCTGAAGCAGAAGAAAGCTCTTCAGTTTAGAGAAGTAAAAAAAAAAAACAGTAGTGAATCCACATACAGAAAACAACGCTTTTGCATGCCATTACAATCAGGGAAAAGGGTCAAACAGTTTGCAGTTCTTTTGATGCCTTCTCCAACGAGCAAAAGCAGAACTGGACTGCTGACCACAATCGGATGTCCTACTGGAAATGCTCTAGTAAGCTAGGTTTGGATGTAGGTCCAGTAATGAATACTACCCCTTAGGGAGGGACCAGGAAATACGGCACATACTAGCTATGAACGTGCATTGACGACCACTAGAAAACCGGATTGATCCCCGATTAGATCTAAATGAGAATGGGTGTCCTGGGGGCAGTAGAGGACCCCCGGTCTGGGAGCAGAGGGAGACCCTTCGATACAGCCAGGGGACAGTGCTGCTATTTTAGTCTGGGTTTCTAACAGTGGCACCCAGATTCCACCCTAGTGCTCAGACCCGGGCTGGGAAGGGGGTCAGAGGCACAAAGGCGTATTGTATTCAAAAAAGACGAGGGCGGCCTCCGCTCTCCCACCACAGTGCATCACGCAGCGGGCTGAACGGCGGACACGGGAGCGGCCGCCTGCTTCCTCCCTCCGCCGGGACGCCTGTCTCTCCGCCGTGCCGACCTCAATGCCAGACAAGATTAGCGGAGCCTGGATCCGAGGCCATTGAGAGCAGTTATCGGGATGTTTGCAGTGACCATACACAGGGAAGCTGATCGGGAAAACTGACTTTGCGGACTGAGGGTATATTCTGTTATTTTAATTTCTTCTGAACCCCAGAGAGACCTTCCCAATGTTTCTCAAATAATCTGTGCACCCCTGATATCTACTAGTAACGTCCTCATACCATGTACAAAATCCCCACTGATCCATGATTGGTCATCAGGCCTGTAAGTCAAAAAGGGGGGAGGAACGAAATGCAAACTCTCTCGGATCAAAGCCTTTAAAAACCAGCTTTAACTATATTGAAGGTCAGTGTGTTACAGTAAAAAAAGGGCAGGAGAGGTGGCAGTTATTTGGCCGTCTTAAAAGACAGAAGACGCTAACCACGCTGGCTGGAGAGCTTGAAGATGGGGGCCCACGCTGGCTGGAGAGATTGAAGATGGGGGCCCACGCTGGCAGGTCTCTTTGAGCCCATTGTCTTCCCTTAGCTCCTCTGGACACACAGTCGGTTGGACACCTGCTCCGGGACTCCAGGCTCCCAGCGCTGCAGCGCTAGCGGGTCACAGACACTGGCTGTTTGCCAGCTGGGCCGCAAAGCGCCTGTGTGTGTGTGTGTGTGCGTCTATATGCGCGAGAGAGAGCGATGGTGATGGAGAGGAGGAGAGGTGGCATTCAGCGCCTGCCAGTGGCTCTGAACCCCGCCAGCCCCTCCTCTGTTGGCACTCGCTGCTTTAACTCATTGATCCTGGACATCCATGTGGAGATGCTCTTTCCCCCGAGGACATCCTGCCAGAAGCTGCTCCACAGCTGGAGACAACCTAAACAAAGCATCCCTCTCCCTCCCTCTCTCTCTCTCTCTCTCTCCCTCCCCCCTCCCCGGCTTTGCGTGACCTCGGATCAAGTAGGTTTTGGCGATGATTTCCTGAAAGTCGACAAGAAAACACTGCACTGTTTGTCTCCGTTCAAAAGAGGGGCACATTTCCACTCATGTCTCCCGACACAACTCATAACACCGAGGCCCTCTGCAGGAAAGGACGGAGCAGACCGCTCTTCCTCAGGAGGCTCAGGTCCTTTGATGTGGGATTTGATGTTCTACCCGTCTGTTGTAGCCAGCACACTGGCTGCTAGGGACGCAACACCAGGCCGGAACGGACAAACAACTGGACAGCTTGGAGCTATGTATGAACGTAAATATTCCTCGTTCTTTTTATGCTTATTCCCTGCTATGTACTGTATATTCTGCGTTTACAACCTTTGCTGTAATTTCCCACTGCTGAAATGCCAAATTTCCTCCTACAGGGATTATTAAAGTTCATATGTGTGTGTCTACACACACACACACACACACCCACACCCACACTTTGGTGAGTTTATCATTGACTAAGAGAGTTAAACAGAGGGCCCCTCCAGATATCGCAGACCTTCGCCAGCCGCGGGGGAAGATGGGATGGATTACGGCAGACCCAAGGAGCAGATGGATTTCCAGTGCTGCTGCATCTGTAGCTTTTTGAACAGCCGTAGCCTATAAGCAGTGATCCAGCAGCAGCAGTGACATATGTGGTATTTGGTAGCCTGTGTCAGGCCTCGTGGAAACACAATACTGAGACCACAGCAGCTCTATGACAGATGTCCGAACCAGTGTAAATACCAGCTGGATGCAAGGCTTGGGTTTTGGCCTCAGATCTGACAGGCATGACATCATACTGAGGAGCAGGCGTGGGCGTGGAGTCTCCCCTAGCGGAGTATCACAAAATACGAACAAGCCTGGTTTTAGAATAAGAGTCCTGTCACAGTGACCGTTTTATTGGAAGAGCTACCAAATGAGTTGCCCAGCTACTGTAAATCAGACTGCCGAATGGCTGTAGATCAGACGAATGATCTAAAACCGGTTATGCAACAGATAATGTAGTCAGATGTCAGGGTCAGGACATGCTAATAATTGATTAAATCTGACAGCTCACAGGACCAAAACTAAATTAGACGTTAATCCCGGCAGATTGAAATCTACACCATGACATGCACATCTTTTCCTGTTTTTCCTGTTCAACAGGAACTGGTAAACAGATCTACAGGACTGCTAGTCAGATCTACATGATACATTGTGCCCAATATGTTAACTCTGAGAACAAATAGGTAAAAGGCAAAAAGCTAAAATGACAACATACAGTATGACTATATAAAGTGAATGTGGCCTGAGTTTACGAGGGAAAGAGCTTGTGTGAAGGCAACACTACACAGCGGACATAAAATGGCCGCCCTGCTATATAATTACTGTACCCATGGTCCCTGCTGAGCTAGCGAGTTAACCTAAAGAGACCACAGTAAAGGCAATTGAAGGGTCAGCCCTAGTAAAGGGTATATTTAGGCCGGGACGGAGAACGCTTTCAAAACAACACACCCTTCCCAGGTCACATGGGCTGACAGAAGATTTAAAAAAGACTATAAACAAATGGTGACTGGAGTAGCTCCTGCGTTTTGGTAGGAGCGTGGCTCGCCGTCGACCGAGAAACGTACTTCTGGAGTGGAAGAGTCGAACGTAATTACCATGCACACTTTCTGTAAAGTAAAGGGGTGGAAAAGTGCGTTGAAAAAAGGAACGATTTTACTACCCGACATCCGCAACTGCTAAATCAGAACGATGTCGGTGGCCACCAAGAAAAGCAACTAGAGAGGGTCTCTGCTCTGCTTCGCTCATATTTCTGGATCAAGACTCTCTTCACTCAGACGGTGGCGGATGCTAGTGTCTTTCGCACGTCTGTGTACCAACAGTGAGCAGTTAGCGGACGAGGCCACACTCTGCTGCATTCTGCCACCACTTTTAGCCGCTCTCTTTGTCCCCCTTAATCGCTAATGGCCACTGTGTCCTTCGCTGGGATGGAGGGGGTGTGAGAGACAAACTTGGATTATCTCTCGGTATCAGTAGACGGAGAACAGCGAGCCGTAATCGCGGTCTCCTTCTAACTTGAGAAAGAAACTGTCTAATTAGTCCTCAAGGTGGGGTTGTAGAATTCATTCACAGGATGTACCCACATAGGAGCCATAAACCTTTCACTGGGTGTGTGTTTTGTGTTTTTTTTTTTTTACTTCCTTGGGACGAAAGTGATCCGTTGCCCAGGGTTTGGGGCGTACCCCGGGACTATTTTGGGAGCTGTGAAAGAGCCGTCCTGAGGCCTAGCGGTTCTCTGGCGGTGCCTGTGCTGGTTCTCTGGCTCCTGATGGCCAGGGGCAGGTGCTCCATGCCCAGCCGTGTTCACGGGGCTGAGGGTAGAGAGGACTAGGACGGGGCCGGGGGGGTTGGGAGTGGGGATGAGAGGGGGGGCGGGGGGGATATGTGTCATAACCTTGCGTTGCAGAATGTCTCTCACTGTCAGGCACGCAGGCGCCGAGGCGGTCTAGCACCCCGTACTCCAACCCCTCTCCGAGATCATGTCGACACCTGCACAGCCCCTCTCAGAGACTGACTGAGTTAATACTTGTGGAGGCCCTATCAAAGTCCCAGGGGCTTTATGTGTGATAAAAACATCTTTTTCATCTTGGCTACTGTCTTTCCCCACTAATCAAAAGAGCGTTTAATATACTAGCTCTAAACAGCCATTGCCAATGCCTTCCATCTTCTCACAGTGCTGCTATGGACCGGAGCCCATTTCAAAGAAGCCTCCTTTCCCCTCTCCTTTTCTCTGTAAGCTATCTTTAGCAGGGCCCCGATTTCACGGTTGTGAGTTTGTCTTCCAGGGACAAAAAAGCCATTGGAGTCTTCTGTGAAATCTCCCCGTCACCCACTGGGTCCCACAAACTGGGTTCCACAACACGGCCAGTGTCCCGGTGAACTTGGCACACTCGGGGGAAAACACTAATTTTGCCGTTTTCACCGAGGGACAGCGGAAGACAAACGACACAAAGACATTCCTCTGATTCTAACTACCGATCTCTGACATGCACGTGGTCTGGTGGGGAAATTGAAGATGTACTGCAACTGTACCGTTCGGCCTTTCTGAAGCCTCTCCACGGCGAATGGGGGAGTTTACTGCGGCTTTGAGTCAAGTTGTGCAAACAAATGCCCAAAAATGAACCCCTGAGGAAAATATCTAAATTCCACACAATAAAAAAATACATTCCGCTTGTTTCAGACGAATGATATGAGTCATTGGGAAAACAACGGGTCTTTAACTCGCGTCAAACAACTTCAGATAAGTTCATTTCATGCAGCAGCACACAGGAAGTAAGGTAGCCTCCCCCAAGGAAGGACAACGCTTTACAAGCATTAGAAGGGGTGGGGGGGGCACATTTTAAACAACCCAGTGGAGAACATGCAAGTGTATTTGATTCATAATTGATTATAAAGATAGTCAGCATATTGATATTTGTCAAATCAGTGCCAAGGCCAATGGAAGTTATATGATAGCACCCCGTTGTTTTCATGCAGAGGGGGGATAGGGGAGCTGGTTGCAGGGGGAGTGTAGCGTGTGGCGGTGCGTGTTGCGGCATGCGAGCCCACCTCTGCCGTAAGCCCAGACGGAGGGAGGGAGGGAGGGAGGGAGGGAGGGAGGGAGGGAGGGAGGGAGGGAGGGAGGAGAAGAGTTCTGACCTGTGGCTCCTCAACGACGCTCTACCGGACGAGAGGCTCTTCCTCTGGAGAGATTTAAAACATCCTCAAGCTATGTAGGGGAGGGGAGAGAGACAGAGATCAGACATGACGGTTACGACGTTCGGGGCGGCCCTTTCGGGGCCGTCTGTGCAGCACAGGGAGCTGTCGGGCACAAGACGGGATCAACACATTAGATAATCTGTCAGCGCGGCACACGTAGCGTGATGAACCCGTGAACAATGACGGCCCGTACATGAACATGCAGAAACATCACCCATCATAACGCTCCCAACCCCCCCCCCCCCCCCCCCCCCCCCCCCCAACACACACGCACACACACGTGTGCACACACACACACACACACACACACGGCTGGAGGCTCTACGAAAACTTGAACTCCTTTTGCACAGCAGCAGAAGCACGACACGCCGAGATCATTTCATGATTCAGTGAAGGCACATGATGAGGCTGTCGTCGTGGCGACCGGGTTTTCATAACTACGTGGTGCGTTCGCACCGGCTAACCGACGACGGCAACACGTTCAGGGGGAGGATGAGCGTGATGAGGGGGAGCCGGCTCTCTGTCCGTCTGAAACAAAGGAGCAGTAATAACATGTTCCAGCCCGTCCGGCGCGCGCAGGACTACGTCAGTCAGAGAGACCCCACCAGCTGTAGTCTTTGTGTCTCTGACAGGAGAAGCCATCTCCATTCACTCTATGAATTATATCTGAGCCCTGGATCATCCCCAGCAGGGACATCTGCAGTGGGATAACCGTGTTCTCATGTCTAAGACGCTGGGTGGCAGGGCTGCAGAAATGGGCAAGTCATCCAGGTGCAATGAGACTCCGCGAGGTGGTGTTACGTCGTCTGGAGAGGCTAGGGCTGTGAATCTGACGATACGATACGTATCCCAATACAGGGGTGACGATACGATATATTGCGATATATTAGGATACTATAAGCAAGGCAATATATTGCGATTTTCCCCCCCAAAACAATCTAGGCCTACTACTTTTTGAAAAACCCATAGCAAAAAGAACACACAATGTGATGCATAAAAAAAAGAGTTTATATATATATATATGTATATATATAAATAAATAAATGCTAAATGCCTGCTACTATCTAGCGGCCGGAGGCTTAAATACTGTACAACACCAAAACATGTCACCACGTTGAAATATAAAAATCGATACAGCGCTTCAGAGAATCTATACAAATCGCGATATTTAAGTGTATCGGTATTTTCTTACACCCCTAGTAGAGGCACTTGTTCAAACTCTTCAAATTCTTGTCACGTTTGTGGTCGGCAGTGAAATCAAGTGTTTTGCCAATGCACATCAACTTGAATGTGAAAGGAATTATAACCAGCTCATTCGGAAACAGTGCCAATATTTAAAAATGTGCATCACAATAGTTCCTTGAACAAAAAAGGATTTCCTCAGCAGAATAAAAGCATCTTTCATAAGAGACAGGGGGAACCTATCAGTCTTCGGAGGGCTTGTGACAGATGGCCAGCCCACCACCATTCACAACACATTTCCTTCTGCAGTGTGCTTCCCTAGATCACCAAATGATTCCCGAGCGCGGCACCGCTGCTGCTCACCGCTCCCCCAGGGGATGGGTCAAATGCGGAGAACAAATTTCACACACTCAGGTGTGTGACAATCCGTGGGACTTTAACTTTAAGTTTAACTGTGCAGAGATAAAATACTTCAGATGGCCTGAATGCTTTTACCCCCCACCAGGGAACGAGGACTAGGCCTGCCACTGTGCCCGAATCTAAATAACCCTGCGTCACAGAAAACTAGGTTTGCCTATTCGGTTCACCCTGGAAACGCGCTCCTACGAAAGCACAAATTAACCAGGTTGGAACATTAACCAGGATACGTGTGGGCCACCCATGTTGCCCAACCACCACTTGAACTCATGAACCGTGTCGATTTAGTTTTTGTAAGCAAAAATACAGATTAAAAGCCCAGCCTGAACAGGGTCACAAGCTAAGGTCTCCATTTTGAAGCAGAGCCAAATGGAACAGAGCTCTCTCTGTCTGAGAGCCAACGTAACAGAGATCATCATCTCCAAATAAGGAGACTTATCTTCCAGACGATTGAATTCAGGTCACGGAGATGAACCCAAACATTGAATTAATGAATTAGCATTGATTCTTCAACTGCACAGCAACTACCATAACAAAGGACAATATCAAATCAAGCAGATAATTTGGTGGACAAAGAAACTCTAACATGGAAAAAATATAACATTCTGCAACTACAAGTTGCAGAATGTTATATTTTGCATTTAATTGAATGCATTCATTTAAAAATCCAAGTATAAAATGTGTTAGAATAGTAGATTAATCTGCTGTTCTCAGTGACAAGTAGACTGGTCTGGTAGTAGTGTAAAATGCCAGTCTAATACACCAGTTAGACTACAGCCGTTTCAAGGGAACTGGAGCTTACAATTTGAGCTATTAAGACCAAGGTCAAGAGGTGCATCCGTTGGTTGGAGCCTCTGGCCTTACCAGACAGTCACAACAAAGACAAGTGGCCTCGAAGACAGACAAGGCTCGGCTTCCCCCCCTGCTAGGCTAGGGCCAGGTCCTTGCCTCTCTCTCTCCTCTCCCTCTCTCTCTCTCTCCGTTTCCCATCCTCTGACAGCATCAGGCGTTTTTGAAGAGATGACAGAGGACCAGATTGATGAGCTCAAGTTGAGAGGTCACATCCCCCCCGACATACTAAGGAAACAGTTTGATTTGGTTTCACTTGACTCCCACAAAACGCTGACACCGGCTCCAGACACGTCTCAATTGAGGTCCTGCCGGACGGCCGGCCCGGCCCCCGCCACGCCCTCGTGACACGGCAGACGGGACAGGGGACAGAGAGGAAGTGAAGATGTCACGGGTTTGACTCGCTAAATTGATGACTGAATGTTGAATGAGGGGGCCGGCTTTTCAGCTAGAACAAACAGTCTACTTCACAAACGGACGTATGGTAAACATACCGACAGCGCAGCCAAGAGGGACCACTACACCGTGACACCTGATTTAATGTCCCTTCTAGGGGCACCACAGCATGGGTCCAAACATCCCCAATGAGAAGCATATAGCCTTGATTAACTAATGTAGGCTTTACAACAAATGACTGAGTACGGGTATATAAATTAACTAAAGATGTGGCCGGACAAGGCCAGAAAACCTTTCTAGAGTATTGAGATGCACCCCAGGGAGAGATCAACCTCTCAGCAGCAGGCAGCAGGTCGGCTGGGCCTTGGCCTGGTTCTATATGTAGCCTCCTACCCACTTGCCTCTACCCCCCCTCTCTAGAGATGGACATGGATACACACGGACACGGCCTGGGAACTCACTCATCCCTGGCCATGTGGCCTTTCCGGTAAAGACAACCCCCTCCCTCTCCCCCCCGGTCCACATTCTCATCTGCGCTGTCACGCTCACCGTTCGTCTATAAACATCCCAACCCTCTGACAGGCCTGTCAGCGGGCCCAGGCCCAGGGTGGGGGAGGGGATGGAGAGAGAGAAAGAGAGAGAGAAAGAGAGGAGAGGATATCGGGGGGGGGGTTGCCAGAGAGGAGCAGGGAAACGGAGAGATAAGGGCGACACGAAGGGATAATAGAGGAAGAAAGGAGGGCTAGAAGGCTGGTTGAGTCCTGAACTCTCCGATTGTGGCGCCTCCACTCCAGCCAGCTATAATAGTATATTAATAATACTTAGTAAACAAATATATAGTAATATAAGCCACTGGGCAGATCTGGCCGGGCGTTCCAATTGCAAACCCCTACTGAATAGTTTAGTTTAGCAAGAGTTAAACCTTGGACAGCCAGATGTCTGCTATTTCAGAGCGTTATCTGGCCTTTTAGTCATCAGATACGACAGGGTTTAAAACCTGGGGATTCTCATGCTAGCTGTACCAGTGTGCACTGTGTACATTTGGAGTAATCACCTAAGCCTTTCTGTCCTGGTTTCTCCATCGCAGCACTGCGGCCCGACACAGTAAAACCTTTACAGCATCAGGAAAAAAATGGGTGAAATTCCAGTGTGCTCACCAACATAAGGTAGAGCTTCACGCACACACGCACACACACGTTCCTGCATTGTGCTCTATGGAGGAGGATTACGAAGGCTTGAATTTCAACAGAAAGAATCCCTGTCTACAAGTATTAAAGCCCAAATCTGGCTTTAGAACCACCGACAACAGAGCGAATTCCGCACAATAGGCTGCTCTATGTACAATCCGCAAGTTGCTGAAACCAGATCATTTCTAAACAACTCCCGTGGCCAGTTTTAAGAGTTAAACCATGTGTCTTCTACCGAACTCTCAAGTACTCTCAGTTTGAAATACATCCAAAAAGAAAAAAAAATGTTTTGCCGCTCAATGTCATCCAGAAATGCATTTACACCTTAGGAAAAAAAAATGTTGCCTTGCGAAAGAGGAAAAGTCTGCTGATGGTAGGGAATAACTATAGGAATGCACACATCCACTGGAATGTCCCCGATATCCAGTGTGCGCAAATGTTTGCTTGAGCTGCCAGATAAAAATGAGATGGGAGATGGGGGGGGGGGGGGGCAGGGGGGGTCCCAATCGGAGCTGCATGAATCTTAAGTAGTTCCATGTTGAGGGGGGCTTTGTTCACTGCTACTGACGGGCTGGGGGGGGGGGGGGTCCCAGTTTTCCTTCACTTCCCTTTGGCAGAACATTTATCATTCTTCCCCTATGAACAATTGAGCTACAACACTGACCAGCACAGGCGGAACAATGGACGACTAAATCTGGGGGCCCCCGGCCCCCACGGCACTGGTTGCTAAGATACCTTTGATCGTCCGGACAGCTTGTCAACAAGCTCATCACTTACTCAAAATGTTTGTGTCCTTCTTACATACTCACATGCAGACATCCGTTGGGGAAAAGAAGATATTGGCGGCGTGGCCTTAACTGGTTATTGACCAGAAACGAGACGTTCGCCCTTCTGCCTTGGCGTCCCGACAACATTCATTTACACGACAATACGTGCACTTAAGTGCGTGCGATTGATGCATTACAGCAACGTAGTGCTGTTTCAGTAAGCAGTAACCAACGCGCAGGACAATGCTGCCTGTCAAGGGTTAACTCTCTCTCAGTGAGGGTGAACAGGTGCAGCTCACTGTATGCATGCTCGCGCACGCGTGTTTGTGTGTGCATGTTTGTGTATACTTGACAGTGCTGACAGGGCTTATCGTAGCCAAGCGCTGAGAAAGAGGGTTC
The DNA here is from genome assembly GCF_949987555.1 of Borostomias antarcticus. Lineage (NCBI taxonomy): Eukaryota > Metazoa > Chordata > Actinopteri > Stomiiformes > Stomiidae > Borostomias > Borostomias antarcticus. The sequence goes on from NC_140241.1 coordinate 28,087,092, forward strand.
TGGTAGCGCGCTGCATCGCTGCCGCCCTGCTCCCCCCACCACAGGAGACTAATGTGCACGAACCACGTACGGCACATGTCTGGGGAAATACACTGCAATGGAATGCATGCACTGCGATGCTAGGCTAAGCTGGCTGATTTGAGGATTTATCTATATACTTGCACAACAGAAGCTGTGCGTCCCTAATGGACTGGTAGGCGTTTTGGGTTCTGGGGCTGAGATGGGGGGGGGGGGGGGGGGGCACAGAGAGCTAGGAGAGAAAGAGGAAGGCAACAGACGAGAGCAAGAGAGGGAAAGACGAGAAGATAAAGAGCGAGCGAGAGAGAGAAAGGGAGAAAGAGTGTGAAAGTGAGAGAGAGAGAAAGAGAGAGAAAGAGAGAGAGAGAGAGAAGAAAGAGTGAATGGGTTGGTGAGGGAAACAAAAGGCAGGCAAGTGGCAGCAGCAGCAGCAGTAGCAACAGTAAACACACCACAGTCAGCCAGGATGCAAATTAGGCTTAATGCAAATGGCACAGGGAGACATCTCCAAGGGCAAAACAGGCCCTGTTCACACCTGCCATTAACATGCGTCTTGGGTGATCTGATCACATGGACAAGTCTCCAAGTACGTCAGTTCACACCTGGCTGGCGTTAGTATGCGTCTCCACATGGGTCTCCAGTGACCACTGGTGATCTGACCTCCCTTCCCTGCTCTAGAGGCAATTAAACATGTACATCACGTTTGAGTCTGTGGCTTTTCTGAAAGCATTCTTGATTCTTTGATTCTACGTTGACATTGCTGCTAGGGATACACCGATGCATCGGCCGAACATCGGCCTTGTTGACTGCCATCGGCAAATAAAATGACATTCACCGATGGTAGTGGCTGATTTTATGTCGCAACAATTACGTCTTTTTTTTGTTGCAAAACGTAGCCTACCCAGCTGCAGATTCGGAGAAGGTCCGTGACGTAACGCCGCAAACGCACGTGTAGTTTGCTTTCAAATTAAAGTGAAATGAAAATCGGCTTTTTGGAACCAAACACTTCATTTCTTTGTTTCCCTGGCACAAAATGGAGAATACATTTTTTATAAAATAAACATCGGCCATCGGCATCGGCCAGATTGTTATTTTAAACATTGGCATCGGCCCAGAATTTTGCAATCGGTGAATCCCTAATTGCTGCCATGGTCGACTGTAACCCATTCCCCTCCACCTTCTTCGGCAATCACCTCAGAAATCCGGTTGCGATATGAATCTTCCAGTTTCCGTTGTACCGACTCTTCCAGGCGGTCCAGGACACGGTCGCGTACACACTGCTCAAAGAATGTGGCGCTATGCGGCCCAGACCTTAGAATGTGGTCTGAGCGATCGGATCTCAATTGGGTCTTAGCATTCACACCCGTACTTAAGAGCCGTCCACTTGTGATTGGATGACCCGGGACCCATGTCAATGCCATGTGTTAATACCAGGTGTGAACAGGACACAGCCTCTGCTCTCTCTCTCTGTCTCTCTCTCTCTCCCTCTCTCTCTAGTTCTGGCATGTGCAGCTGAGTCCAGATGACATGGTATGCTTAGCTCATGCACAACAACAATCAGCACACACTGGACTCTTTCTAATAACGTATGAGCAGACACAAGACAAGAACAAACACTTACTTGTCCGTCATTGCATCAGCTAGCGAATACCGATTCATGAAATCACTCTTCTTCTTCTTCTTCAGACTGCACAGAGGCTAGAACAGCAAAACTCAGGATGTTCCAACAAAGCTGGACTGTGAAGGAGAGAGAGACATTTTTCAGTTCATTTGGGAGGGGCGGGGCAATACGATGAAAACTGTCAACGACAAAACAAACAATTCATGCGTTAATCGCGCTACGGCTGATTCCACGCTTCATATAACGTGGAGCTGGAAAATAAATATTAAAATAACCTTAACGTCGATTGTAAAACTGTGTGCACAGGTCCACTGAGGACAACTGAGGTGATTCTGGTTGGGAGGGAGCCCAGTCTTTAGCTTTCTCTCAGTTCGTTCCCCGGACCACTCGCTTTAACAAGGAGAACCCCGTGCTAGCAGACAAAAGCCATCTGAACGGCCGAAGAGAAGTCCCTGCCATGCCTGACTTGCTCACAATTAGCAAGGCAAGGATTGGTCTTCACCAACTTTGTGTGAGGGGGTACCGTTGCCACGGCTACCGCCGCGGCCGCCGAGCATAAATTGAACGCACCAAGAAACCGGCCGACGAGCTGCCAGGCTGGGGGGAAAAGACGAAGACGAAGGCGAGAGGAAGGCCCCACACGATTCCCCCACACAATGACAGCAGCTGACAGCAATACATTTGGCTGACTGTTAATTTGAGCAGGCTATCAATTCAAATGTGGTGTTCAGGTATTGATGTGATGGGTCAGGCTTAGCATGCTGCATATGTAAACACACGTGGTGACTCCTGCTAGCCACCACGGTATTGATGAACAGGGTGTTAAAATAAAGGAAGCCATGTGAAATGTGTCTTAATATTAGGAAGCATTACAGACAGTAAGAAAGGAACATCCAACATCATATTAATCTCATACGTTATCCTCTCCAAATTATGGTTTGATGTAATCTGGAATTATCTTCTACAATGGTCGCCCATGTGGACCAGACAGTGAGTGATGACACTGTGATTCAATGAGTCAATTCACCTCTATCTGTAGATCCCCTGTCTCAGTCTCCAATAATGCATCAGCAAATGCAGGCATTAGTCTGCCAGATTATCTTCCCATAAAAGATTAAAATAGCGATAGGCTATGTCATTATCCTATAGACAACTGCAAGCGAATACAGACAACGCACTGGATGATGGAACAGATCATCCAGCTCAGAAAGAGGCATTTATCCAGCTCTCAAAACAGGTCTCCAACGCTGGAAACATGCCCACAAATGCAATGGAACATTCTAGCCCCCGATATGAAAGCTATGCTTGCCCCTGCCCCGGGCATAACCAAGCCATCGGCCAAAACTTGTAGAAAAAGTTATCCTTCACCACACCTCGTCAAAAAACAATTTGTTAAAAAGAGATAATGGGTTTACATCCGCTGACCTCCTGTAGCTCCCGTAGCAGGAGCATCTCCCCCAGTCCCAGACAGCCACTCGCCCTGGAGCCAGAGGCAGTCTGGGGGGCTCGTCTACAGTGGAACTGGCTTCCTCTACCTTCGCCTCACTTCCACTGCACTGATGTATGTGAACTGGTGCCAAGAGGAAATCCTCTGTATCGATTTCACTTTGATACCGACTCCACCTAGCCTGCCGTCCAGATCAATGGAGTTGACCAGGGAGTTGAGAGGGCCACCTCAAACTATTGGGATTCATCCTAGTTCTCTGGAGGAAAACAGTCCTCCCTGCTTCCCTGTTTTTGTTTTTTTTCTTTCCTTTTTCTCCCCCGTCACCCTGTCTACCCCCCTGCCCTCTCGCTAGTGTCCCCATCTCCATTCATGACACTTAAGGGTGTCAGAGTGCCTCCTGACTGCAGACACAGGCGCCCTCTTTATGCACCATACTGCCTCGGCATCTCCACCACTTCATTTAGGTCTCGTTCATCTACCGAGCCGCCTCCGGGGTCTCCCTGCCCTGAATCTCCGCACGCTCTACGCCCTGCTACCCGGCATCTGTGACCTGCTGTGATCTCGACGCATCACTGAACGTTCACCCGTCTATAAAACCAAAACAAAATGATTGATCTCTGCCACGATTCCAACGGTTCCCTCCTTCGCCTCCAGAAATGTGCAAGGCGATAAAATGCAGACACAGCCACTATTTCCAGAGAGGCACTTTTGCCATTTTTCTACAGCCATAATGAAACGGTTGAAATGTGCAGAGATTCCATGTGTTTCCACAGTGTAGTCGCTGACCCAATTGTTGAAAATGCTTCTCGGTGCAGATACTATGGAAAAATGGCAGCCGGTTTTCCTTGTGGAGATGAGATGGCTTTCAAGTATGTCCAGAAGGAAAACAGAGACTGCCTGAGCAGGTTGCCAAATACGTTGATCTTAAAGAACCCATGAGTTTCTCACTCCGGACAAAAAGCATTACTACTACTACTACTACTACTACTACTACTACTACAGACAAACCCACAGACACACACAGGTTACATACTAACAGGTCCTTTGGAAGGAGCCTGGCATATTTCGTCACTCAAGACGGCTGAAGACGTGATGGATTGAATTGAAGAACAGTGAGGCGGTGCGACGGCGCGCTGTGGCAGCTGGGGACGGTGTCTGAATGACAAAAGGCAGCGCGGTGCTTCTCCGCGCTGCCGAGGGACCGTGGGGGAACAGGGGGCTCCGGAGGCACGAGCGCCGAGCCTTTGAAGTGGAGCGATAGCACTCGAAAAAGGCATGTCGGCTGGCTTTGATCTAGCGGCGGAGGGCTACCCTTGCCGCCGAGCGAACGAAAACACCGACCCCGATGCCGGGTAATGAGAGGAAAACAAGTGGCTCGGCGGGGGGGGGGACCGCAAACACAAGCATCCTCTCTGAGGGCAGACGAGCGCCAGCTGCACGGCTTTCCTGTCAGTTGATGACCGAAGGCAGGGTGAGGGGGAGAAACTTTTTATTTTTTCTCCACGTCCTGCAATATTGACCGGGCTAAAGGGGCGGAGGTCTTCAGTCAGGGAGATTAGTCATACGTTCGTTTTAAAGATCTCCATTTACACTCCCCCTTGCAATCCCTCTTTTGTCACTAGTGTAATTGACAAATTCAGAAGGATTACTATCAAGGGATACTGAAGTTAAAGGTTTACATAGGATGCAAGGCACATAAAACGGGTCTCTCGGCAAAGAGATGGTACACAATACTCTAAGTCCCAGCCAGTGAAGCGCATTTACACTCTGGAATCGGGAGATTTCGATTAGCTACCCACTGAAACGCTGAATTATTCAACATCCAGACATCAAAACTGAGTAAACACGAGCGTTGCTCGAATGCATACAGCACCGGTCAAACTCCAATGAAACAAATCTGATGTTGTTTACACTACGGGTCAAACTCCAATGAAACAAATCTGATGTTGTTTACACTACGCTCGACAGTTCAACTTACAGCTACCATCTTCAAAAAACAGAGAAGGCAAAGGGAACCTGAATGAATTAAGAAAATACCACCATTCATTTCTTTTTTCAAAGTCCTTCACAGAACCGTAACCTACAATCCACTGAGCACACATGCAAGCACCAAGCATCCTCATGAGTGACTCTTACCAAGATCTGTGCTTCTCTCTGGTTACTAGTCTCCTTAGGGAAGGGACGGGAGACGGCTTCTCTCTTCCAAAAACACCCTGCCACCAAGGTGTCACGACCGCTGTCACTGGCGCTCATGATGGAAAAAAAGGATAAATACACAGAATACTCCACCAGCAGTGGTAGTCTAGTCACCTCCCCTTTTCCATACTGCTCTTCCCCTCCTCTCCTGCTCTCCGTCTCACTCTCTCTACCTCTTTCTCAACCGTTAATAATTAAACCCAGTCTGTCCAAAAATGCGACAGGAGAGGGTGAAGAGGAGGAGGAGGAGGGAAGGGGGGGTTACATCACAGCTCCACTCACCCAATGCATGAACGAGGTGGCAGAATCTCAGACAATAGGAGGTTCCCAGCTAGCCTACCACACCTGTCCAGTGTCCACCCTCGCCTTCTCCCGTCATACTGGTCAAGCCGGGCTCGCTGGGGAGCGAGAGACGGCGCCGAGGTCTCGCTTCTGGAAAGCGTCGACGCGCGCAGCCCTTGAGGAGGGGGCGTGGGGGACGAGGAGGGGGAGGGGACAAGGTTGGGGAGGGGTGTGTGTGTGTCTATGTGAGAGAAAGAGAGAGAGAGAGACAGAGAGAGAGAGAGAGTGTCTATTGTTTACAGGGACGTTTTCCGCTCCTTTGACAGAGTGAATAGAGATCAGGGGTCCAGCTGCACTCTTTCAGTGCTGGCCAACGTTAACTAACGCCCTAGGTGCTGCCTCCCTACGAGTGTGACCGTTCTGTCCCCAGGCAATGCTCAGTTGTTTGTTGTTAGAACGACAGAGGTTCACCCAAACCATGCAAATGCAAAGATAACACCCAACTGCTCTGGAGGGAGGGGGGGGGGGGGCACAGAAAAAGGGAGGGAAAAGAGGATGCCTTTACTGGGTTTTTTTTCTTCATTTTTTTTTTACTGAGTGTGTCCGTACCTGGGAGAGACCATGTGTTCGGGATTAGATTCTAATTGGTTCCGTGTGTCGCTCAGCTGTGAAGAGCACTGGGCTTCCACAGTGACAGAATGTACTGTATGTAGACCCCACCATTCACTTCCAGCTCCCAGCCACGCAACCCTGGGAAGCTGTTCAAAAGACAGACCTGTCCGTGGCACTGTGCTTCATTGAGCCGTCTCTGGGCTCAGCAATTATCTCCAGGCTTCAGCTGCTCGCTCTGGTGCTGGTCTTTTCATCTCGAAATATTCTTGGAAACTGGGCCTAATGTGTTGTTAATAATCCAAGTTCAACAAAATTGCAGCAGTTTTTTGAAAAGCTGCTGTAAAGCAGTCTTGCATGGATGTGGCCTACCTCAAATCGACTCACACCAGCTGTAACTGTCTAACACACTGTAAAAGAAACGCAAATCTAATCAGCTTCTTTTACCCTAGATCATTTGAGTGATGAACACATACCCTAAGCAGACAGAATGTTCCAATGCTCCATGGACCCTGGACTATTACTACATTCATCACTGAGGCAATTACTGAGCAATACAGTATGTTTTGTAAACATACTATGCATGTCATTCACTTGTTCATAGGATGTGAACCAAAACTAAAAACCTTCAAAACATGAATGCTAGTTAATGTTGCGTATATTACTGAGGTAAATAAAACTCCCAATATGCTAGTCAGACAATGACGAGGTGACAGACACGGAGGGAATAGAGTTTGGTGTTCAATATGGATCCTTAGGATGCCTCGGATTCGCTGCTATTATGGATCCTTAAATGTTGTTTGAAATCCTCAAGGCCACAAATCGTAAGACAAACAATGAAGGACATCAGTGGAATGCTGAAGCACATGCACACACGATGTGCCTGAAGGTACCTACATCTGCCATTGTCTGCTGCTACTAGAGCCAGATGCTGCTCCCTCTCTGTCCCGGGAGGAAATTATTCAAGCCTGGGGAGGGTGGGGTGAGGCGGCGGAAACGGGGGGTTGTGGGGGGACCCTGAGACGAAGTGGAACCGCCATCACAGTCCTGTCTGCAGCCCGGCACAGCACACTAAGAACACCCCAATGTTAAACTAACAGCAAACCTTACTGTAGACCTGATAATAATATTTATGTGATACATATTAATTGTGTAATGTCATATTGTTTATATACCCAGCCTATCCCCTTTGAGAGGTAAGGTCAATGCTACAGGGCCATTTGGTTTGTAATTCATGTAGCTCAGCCCCCTGTCTGGGAGCCCTGATAATTAGAATGCAAATGAAGGCCAGGAATGAACAGCGGTATGTTGATGCATTTCCCTCCTCTATAGTGGGGGTACAACAGGTAAAATGCTCTCAGGACCTCTCAATACCCTTTCTTCTGAGAGGAAAAGCAACTATATGATCCGCATACTCATTAGGCTCTCTAAGTAAACTGACACTAACTTACCAACTGTCTGACTTACAGCACAGGATAAGCATGTGAAACACTGAGGTTTTTAAACAGTCTACTTTGAGAGAATGAAACAATTGAACTTAAAGGAAGCAGTGACATGAAAAAACACCCGCCTGAACATCACATGTTGCATGTCAACCTGGATAGGATCTCCTTGGACAGATACCGTGTCAACACTCAAATCTATAACTGCCAAGAATAATCTGGCTTCACCCAAACAAGGAAGTCCTCTCAATATCTCATGACATACAAGTGACTTAGTACTTTACACAAAACCCCATTCAGTAAATCAGTGAATGCTGCTTTCTTCCCACTAGCTGTAAAATGATTATTGATGAAATGACCTGAAGGACTGGACTGAAGCTGTTAAAATATATTTTCTCTGACAAGCAAGAATATTCTACACTCAAATCCAGCCTCATGTGAAACATGTGCTTCCAGTGAAGTTGTACTAATCTATGGGAACCTCGACTATAAGGCACAGGAGATCACAAGGACAATGACTGGAATACAACTCAGGAAAAATTAAGGTGAAATTCAAGAAGCATTTCTGTCAGACTATCAACCAACTGTGTGTCGCGTAACTGCAAATCCAAGACAGTAATTTGATTCTTTCACATTTAAAGGAGTAGTAAAGGGAAAATGCATGTTTAGCCCTGTTTTAAGGTTACTTATGATCATATACAATGGTTCAGATGAAAACGTTGACAAAACTAGCACTTTGGAGAAAGTCTGATAATTGCTCTACCACCGTTTTGGTCATACAATGGATGTGGATGGGCACTGTGAAAAATCATTCAAAAAACATGTTAAACACTCAATTTGAAATCAAGGATGCTAACTTTTACCGATGTAAAAGAGGAACAAGGCAAAGCACATACTAAATTTAATAAAGTAGCTAACTGAACTGTCCTTTCATAGACATAGATTCCCATTCCTGCATTGTGTCAAATCACTATTTGAGTTGCTGATATTACTGAGTCATCGGCACAGCATGGCACTGCTTTGAAGCAGTCAATAGATGGTTTACAGCCATGTCTTTCAACGTCTGGAAGCACTGGCAGGTTCCTCCCCTGCTGGGAGGGATAAACAGCAATGAACTACAGTACTGTATTCTGCTGGGAGGTGGAGGTGGGGGCCTCAAAGAACAACACACTGTATTCTGCTGGAGGTGGAGGTGGGGGCCTCAGGCTTTCATCACCCCCCCCCCAGCCCTCAATAGCCTACCTGGGACTTGCCTACAGCAGCACTATAAATTCAGCTTCCAATCACACTGGTTTTTAGACGTGGGAGCACACAATTTCTGTCCTATCTACACCGGAGTCAACTTTTGTGAAATCTCACAAAATCTCACAAACTAAAATCTCCTTAAAGTAACCTTTAAGCAAAGTAAAGCTAAACAGAGACAAAATATCATTAAATTTATATTATTATAATATCGCAAATTACTATTATCATCAATTACTGAGGTAGGAATACTAGTGACCAGGTTAACAAGCTTGAGGGCAGCTTTGGCTATATTCTGAAACTCCAAAACGACTCAGCCATGCAGCGTTGAATGATTGTCCGCTGCGGGTGAATGTTCACCGCAATATCCTGTCGTCGGTCCTGCTCCATGGCCAGGGTCCGGAGGCGACAGCTGACATAGTTCTGCCGTATGTTGCCGGGGCGAGGTGCCGGAACACAATCATATTGACAAGGTCTAAGTGGCAGCCATGCCTGCTATGACACAGCAGCACAGGCCGAGAATCTAATTTGATGAGGCAGAATAATTAGTTATTGAGGCCCTAGGGGGAGGGATGGCCAGTCAGAGGCCCACGCATTCAGTGAGGCATTCACTGCAAGTAGAGTATTCAGTGTTCAAACTAATGAAGGACGAAGTTATGTAAACGGAACGGACAATAGATTATTTATGAAATATGAAATAAACAACTTGTACAGGGTCTCAGCACTGTGTCGGACTTCTTCTTCATGCAGCAATGAATTTCTCATAGGCTACTCGTCTATTTTTACATACACAAGAGGCCCATGACACTTCACCACTCACTCATAACTTGGGAACCATCTCTAAAAAGGTCGTCATAGTCAACTCCTCAGGGCATCCTATCACAAGTCCACAATTCAACGTCATGAGGATGAGAGGGATCCATTATACTGGGCTGGGCTTCCAGCAGGGAACACACTCAAGTCTGAGATGTCATCCATTTCACTCTCCATATTCATTCTACCCTCCCATCCTCTTAACACATTTGTAGACTTGGATTCAGTCGGATTCAGGCAGGCTCTGGAAGTAGGTGACATTTATGACCTGACATTGATGAGCCCCAGATTGTATCTCAGCCAGAAGTTGGGCTGTAAAGCCTGAGATTGGGCGAAAGCAGATTCCCCAGACCACTGCAAAATCACTCACTGGGAAAGCAGCACCCAACCATATAGAACAAAAAAGAATAACTTTGTAACTGCGGTACAACTAGACTGCAGGTAGACCGGTCTGCAGGTTATTTGTGGTGATTTATCTCAACCATCACGCTTATATTTCTAACCACCGTATCCTTGTATTTAAACTGCGGTTACGTATCCTTTATTCCATTCTCCCATTTCAATAAGATCCTCTTTTGTTGTTAAAATGAAAGAGCGCCCTTGATTTATGCATGCCAAGGGTAGCAACCCCCGAATGACCTTAGGCAGCCAGACTGGCATTTAAAGATGTGCAGGGGATTTGAACCTTTTACGTCTATTTTACGAAGACGTAGCCTAAGGATTAGCACGCAATTTGCTCCAAAATGCAGTCTAAAGGCTGCACACACGTTTTGTTTGCGATCTGTGTCTGAAAAGAAAAAGAATGCACAAATGCATCAAACGATTTTTTCCAAGACGATCGTGTCGGTACAAAAGAAGGTCGCCAGAACGCCTTATCAAGATAAATAACCTTTATGCTGTTATATTGAACAAGTGCAGCTCAAAGTCTTCAACCTAACTACATTACAACAGAACACACATGCATGACCGCCAGCTATCAACCAACGGATTGCAACGCACCAACTCCCCAGTTAAAAGTTTCGAGAGCTGAGCTACACTTTATATTTGTACTCATTCTATACCATAGTTTAACCGTGCTATTATTTATAAACTTCTCGAAGCATCGTCTGTACTCACTTGGCAAGTCTCCTCTTTGTCCGGGTGGTTAGCAGAGTTAAGCACTGGTACAGGAGCGTGATAAGTTTGTCTCTCCCAGCATGGCGGCTACGCAGCTGGGTTAGGATTCAAAACTTCTCTCTCTCTGATATCTGCAGAGATAGGGAGGGGGGTAGCAGGCGGGCAAACAGGGTTGATTCCCCCCAGGATTGGGTTGAAAACAGCTGGAGGGGTACACACAACAGACAACTGATGAAGCCCACCTCTCATTCCAGCACTGTTGTTTGTTTTATCCCGAAATCAGGATCCAGGAAAAACAGAGATGAGTAGCAGATAGCCTCTTCATCAGTCTATACGATTGAGTTAATTCTTTATTGGATATTGACTTGGTGTAATTATTTTGGAAATTACTCAAACGTTTAGATGCTGTAAACAATTTGTAATTTGGCCGATACTGCTAATTATAGCTTACAGGGAGAATGCTGTTAGCTCACAGGCATCTGCATGGACAGAGAGTGGTTTTTCTTCAGTTTGGGTGACTGGGTTGAAAAGGTCATTGTTAAGGATAAAGGTTATGCAACATTTCTCCTGATGGAGTAGTGAATCAAACACACAGCCAGAACAGACAGACCAGCCCTTGTCTCCTTGTGCAGAGGGCAAAGGGGCTTGAGAGGGGGTTTCCCAAAACAGACTCCTTTGAGTGGGGGGTACAATACCATGTTTGAGCTATATGCACTGATAAGTGTAAGCATTTAACACAACTATATGAAAATATGTGTCACCATTGCTCATAGGGTTTTGAGTAATAAACCATAAGTTCCCTACATCACTGGCGCATACAATCTTAATCGTCCCTTGTGAGTCAGTTCAGAGCTTACAGCAGACTGCCCTCTATTAAAAGGGCCAGAGCGCTTCCCTAAAGTGAAAATAAAAGCAGCTGTGGTTATCTTCATTCTCTTAGTGACATGTGTTGCTACGAGAAAACAGGTGACTAAGGAATGTCTGCTGGTCCAATCCCTTAACACAATTTAGAGCACTGCTGATTTGTAGCCAATTAAACCCATCTGCATTATTATTCTCTCTCTCCCTCTCTCTCCCTCCCCTCCTCTCTCTCTCTGTTTCTCTCTCTCTCTCTCTGTTTCTCTCCTTCTCTCTCTCTCTCTCTCTCTCTCTCTGTTTCTCTCTCTCTCTCTCTCTCTCTCTCTTGTTCTCACACACACACAAATGTTTACGTACACACAGGTGAATGAGAAGGCCCCTGTAGACAAGGTGTAGATTACCTTCATAAGTATGTGATCTCCATGCCTAAACCATGCTCTCCAGATATGTGCACTCACTGTGATATATTTAGAGCCACTTGTTGTTGGTGTATCCATGCTGCAGAGCAGACCAAGATAACTCAATGGCAATGGGGGCACTTGTAATGGGGGAAAAGATGAGTCTGTGCGGAGGCAGCTCAATGATCTTCTACCCAACCAGATTATTGATTATGATGAAATGCAACAGCAACATACTGGAGCACATGCCGGAATACACTCAGTGGTCTAGAGACATGTTGTATTATTCAGGGTGTGTTCTCTGAAAGATGAAACCTTGATAAAACTCTTTAAAACTAGATTCTCTCTATGCACCTGCCAGGTCCGATCAAACTAAGTAGGAATAGTTCCCCGGGGCCCTAGGATCCAGCATGATGCCACAGCTATTCCAGTAATCCCACATATGAACACAAGACCAGCAGCTAATGCCTGTGTTGCCTGCAGCCATGGCATGCCTCCATTCCCAATTATATTCTGAAACCACAGATCCCAGTGGTCACTATATTTTGATCAAACTGCTGTGGGAATTAATTATCACAGATTTAGCAATTAAGGGACAGATATATGTTTATGCAAGTGACTTATTAGAGAGAAATATTTTAGTAGTTTAGACACTATTAAGATTCGTTTTTATGTAAATATATTATTATGTAATTATCCATCTTCACACTCATTTTTGTGTGTAAGAACAGTGTTTATTTGTGGGCATAGTCCTACTTGGCCATCTAGTGGCAATGTTTGGACTCAAGTGAATACGTGTTCAGACGCTTGGGGGCAGCAATATTCGATGAACAACTTGAAGACAAAACCACAGAAGTAGACAGCTCAGAAGTAAGAATTTCTGTGGCGGGTTTGTTCAAAACGTCAACAAACTTCTGGAATATCAATATTTTATCACGCTACATCCTCAACGTTTCAGTGGTTGTAACAAAGTGAAGCTGTAAGTATCATGATACTGATGGTGATGTTACTATTATCGAGCTAGCTGTAGCTGGCTGACTTAGCTAACTAGATGCAGCTAGGTCAATCTGCCATCCGTCTGTCAACAACAGTTCCCTTTTTGCGATCAAGTTTGTCTGTCAAGATTCAAAATCAAGATCCGTTTTATTGGCCATATATAATATGGTACATACACACTAGGAATTTATCTAGGGTAATGGCATACGCTGTTGCAGACGACATTGGACGGGGTGCAGGACAGGACAGTGCAAAGACATAACAGTGCAAATGCAATGCAAAAACAGTGTAGGAACAAACAGTGCAGCAAGTGCTAGCTACATTTATTTAGTCTTTTTACTAGCATAATTAGACTACCTTTTAATAGCCTAGGTGAATCTGTGGTATCTGTTCCTTTTTAATTGGTGAATCTGTTGATTTCAGTTACACAATGCCCCTGTCCACGGAATCTCAAACTGGAGATGACCAGTATATCTTAGTCGTCAGTTTGGACAATGCAAAGAATCTGTCCAACATCTTGAAAGCCATCACCTTCAAAGACCATGCCATGTTCAACGCCACACCCAATGGGCTGAAAGTCACTGTGGAGGACTCCAAATGTCTACAAGCCAATGCCTTCATTCAGGTCAGTGTGTAATTTTGATACCAACATGTAAACACAACAAAAGACTCAACACTTATTGTATGCTGCTCAGAATGAGTTATATGCCTTTGTTTCCACCCTAGGCTGAAATATTCCAGGAATTCACCATCAAAGAAGATACAGTGGGGTTTCAGGTGAATCTGACGGTCCTTCTAGACTGCCTGACCATCTTTGGGGGGAGCACAGTGCCAGGTGATTGATGTTCGATTTGAAAGTAGTAGTACATTGGCTTTTCCTAGATTAAATGCAATTATTATAGTGTTAATTTTGGATAAAAGTGTCAGCTAAATGACTGTAATGTAAAGTCTCAGTCTCAGATTGAATCCAGGTCTCTGCTGTGTTTACTTTCACACCTCTACCGAGTGTGCGTGGCGATGGTCTTATCTGTTACGTGTCTCTGTGTTGCAGGAGTGACCACTGCTTTGCGGATGTGCTACAACGGGTACGGCTACCCTCTGACCCTGTTCCTTGAAGAGGGAGGCGTGGTCACTGTGTGTAAAATAAACACCCAGGAACCAGAAGATCCCATAGACTTTGAGTTCTGCAGCACCAACGTGACCAACAAGGTCATCTTGCAGTCTGACAGTCTGAAGGAGGCCTTTTCTGAGCTGGACATGACTAGTGAGGTCCTGCAGATCACCATGTCCCCCAGCCAACCCTACTTCAGGTGTGACTTTGATGTTGATGCCGTTTTTGTGAAGTGAAGTTAAGTGAAGTTACCGTTGTTCCCCAGTTTCTGTCTGCTGTGTGCAGAAGATAAGAGGACTGGGTGATTACTGAGACTACAGTGTCGTACGATACAACACTCATCTTTTAACCATCTCTTCTCGCGTCCAGGTTGTCTACATTCGGGAACTCTGGGAATGCCCACTATGATTACCCCAAAGACTCTGACATGATGGAGTTATTTCAGTGCACTAAGACGCAGACAAACAGGTAAGTCTCCTTGCGCTTGTGTCTGTGGCTTCAACAGTTTATTCTGAATAGACCAGATCACAGAGCATGAAGTTATCTCAATCTCCCTAGCTACATTAAAACCTTCCAAGGATTCAAGGATGTTTATTTGTCATATGTGTACAAGATACAGGTACCATTTACTATGATATGCTCAAACACATTAAGATTGTGTGTGTGATGCCAGAGGTAATCTGATATGGCATACTAATATGGCTGCAGTGGTCAAAAAAATGAATGGAAGTGAACTGAATGGCTATCTGCTCTGCTAGGTACAAGATGTCTCTGCTGAAACCTTCCACCAAAGCCCTTGCGCTATCCTGTAAGGTGTCGGTGAGGATGGACAGTCGAGGCTTCCTGTCACTTCAGTACCTGGTCAGGAATGACGATGGACAGATATGCTTTGTGGAATACTACTGCTGTCCCGATGAGGAGGTGGAGGAAGAGTAGGGTGAATACAATAGCCCCATACAAATGAGACATCAAGTGCTCACAAGTATTTTTTTCTACATTTGCTCTGTTTTTAGGGCTTGTTTTCATAGCTGTAAATAGTTGTGAATTGTTGGTGTTATATACGTGTTCATTTTAATGTGTGAATAATGACAAGTGATATTTTTTTACTGGATACTCTGAAAATATGTTTTCTATTGGTTGCTTCTGGTGTATGGTCTTCTGACACTACCAGGAATGTCATTAAACTGCATTTAATCCAGAAGGGCGTTTCCCCTCATTTTATAATCTATGTCCAACATTAGTATTGAAGATGCTGTATGAATGTACTATGCTGCAGCAGCTTCGTTGTTACATGCAGATCTGAGAAAGTATAACCTGAACTTCAGGCGGAGAAAGAGAAGAGAGATGTTAATCTCCGGAACGCTAGGTGGCGCTAGTTTTCTGTTTTTCCCGTACGTACCCACGTGTTTTTTCGTCTGTTCAACCATGGTCCTTCCTGTGTGACACACAGAAGAAAAGATGGCGACACTCAAGAGAAAACGTGGAGGAAAAGGTCCAGGAGCGAAAAAAGCAAAGAATGAGAATTTTCTAGAAAATGGCGAACAGACACCAAGCGCTAATAAACAGGAACAGAGCAATGAGATCACCGTCCCGGCACCGGTGTCTATGGTACGAGAACTGTCTTCCTTGCAGAGTAAACGCATGAGTTACCACCTAAGCATGTGGTATAAGTGTATCTGGTTATTAGCTTGCTTGTTACCTACCTGTAGCTAACTACAGTATACTGCACTGTAACTTTTATTCCTGTATTCTATTTGTCCTGCTTTTTGTTTAAATGTCTATAATGACTTGCTTTTTGTTTTAATGCTTTTAATTTGTCCTGCCTTTTGTTTTAAATGTCTATAATGTCTTGCTTTTTGTTTTAATGCTTTTAATGTCTCATGTAAAGCACCTTGAATTGCCCTGTGGCTGAAATGTGCTATATAAATAAACTTGCCTTGCCTTAACTGTTTTTCCTTCTCTACCAGGGCAAGTGGACAAACAAAGAAAGAGTTCTGGTGTTTTCTTCTAGAGGCATCAATTTTAGAACACGACATCTGATGAAGGACTTGAGGACTATGATGCCGCACACCAAAGCAGGTCTGGATCTCCCCTTTCTCTGTCAGACACCCACCTACTCCATTAACGTTAGTTAAAACCTAGTATTGATCTAAAATACATGTCTTAAAGTCATATTTGCCTTTTACAGATACAAAAATGGACAGAAAGGATAAGCTTTTCGTCATAAATGAAGTGTGTGAAATGAAGAACTGCAACAAATGTCTGTTCTTTGAAGCAAAGAAAAAGCAGGATCTTTATATGTGGTGAGTATTGATGATTTGATGATTAATTGATGTCTTTCTTACCCTGACACACCTCAGCTATTTACTAACTTCAGTTTTCATGCTTTACAGGATTGCAAATGTTCCCCACGGCCCTTCTGCAAAGTTCTTGGTTCAGAATAGTGAGTGTCACGTGTTTGATAAATATGTCTGCACTAGTGATTCAGAAAGCTCCAATGATGGAATTATGACATATGGCACTCTTAATACTGATGTTTTCCCTCTGCTCTAGTTCACACACTCGCCGAACTCAAAATGACCGGGAACTGCCTCAAAGGATCCAGACCACTGCTCTCGTTTGATCCTGTGAGTGTTTAATTCCAGGGCAGAGGACATTTTTTCATACCAGTAACCGTTAAGGCACACTCTTTTTGAGCAAACTTTGGGTGTTTGAGTTTTAAAATAACAAAAGAAACCCATGTAATTCCTTTTCTAATACAGATTTTGTAATCACAACAATGTACACATAGGGATGATAGACAGTCCGGAATCCTTTCAACAAATTTTATTAAAAAAAACACAAATAACATAGGGAAAGCCAGGCCTCTCAACGGTTGAAAGGGCATCAAGCCCTTTGCTATGTAACATGGAAGGGCTGCAGTGAGGTATTTGGCATTTATGGATGTGGGTGCATAAGCGTATCATTTCCTCTGAAGTCGAAACTGGGAATGACGTCGGACTGTCTATAGTAGCCTATTTACTGTGGTTATTCAAAGCACGGTAATCGAACACGGTTTTAATGATAATTTATTTTAAAACGGTAATACTAATCGTCAGGATTTTTCATCGTGGTTTACCATGAAACCGGTAACCGTTTCATCCCTATGTACATGTAAAGTACATAGGAAAGTTAAGCATAAGAAAGCTGTTTTATTATATTTCTGTACTTCATCTCATCATTATGATCAATGTCGTGATTTATGTTCCTTTCCTAATAGCAATTTGACAAGGAGCCCCACTATGCTTTGCTGAAGGAGTTATTCATCCAGGTTAGTTGAACGGTCTAAATATTATAAATGGCTATTTTGAGGTACTAATGTTATCCCTTGTTATTAATTTGACTGACATTGATTGTCCAAACTGAAGACGCTTGCTCTCTTGTTTTTCAGACGTTCTCAACTCCTCGGTACCACCCGAAGAGCCAGCCCTTTGTGGACCATGTATTCACGTTTACAGTAGCAGACAACAGGATATGGTTCAGAAACTACCAGGTGAGCAACAGAAATGTTATTGGACTCAAATGCTGTCCTTCAATTCCTAATATTCCCTCTCATCCTATTTTCAAAGTGAATTGGGAGATCTGAGGCTTTGCTCAAATTAGTTTTCTCTCCTACAGATCATGGAGGAAGATGCATCACTGGTAGAAGTTGGCCCTCGTTTTGTCCTCAACCTCATCAAGATATTCCAGGGGAGCTTTGGTGGCCCCACGCTCTTTGAGAACCCACACTTCCAGTCCCCCAACACGGTAATGGCATCTAGGGGAAACAAGATATGGAGAAATGAATGACATCTCTGGTCCACTTTATTTTAATTGTTAATAGGTGTGAGTGGTTTAGTGCACATTTTGTTAAGAAAGCATAAAGTCTGTTATCCATCCATAACTCTGGTTATCACTGAGACACTGACCCATGTACGGATCTGTCCTGATTGGTTTAATGTTTCCTCTCCTCCCTCCCCTCAGCACCGACGGATAATCCGATTGGCCACCGCTGCCAAGATGCGGGAGAAGCAGATGGTGAAGGAGCTGCAGAAGGTGAAGAGGAACGAGGCCAAGGAGGAAGTGGTCAAGGATGTCACGGACGATGTCTTCTTGACTCCAGGAGAGGATAAGCCAGTCAAGATTGAGCTGAACCCACCTAATGCCAAAGTTGTTAAAAAGAACAAGCACAAGGCCTTCAAACGACAGAGGATGCAGAGGCGCTAGTGACTGCTTGTGTTTCACCGTGCGTCATGTATACAGAGTGAATGACTTGGGAAGTGTGTATGTACTAACGTTTCAGAAATACATAGCAATGTGTGATCAGTGTCATTCATGGTCCCAGAAGTTAGTAGACTAGTAGTCAAGTCTCAAAATACTGTGCTCAATTTTTTGGGATAAATTTCCAACTGCCAAGATGCTAGTGTGTGAAATGTATCTGTAACCACCTTTTGTGAAATAAAATCCTATTATACTCTGGGACGGTGGTTCTCAACTGTTCTGGCCTTGGGACCCACGTTTCCCCATGGTCATTAAGTCACAACCCATGTCTATAGAATTCAAACCAAGTGTGACTGCATAACTTTACACTAATATGATGATCTCTTTGAGTAGGCTTACTTAACTGGCTTTAGGGGGGCTAATGAGATCGTTGGGGATGTGCTTTACTTCTGATGCGAGTTTCAAAGTCTGGTGCGGGTGATGGGTAGACCACTTCAGACAGTCAATGCGTGCATGTGTTTGCTCCTTCAGTGCGCTACTTGAAAAGCTGAATGGCCTCATCCTAAATATAAGTGCCAACCATGGATGTATTAGGTGTCCGGTATGTCCTACATCGATCTGTACGAGTTCATGGGTGGGAAGTTACGGGTTTGACTGCCATTCCAGTGCATTTTCACGTGTAGAAGGTCGGAAAAACACGAGTTACGGGTTGCCTGGAACGCACCATAAGCCTCACCCACACCGATCTGGGTAAGTCCATCCCGGGTGGAGAAGGGCCGGCGGCCAGGATGAAATCACGGAGTCTGGAGGTGTTTGCCTCCCACTCCGCACGCCAGGTGTGGTCCGCCAATCCTGCCTCGCTGATGTTAAGATCTCTGCATTGCTGCAGAAGATCCCGTCGAGATGCGTGACTGTCTTTGCCTTCCTGGGGACGTTTCCATTAAGGCGATAATTAATTTTTGATTGTACAGTCTGTATCTCATGGGTGCCTAGTCGATCTACAAGCGGCATAGCCGTGTTGTAGCTCCTTTACACGGAGGAGGAGGGAGGATGTTGTGACTTGTCCATTAGTGAGTACGACGTAGCATCGCGTCACCAGTCTCTCCTCGGGGAGAAGAGCTGGTATCTATTTACTTCACTGCCTTAAACCCGCCCCCTCATCCGGCTCGAGCCTGTAGAGCCCGCCTCCAACATCCGCTTGCTTTATTTTTCCTTAACCGGTAGTTCTCCTCGCATCTTCTTTTACAATTTTCGTCAGTGTTATGCCTGGTGATGCCATCGCGAATGTTATCTACTCGAAACTTCACCATGTGCAGCCTACAGTAAAAACATTACAACAACTGTTCGTCTTCCGGTCCAGACCGGCTGATTATGCGATGCGTCATCGTGCTTCCGCTCTAGACCAGGGAAACAACACCGAACGAGAAAGGCCCCAGACTAGTACGACTTGACCAAGCCAGCCAGGGCTCCGGTCCCATTGGAAAACTGTGATGGGTCCAGGTTGAGCCGCAGAGTCTTCCCCTGTGGAAACAACAGACGTGATGACTGCAGGTCTCGCCGGTAATGTACTAGCGCGTCCGTTAGTGAATACGACGGGAGTCACGGGACCGAGCTGGCCAGGGTTCCGGTCCCATCGGAAAACTTTGATGTGTCCGGTTCAAGACACAGAGTCTTCCCCTGCTGTAACAGCAGCCGTGATGACCATAGTCTCGCCAGTGATGTTCTAACGCACCTGCAATTTCGAGCCGCGGTGTCTTCCCCTGCCTTTTTGCAGACGTGACACCAGTCGGTCTCTCTTCTGAGGTTGATAAAGGGATGTGTGCACCCACATCCGCTGTGGCCGTACTGCCCTGTTTGAATGTGTCAAAATCCCTTGGGCAGGAGGGGAATTAGCAGAGCGCTAGCCCTTCCGACGGTGGTCACAAATCAGTGGCGATTGCTCCTATAAGCCAGGGTAAGCATGGCTTACTCATACAAGTCCAAATAAAACTTCTTCTTTCAGTGAAAGAGGGCACGAAAATCAACGTTCAGACTGTTTTGGACTTAAATGCGTCTTGTATTCTGTATTCTGCCATATCGCTTAATTTTCATCCGTGTTTAGCGTTTTGATAGTGCTCCGTCTCCCCCTACAGTCCTCATGAAAATACAGTCCACGTTACGGTCCGTTGACAGCTGTCTTACTCATATGTATGTACATATCTGGCTTCAGTACAGACACACACACTCAGACACACACACAGTCCAGCAGGAAGGCGTCCACCATGCCAGAGCCCACTTCCCTCGCTCCAAGACCCAGGAGGATGTCCCCCTCTACTCCATCATCCAATCACTGGGGCCCAAGAAACAGGAAGAGGATGTGCAGTACACCGCTGTGAAGTTGAACCAAGCCCCCAGGATTCGAAATCTAAAGTGAAGGCCTATTGAACCGCGCCATCTTGGCTAGATTTGTAGTCACTTGGCTATTTCCGGTGACTTTTGACTTGCGCAGTTCAGTTTCTCTGGCCGACGCGCGTCCACGAAAAAGTTCACATTTATCTGAAATGTAGACGCGCGTTCCCGGCTCTCTCGGCTCTCCCCGCTTTGATTTAGCAATGAAAACCGGCTTGCATATTAACCTGTTTTTGTCAAATATATCAATTGGAGAAATTATTTTTTGATCCTGGCATCTTAGTTTTAACAGGTTAAATATAATTGAACATGTTTTGTTTGCTAGTAGATGGTATTCATTCCGTTCGCGATAACGTTATTGCAGCCAGGCTAAATTCCTCCAGGGAGCCAGTGACAGGCGAGTTGAAGAGCTTCACTCCCCGCCAGCAGGAGCTTTGGCCGCGGCTACCGCATCTCGGATAACCCGCTGAGTTCGTGGCTGCTATTTCACATTCGCCCTTGATCAATCCCAATACCGATCCATGGTAACAATGAATCAATCGTTCAGATCAGATCGGAAGTGCTGCATGCATGTTACAACATCATTGTTAGCTTTATTAACATAACCATAGCCTACATTTATCTCTCTAACGTTAGGCTATCCATCTTACACCAGTCGGCCATTCGATAAATGGAAGCGGTGAACGCCAATGTTGACTGAAAACACCCAAACTCAGTGTATCGTTTCATCTTCATGCTACACATCAACTCCTTTACATTGTATGTGAATAAATTCCTGTTATTCTAAAAATATCCCATTTCTGTCCATTCCTGGAAAAGGCTAATAATTGCTGTCAAATGATCACTCCAGTTTATCACCGTATCCCACTACCATTTCAACTATGCACAGGAGGTTGTCTTGTGGTCATTTTCATTAAAAAAATGATTAGCCTGATCAGTTTGTTGTATGTATTAAGCCCTTTTTGAGCGGTATGCTTGTATTAATAGCTTATAGCTTGCCATACTCACCAACCTTGGTGGGGGGCATTAAAAGCATTACAAATTAGACATTAAAAGCATTAAAACGAAATGTGAAACATTATATATATATATATATATATATGTGTGTATGGAGCAATTGTTTTTAATGTCCGACTTTTGTCTGTGCTGTTCAGTAAATGTGCATCTGTCCTAATTTATTGTAGCCTATCTATCTACTACACAACCTAGTTCAAATTTATGAATCTCCCGCGGAAGTCAGGAGGGTTGGCAAGTAGGCTATGGTCACTGCTCCCCAGTAAAATTGAATAATTGAGGGGTTACTTACAGTACAAAAAAGTACAGCATTTGTAGAACTCGGATGATACTACATAAATTGCCATGCAAAGCCAGAGACTGTTGCTTGTAGACGACAAGACTGCTGTAACCATTCAAATGTGGAGGCTACACTGCATTGAAGGTGGGTTGGCTTACTTGACACAGAACACAGAAAACGGACACCACAAAAAAGGGCTTAAAGCAGGTCCTAAACAGCAGCAGGTCTGAGTGAGGTGTGAACTGGTCTCCTAAAAATGGCTTGAGCTGTGAGGATAAGAGGAGGCACACTGTTTCTGTTATTACATTTCAATAATAGAATATGACACACAAACCACATACATACACACATACACATACAGCCCGTCTTGGTTTAAAGCCCACTCACCAACGTCAAGGTGCAAGCCTATCGAGTGGGAACACGAGACCAATCACGAACAGGACAAACTCAGACGGGACAACACAGCATACAAATAATCAAGGAATATGTATGTTGTCATGCTGTTTCACATTTCGTTTGAATGCTTTTAATGTCTAATTTGTAATGCTTTTAATGTCTAATTTGTAATGCTTTTAATGCCCCCCCCCCCCCCCCCCCCCGCAATTTGGTTTGGAAATGATCACGCCACGGAAGACTCATAAATTTGAACTAGGTTGTGTAGTAGATAGGCTACAATAAATTAGGACAGATGCACATTTACTGAACAGCACAGACAAAAGTCGGACATTAAAAACAATTGCTCCATACACACACATATATATATAAGACAATCTCCTGTGCATAGTTGAAATGGTAGTGGGATACGTTGATAAACTGGAGTGATCATTTGACAGCAATTATTAGCCTTTTCCAGGAATGGACAGAAATGGGATATTTTTAGAATAACAGGAATTTATTCACATACAATGTAAAGTAGTTGATGTGTAGCATGAAGATGAAACGATACACTGAGTTTGGGTGTTTTCAGTCAACGTTGGCGTTGACCGCTTCCAGCTATCGAATGGCCGACTGGTGTAAGATGGATAGCCTAACGTTAGAGAGATAAATGTAGGCTATGGTTATGTTAATAAAGCTAACAATGATGTTGTAACATGCATGCAGCACTGCCGATCTGATCTGAACGATTGATTCATTGTTACCATGGATCGGTATTGGGATTGATCAAGGGCGAATGTGAAATAGCAGCCACGAACTCAGCGGGTTATCCGAGATGCGGTAGCCGCGGCCAAAGCTCCTGCTGGCGGGGAGTGAAGCTCTTCAACTCGCCTGTCACTGGCTCCCTGGAGGAATTTAGCCTGGCTGCAATAACGTTATCGCGAACGGAATGAATACCATCTACTAGCAAATGAAACATGTTCAGTTATATTTAACCTGTTAAAACTAAGATGCCTGGATGAAAAAATTATTTCTCCAATTGATATATTTGACAAAAACAGGTTAATATGCAAGCCGGTTTTCATTGCTAAATCAAAGCGGGGAGAGCCGAGAGAGCCGGGAACGTGCGTCTACATTTCAGATAAATGTGAACTTTTTCGTGGACGCGCGTCGGCTAGAGAAGCTCAACTGCGCAAGTCAAAAGTCACCGGAAGGCCAGAAAAGCACAACTGCGCAAGTCAAAAGTCACCGGAAATAGTCAAATGACTACAAATTTGCCAAGATGGCGCGGTTCAATAGGGCTTCATTGTTGATAGCGGCCAGTGAATGGAGTGGCTGTATCCAGTTCTATTAATACATCCATGAGTTGAACCCGCCCAGAGCTGCCCCCAAGTGGGCATATCCGGTCACTACAACAACATAACACGTAGGCTAGGTTACTCATTTGAAATATCTGGCTTGAATACAATGTCCACTGGCTAGTGTGATACAGCATGGGTTGTGTGTTATTATACAGTACAGTATGTGTTGTGTGTGATATAGGTATAATTATGTGTTATATACAGTGTGTGTTATGTGTGGTATAGGTATAGTTGTGTGTTATATACAGTATATGTTGTGTGTGGTATATGTATAGTTGTGTGTTATATACAGTGTGTGTTATATGTGATATAGGTATAGTTGTGTGTTATATACAGTGTGTGTTGTGTGTGGTATAGGTATAGTTGTGTGTTATATACAGTATATGTTGTGTGTGGTATATGTATAGTTGTGTGTTATATACAGTGTGTGTTATATGTGATATAGGTATAGTTGTGTGTTATATACAGTGTGTGTTATGTGATATAAGTATAGTTGTGTGTTATATACAGTGTGTTATGTGTGGTATAGGTATAGTGTGTTATATACAGTGTGTGTTGTGTGGTATAGGTATAGTTGTGTGTTATATACAGTGTGTGTTGTGTGGTATAGGTATAGTTGTGTGATACAGTATGTGTTGTGTGTTACAGTATATTCAGTATGTGTTGCATTGCATTACAGTCATTTAGCAGACACTTTTATCCAAAGTGACTTATTACAATAATTGCATTTAATGTAGATAGGTACTGTAGTAAACATACTACTACTCGTACTACTGGAGGGGGAGATGGGTGGGGAGAGAGAAATAAACTAAGTTTGATTCAAATGCAACTTCGTGATGTTGAATAAATGTAGTAATTCTGTTATAAGTGCGCCCATCTGTGTTATGATGAATGATATGGTCAGACTAGGCTGCTCCTGCAGCTGTTGGCTGTCATGACTGAACAATGAATTAATACATTGTCAACGATGATCACATGAATGAGAAATGGGTAATTTCCAATAGTATACAGTAGGGTGCTCCTACATCCATAGCACTGGTCTCCAAACGGTCTTCATCAAAACTATGTTTTGGTTGGGTTCGCGGCTATTCAGGGACTGAGGTAGGCCTAATGTTAACGGAGCAAGACAAGTAGCCGTTTCGTCAGCACTTTGTGGTTGTGTCTCAAAGTAGGCTACTTTATGAATAGAATAACAAGACCCGGGGGCTTTAATCGGCCACACGACACCGCTCTCTCTCATCGGATCATGGGCTGTGCACTCGGGGGTCAGGAGCGCAGCGCGCCTCTGTCGTGGGCTCCTTTCAAATCCTAATACGAGTAGTCTTCAAAATAACAAAACTCCCTTGAATATTATTGATTCATAGAGAGCGATTACCCTTATTTCATATCGCCAATAATGCCTATCCATCTCTATCGAAAACGTGGACAATTAACGACTGCAGCGCTGAGTGACACTATACTATCGGTTGTTATCCGACCAGCCTTTTAGCGCTCCAATTTAATTCTGAATGTGGGAGTGTATTAAATAAGGGGTCTTAAGCAAAAAGAAAATAGCTTCAATCTATTTAAATCTAGCCATACATTTATTTCAATTAGTTGGCCGCCTGGACTAGCCGTCAAGTCACGGTGTCCTATCCGGTCTGTGACATCACGGGCACTACGGCGTAACATGTACACGTCACAGCGGCAAGGTACATATCTGGACTAGCCGTCCAATCACAGTGTTCTATCCGGTCTGTGACATCACGGGCACTACGGCGTAACATGTACACGTCACAGCGGCAAGGTATATATCCTGCTGTAACAAGTGGACAAGCTTCAGTGTGGTGTTTGCCATGAAAAGAACATGTTGCTAAAGATGCTACTTTGCCAATATGTTCGGTAGTGCAATAAATCATATTTTTAGAACCCGAGAGAGGGTGCCGTGTGGACATGCATACCAAGGTCCTGCGGCGACGCCCTTTCAGACCCCGATCCTGGAACTTGAGTTGACAGAACTCTGCCCGGGAGTTTTGATTGCTCTTGCTCTCTCTGTGATCCTGATTGTGTTTTGGCTATTATATCAATGGAGAAATCGCCAACGAATCATTAAGGTTGGTAATCAAAGTTTCATTGTACTTTAATCATACAATTCAAACAAATACAGAAGCTGCTCTGTCTTTGTGAAGCCTTAATGACCTCAACATCCATCTTGTATTTCCTTTATAAATTAGGATGAAGACCTTGAAGTCATTTATTGGTAAGTTCATAATGTTTTTTTCAGTGTATCCAACCATGTGTGTGTGTGTGTGTGTGTATGTGTGTGTGTGTGTGTATGTGTTTGTTTGTGCGTGCACGTGTGCATGCATATGTGAGATGTGTGTTTATGTGTAAAATGTGTGGTATGATGCATTTTGATTGTACAAGTGTACTGAAATCATCAAAAGTCATTTTATTTTATTTTATTGTATCTCAAAAGGGCCAAGCTGGACGGTGTGGGTTGTCCAGGACAAGAAGATTCATGTTCTGACTCCTATGATCCGGGGGGCTGTGGACAAGACCCGGTGTCTGAGATGAGTAGAGGCTCCGCCCCCGTGCCACCTGCCGTCGTCGCCGAGCCCTATCCGAAACACAAGGGCAAATCTGCGCTGAACGTTCCTCTCTCAGCCGAGGTTGACTGGGATCGTCTGATGATGCATCGCTGTCAGAGGCTCTGTTGCAAGTGCTCCGGTCCATTTGACACAGCCCCGTCCGTCACCGGTTCATTTAACACAGCCCCGTCTGTCACCGGTTCATTTAACACAGCCCCGTCTGTCACAGCTCCATCTGACACAGCCCCGTCTGTCACCGGTCCATTTGACACAGTTCCGCCTGTCAGCGGTCCATCGGTCAGACCTCCATTCTCCATGACCAGGACCAGTAGAGGAGACAGCCCCGCTCATGCCTTATCCACCCCCATGGCGTCTAGTGGTGTGCTGGCAAAGGGACAATCTGAGCCAGACACTCCACGATTGCCCGAGGCTCACTGGAGACGAGATCTGGAGCTCTCTCAGCGTCGGAGGCTCTTTCGCAAGAAGTGGGAGGGAGTCTTTCAAGGGGCGACCACTTCCACCTTAGACTCTCTTATGAAGAGGACACCTGACACAGCCCTGTCTGTCACAGGTCCATCTGACCCAGTCCCTTCTATCAACGCTCCATCTGTCAGATCACCATTCGCGATCACCAGGACCAGTAGAGGAGACAGCCCCGCTAGCACCTTATCCACCCACATGGCGTCTAGTGGGGTGGCGCTAAAGGGACAATCTGAGCCGGACATTCCTCCATCTGTCAAACCACCACAGTCACCTAAAGCCGGCTGGGAGCAGGTTCTCCGTCGGAGGAAATTTTGCAATCACTGGGAAGGAGTGTTTGTAGGAACGGCCACTTCCTCTGTCACGGCTCCATCTGACCCAGTCCCTTCTGTCACAGTTCCCTCTGTCACCCCACCACTCTCCATGACCAGGACCAGTAGAGGAGACAGCCCCGCTAGCGCCTTATCCACCCCCATGGCGTCTAGTGGTGTGCTGGCAAAGGGACAATCTGAGCCAGACACTCCACGATCGCCTGAGGTCCACTGGAGACGAGGTCCTGAGCTCGCTCTGCATCATAAGCTCTTTCGCGAGAAGTTGGAAGGAGCCTATCAAAGAGCGCCTACTTCCACCTCCGACTCTCTAATGAAGAGGGCACCTGACAAAGCCCCATCTGATCCAGTCCCTTCTGTCACAGTTCCCTCTGTCACCCCACCACTCTCCATGACCAGGACCAGTAGAGGACACAGCCCCGCTAGCGCCTTATCCACCCACATGGCGTCTAGTGGTGTGGCGCTAAAGGGACAATCTGAGCCGGACGTTCCTCCATCTGTCAAACCACCACAGTCACCTAAAGCCGACTGGGAGCAGGTTCTCCGTCGGAGGAAATTTTGCAATCACTGGGAAGGAGTGTTTGTAGGAACGGCCACCTCCTCTGTCACGGCTCCACCGCGCCTGAGGCCTGAGGACCACAAACCTGCCTGACCCACGCCTGTCTGACTACCACTCTCCTGCCTGACCCACGCCTGTCTGACTACCACGCTCCTGCCCGACCCACGCCTGTCTGACTACCACGTCCCTGCCTGACCCCCGCTTGCCTCTCCGACCTGATCCTGCCTGACCCAAGATGCTAGTGTCTGAAATGTATCTGTAACCACCTTTTGTGAAATAAAATCCTATTATACTCTGGGACGGTGGTTCTCAACTGTTCTGGCCTTGGGACCCACGTTTCCCCATGGTCATTAAGTCACAACCCATGTCTATAGAATTCAAACCAAGTGTGACTGCATAACTTTACACTAATATGATGATCTCTTTGAGTAGGCTTACTTAACTGGCTTTTGGGGGAGCTAATGAGATCGTTGGGGATGTGCTTTACTTCTGATGCGAGTTTCAAAGTCTGGTGCGGGTGATGGGTAGACCACTTCAGACAGTCAATGCGTGCATGTGTTTGCTCCTTCAGTGCGCTACTTGAAAAGCTGAATGGCCTCATCCTAAGTATAATTGCCAACCATGGATGTATTAGGTGTCCGGTATGTCCTACATCGATCTGTACGAGTTCACGGGTGGGACGTTACGGGTTTGACTGCCATTGCAGTGCATTTTCACGTGTAGAAGGTCGGAAAAACACGAGTTACGGGTTGCCTGGAACGCACCATAAGCCTCACCCACACCGATCTGGGTAAGTCCATCCCGGGTGGAGAAGGGCCGGCGGCCAGGATGAAATCACGGAGTCTGGAGGTGTTTGCCTCCCACTCCGCACGCCAGGTGTGGTCCGCCAATCCTGCCTCGCTGATGTTAAGATCTCTGCATTGCTGCAGAAGATCCCGTCGAGATGCGTGACTGTCTCTGCCTTCCCGGGGACGTTTCCATTAAGGCGATAATTAATTTTTGATTGTACAGTCTGTATCTCATGGGTGCCTAGTCGAGCTACAAGCGGCATAGCCGTGTTGTAGCTCCTTTACACGGAGGAGGGGGGAGGATGTTGGGATACTAACTTGTCCATTAGTGAGTACGATGTAGCATCGCGTCACCAGTCTCTCCTCGGGGAGAAGAGCTGGTATCTATTTACTAGTCTCTCCTCGGGGAGAAGAGCCTGGTATCTATTTACTAGTCTCTCCTCGGGGAGAAGAGCTGGTATCTATTTACTTCACTGCCTTAAACCCGCCCCCTCATCCGGCTCCAGCCTGTAGAGCCCGCCTCCAACATCCGCTTGCTTTATTTTTCCTTAACCGGTAGTTCTCCTCGCATCTTCTTTTACAATTTTCGTCAGTGTTATGCCTGGTGATGCCATCGCGAATGTTATCTACTCGAAACTTCACCATGTGCAGCCTACAGTAAAAACATTACAACAACTGTTCGTCTTCCGGTCCAGACCGGCTGATTATGCGATGCGTCATCGTGCTTCCGCTCTAGACCAGGGAAACAACACCGAACGAGAAAGGCCCCAGACTAGTACGACTTGACCAAGCCAGCCAGGGCTCCGGTCCCATTGGAAAACTGTGATGGGTCCAGGTTGAGCCGCAGAGTCTTCCCCTGTGGAAACAACAGACGTGATGACTGCAGGTCTCGCCGGTAATGTACTAGCGCGTCCGTTAGTGAATACGACGGGAGTCACGGGACCGAGCTGGCCAGGGTTCCGGTCCCATCGGAAAACTTTGATGTGTCCGGTTCAAGACACAGAGTCTTCCCCTGCTGTAACAGCAGCCGTGATGACCATAGTCTCGCCAGTGATGTTCTAACGCACCTGCAATTTCGAGCCGCGGTGTCTTCCCCTGCCTTTTTGCAGACGTGACACCAGTCGGTCTCTCTTCTGAGGTTGATAAAGGGATGTGTGCACCCACATCCGCTGTGGCCGTACTGCCCTGTTTGAATGTGTCAAAATCCCTTGGGCAGGAGGGGAATTAGCAGAGCGCTAGCCCTTCCGACGGTGGTCACAAATCAGTGGCGATTGCTCCTATAAGCCAGGGTAAGCATGGCTTACTCATACAAGTCCAAATAAAACTTCTTCTTTCAGTGAAAGAGGGTACGAAAATCAACGTTCAGACTGTTTTGGACTTAAATGCGTCTTGTATTCTGTATTCTGCCATATCGCTTAATTTTCATCCGTGTTTAGCGTTTTGGTAGTGCTCCGTCTCCCCCTACAGTCCTCATGAAAATACAGTCCACGTTACGGTCCGTTGACAGCTGACTTACTCATATGTATGTACATATCTGGCTTCAGTACAGACACACACACTCAGACACACACACGGTACAGCAGGAAGGCGTCCACCATGCCAGAGTCCACTTCCCTCGCTCCAAGACCCAGGAGGATGTCCCCCTCTACTCCATCATCCAATCACTGGGGCCCAAGAAACAGGAAGAGGATGTGCAGTACACCGCTGTGAAGTTGAACCCGCCCAGAGCTGCCCCCAAGTGGGCATATCCGGTCACTACAACAACATAACACGTAGGCTAGGTTACTCATTTGAAATATCTGGCTTGAATACAATGTCCACTGGCTAGTGTGATACAGCATGGGTTGTGTGTTATTATACAGTACAGTATGTGTTGTGTGTGATATAGGTATAATTATGTGTTATATACAGTGTGTGTTATGTGTGGTATAGGTATAGTTGTGTGTTATATACAGTATATGTTGTGTGTGGTATATGTATAGTTGTGTGTTATATACAGTGTGTGTTATATGTGATATAGGTATAGTTGTGTTATATACAGTGTGTGTTGTGTGTGGTATAGGTATAGTTGTGTGTTATATACAGTATATGTTGCGTGTGGTATATGTATAGTTGTGTGTTATATACAGTGTGTGTTATATGTGATATAGGTATAGTTGTGTGTTATATACAGTGTGTGTTATGTGATATAAGTATAGTTGTGTGTTATATACAGTGTGTTATGTGTGGTATAGGTATAGTGTGTTATATACAGTGTGTGTTGTGTGGTATAGGTATAGTTGTGTGTTATATACAGTGTGTGTTGTGTGGTATAGGTATAGTTGTGTGATACAGTATGTGTTGTGTGTTACAGTATATTCAGTATGTGTTGCATTGCATTACAGTCATTTAGCAGACACTTTTATCCAAAGTGACTTATTACAATAATTGCATTTAATGTAGATAGGTACTGTAGTAAACATACTACTACTCGTACTACTGGAGGGGGAGGCACGAGGCGCAGCTAGGGTGGGGAGAGAGAAATAAACTAAGTTTGATTAAAATGCAACTTCGTGATGTTGAATAAATGTAGTAATTCTGTTATAAGTACGCCCATCTGTGTTATGATGAATGATATGGTCAGACTAGGCTGCTCCTGCAGCTGTTGGCTGTCATGACTGAACAATGAATTCATACATTGTCAACGATGATCACATGAATGAGAAATGGGTAATTTCCAATAGTATACAGTAGGGTGCTCCTACATCCATAGCACTGGTCTCCAAACGGTCTTCATCAAAACTATGTTTTGGTTGGGTTCGCGGCTATTCAGGGACTGAGGTAGGCCTAATGTTAACGGAGCAAGACAAGTAGCCGTTTCGTCAGCACTTTGAGGTTGTGTCTCAAAGTAGGCTACTTTATGAATGGAATAACAAGACCCGGGCGGCTTTAATCGGCCACACGACACCGCTCTCTCTCATGGGATCATGGGCTGTGCACTCGGGGTCAGGAGCGCAGCGCGCCTCTGTCGTGGGCTCCTTTCAAATCCTAATACGAGTAGTCTTCAAAATAACAAAACTCCCTTGAATATTATTGATTCATAGAGAGCGATTACCCTTATTTCATATCGCCAATAATGCCTATCCATCTCTATCGAAAACGTGGACAATTAACGACTGCAGCGCTGAGTGACACTATACTATCGGTTGTTATCCGACCAGCATTTTAGCGCTCCAATTTAATTCTGAATGTGGGAGTGTATTAAATAAGGGGTCTTAAGCAAAAAGAAAATAGCTTCAATCTATTTAAATCTAGCCATACATTTATTTCAATTAGTTGGCCGCCTGGACTAGCCGTCAAGTCACGGTGTCCTATCCGGTCTGTGACATCACGGGCACTACGGCGTAACATGTACACGTCACAGCGGCAAGGTACATATCTGGACTAGCCGTCCAATCACAGTGTTCTATCCGGTCTGTGACATCACGGGCACTACGGCGTAACATGTACACGTCACAGCGGCAAGGTATATATCCTGCTGTAACAAGTGGACAAGCTTCAGTGTGGTGTTTGCCATGAAAAGAACATGTTGCTAAAGATGCTACTTTGCCAATATGTTCGCTAGTGCAATAAATCATATTTTTAGAACCCGAGAGAGGGTGCCGTGTGGACATGCATACCAAGGTCCTGCGGCGACGCCCTTTCAGACCCCGATCCTGGAACTTGAGTTGACAGAACTCTGCCCGGGAGTTTTGATTGCTCTTGCTCTCTCTGTGATCCTGATTGTGTTTTGGCTATTATATCAATGGAGAAATCGCCAACGAATCATTAAGGTTGGTAATCAAAGTTTCATTGTACTTTAATCATACAATTCAAACAAATACAGAAGCTGCTCTGTCTTTGTGAAGCCTTAATGACCTCAACATCCATCTTGTATTTCCTTTATAAATTAGGATGAAGACCTTGAAGTCATTTATTGGTAAGTTCATAATGTTTTTTTCAGTGTATCCAACCATGTGTGTGTGTGTGTGTGTATGTGTGTGTGTGTATGTGTTTGTTTGTGCGTGCACGTGTGCATGCATATGTGAGATGTGTGTTTATGTGTAAAATGTGTGGTATGATGCATTTTGATTGTACAAGTGTACTGAAATCATCAAAAGTCATTTTATTTTATTGTATCTCAAAAGGGCCAAGCTGGACGGTGTGGGTTGTCCAGGACAAGAAGATTCATGTTCTGACTCCTATGATCCGGGGGGCTGTGGACAAGACCCGGTGTCTGAGATGAGTAGAGGCTCCGCCCCCGTGCCACCTGCCGTCGTCGCCGAGCCCTATCCGAAACACAAGGGCAAATCTGCGCTGAACGTTCCTCTCTCAGCCGAGGTTGACTGGGATCGTCTGATGATGCATCGCTGTCAGAGGCTCTGTTGCAAGTGCTCCGGTCCATTTGACACAGCCCCGTCTGTCACCGGTTCATTTAACACAGCCCCGTCTGTCACCGGTCCATTTGACACAGTTCCGCCTGTCAGCGGTCCATCGGTCAGACCTCCATTCTCCATGACCAGGACCAGTAGAGGAGACAGCCCCGCTCATGCCTTATCCACCCCCATGGCATCTAGTGGTGTGCTGGCAAAGGGACAATCTGAGCCAGACACTCCACGATTGCCCGAGGCTCACTGGAGACGAGATCTGGAGCTCTCTCAGCGTCGGAGGCTCTTTCGCAAGAAGTGGGAGGGAGTCTTTCAAGGGGCGACCACTTCCACCTTAGACACTCTTATGAAGAGGACACCTGACACAGCCCTGTCTGTCACAGGTCCATCTTACCCAGTCCCTTCTATCAACGCTCCATCTGTCAGATCACCATTCGCGATCACCAGGACCAGTAGAGGAGACAGCCCCGCGAGCACCTTATCCACCCACATGGCGTCTAGTGGGGTGGCGCTAAAGGGACAATCTGAGCCGGACATTCCTCCATCTGTCAAACCACCACAGTCACCTAAAGCCGGCTGGGAGCAGGTTCTCCGTCGGAGGGAATTTTGCAATCACTGGGAAGGAGTGTTTGTAGGAACGGCCACTTCCTCTGTCACGGCTCCATCTGACCCAGTCCCTTCTGTCACAGTTCCCTCTGTCACCCCACCACTCTCCATGACCAGGACCAGTAGAGGAGACAGCCCCGCTAGCGCCTTATCCACCCCCATGGCGTCTAGTGGTGTGCTGGCAAAGGGACAATCTGAGCCAGACACTTCACGATCGCCCGAGGTCCACTGGAGACGAGGTCCTGAGCTCGCTCTGCATCATAAGCTCTTTCGCGAGAAGTTGGAAGGAGCCTATCAAAGAGCGCCTACTTCCACCTCCGACTCTCTAATGAAGAGGGCACCTGACAAAGCCCCATCTGATCCAGTCCCTTCTGTCACAGTTCCCTCTGTCACCCCACCACTCTCCATGACCAGGACCAGTAGAGGACACAGCCCCGCTAGCGCCTTATCCACCCACATGGCGTCTAGTGGTGTGGCGCTAAAGGGACAATCTGAGCCGGACGTTCCTCCATCTGTCAAACCACCACAGTCACCTAAAGCCGACTGGGAGCAGGTTCTCCGTCGGAGGAAATTTTGCAATCACTGGGAAGGAGTGTTTGTAGGAACGGCCACCTCCTCTGTCACGGCTCCACCGCGCCTGAGGCCTGAGGACCACAAACCTGCCTGACCCACGCCTGTCTGACTACCACGCTCCTGCCTGACCCACGCCTGTCTGACTACCACGCTCCTGCCCGACCCACGCCTGTCTGACTACCACGTCCCTGCCTGACCCCCGCTTGCCTCTCCGACCTGATCCTGCCTGACCCAAGATGCTAGTGTCTGAAATGTATCTGTAACCACCTTTGAACTTTTGTGAAATAAAATCCTATTATACTCTGGGACGGTGGTTCTCAACTGTTCTGGCCTTGGGACCCACGTTTCCCCATGGTCATTAAGTCACAACCCATATCTATAGAATTCAAACCAAGTGTGACTGCATAACTTTACACTAATATGATGATCTCTTTGAGTAGGCTTACTTAACTGGCTTTTGGGGGAGCTAATGAGATCGTTGGGGATGTGCTTTACTTCTGATGCGAGTTTCAAAGTCTGGTGCGGGTGATGGGTAGACCACTTCAGACAGTCAATGCGTGCATGTGTTTGCTCCTTCAGTGCGCTACTTGAAAAGCTGAATGGCCTCATCCTAAATATAAGTGCCAACCATGGATGTATTAGGTGTCCGGTATGTCCTACATCGATCTGTACGAGTTCACGGGTGGGACGTTACGGGTTTGACTGCCATTCCAGTGCATTTTCACGTGTAGAAGGTCGGAAAAACACGAGTTACGGGTTGCCTGGAACGAACCATAAGCCTCACCCACACCGATCTGGGTAAGTCCATCCCGGGTGGAGAAGGGCCGGCGGCCAGGATGAAATCACGGAGTCTGGAGGTGTTTGCCTCC
Organism: Borostomias antarcticus; assembly: GCF_949987555.1. NCBI lineage: Eukaryota > Metazoa > Chordata > Actinopteri > Stomiiformes > Stomiidae > Borostomias > Borostomias antarcticus. The sequence continues at coordinate 28,122,078 of NC_140241.1, forward strand.
CACTCCGCACGCCAGGTGTGGTCCGCCAATCCTGCCTCGCTGATGTTAAGATCTCTGCATTGCTGCAGAAGATCCCGTCGAGATGCGTGACTGTCTTTGCCTTCCCCCCGCGCTCTTTTAAGAGCGGCGGTGGGGACGTTTCCATTAAGGCGATAATTAATTTTTGATTGTACAGTCTGTATCTCATGGGTGCCTAGTCGAGCTACAAGCGGCATAGCCGTGTTGTAGCTCCTTTACACGGAGGAGGGGGGAGGATGTTGTGATACTAACTTGTCCATTAGTGAGTACGACGTAGCATCGCGTCACCAGTCTCTCCTCGGGGAGAAGAGCTGGTATCTATTTACTTCACTGCCTTAAACCCGCCCCCTCATCCGGCTCGAGCCTGTAGAGCCCGCCTCCAACATCCGCTTGCTTTATTTTTCCTTAACCGGTAGTTCTCCTCGCATCTTCTTTTACAATTTTCGTCAGTGTTATGCCTGGTGATGCCATCGCGAATGTTATCTACTCGAAACTTCACCATGTGCAGCCTACAGTAAAAACATTACAACAACTGTTCGTCTTCCGGTCCAGACCGGCTGATTATGCGATGCGTCATCGTGCTTCCGCTCTAGACCAGGGAAACAACACCGAACGAGAAAGGCCCCAGACTAGTACGACTTGACCAAGCCAGCCAGGGCTCCGGTCCCATTGGAAAACTGTGATGGGTCCAGGTTGAGCCGCAGAGTCTTCCCCTGTGGAAACAACAGACGTGATGACTGCAGGTCTCGCCGGTAATGTACTAGCGCGTCCGTTAGTGAATACGACGGGAGTCACGGGACCGAGCTGGCCAGGGTTCCGGTCCCATCGGAAAACTTTGATGTGTCCGGTTCAAGACACAGAGTCTTCCCCTGCTGTAACAGCAGCCGTGATGACCATAGTCTCGCCAGTGATGTTCTAACGCACCTGCAATTTCGAGCCGCGGTGTCTTCCCCTGCCTTTTTGCAGACGTGACACCAGTCGGTCTCTCTTCTGAGGTTGATAAAGGGATGTGTGCACCCACATCCGCTGTGGCCGTACTGCCCTGTTTGAATGTGTCAAAATCCCTTGGGCAGGAGGGGAATTAGCAGAGCGCTAGCCCTTCCGACGGTGGTCACAAATCAGTGGCGATTGCTCCTATAAGCCAGGGTAAGCATGGCTTACTCATACAAGTCCAAATAAAACTTCTTCTTTCAGTGAAAGAGGGCACGAAAATCAACGTTCAGACTGTTTTGGACTTAAATGCGTCTTGTATTCTGTATTCTGCCATATCGCTTAATTTTCATCCGTGTTTAGCGTTTTGGTAGTGCTCCGTCTCCCCCTACAGTCCTCATGAAAATACAGTCCACGTTACGGTCCGTTGACAGCTGTCTTACTCATATGTATGTACATATCTGGCTTCAGTACAGACACACACACTCAGACACACACACAGTCCAGCAGGAAGGCGTCCACCATGCCAGAGCCCACTTCCCTCGCTCCAAGACCCAGGAGGATGTCCCCCTCTACTCCATCATCCAATCACTGGGGCCCAAGAAACAGGAAGAGGATGTGCAGTACACCGCTGTGAAGTTGAACCCGCCCAGAGCTGCCCCCAAGTGGGCATATCCGGTCACTACAACAACATAACACGTAGGCTATATAGGTTACTCATTTGAAATATCTGGCTTGAATACAATGTCCACTGGCTAGTGTGATACAGCATGGGTTGTGTGTTATTATACAGTACAGTATGTGTTGTGTGTGATGTAGGTATAATTATGTGTTATATACAGTGTGTGTTATGTGTGGTATAGGTATAGTTGTGTGTTATATACAGTATATGTTGTGTGTGGTATATGTATAGTTGTGTGTTATATACAGTGTGTGTTATATGTGATATAGGTATAGTTGTGTGTTATATACAGTGTGTGTTGTGTGTGGTATAGGTATAGTTGTGTGTTATATACAGTATATGTTGTGTGTGGTATATGTATAGTTGTGTGTTATATACAGTGTGTGTTATATGTGATATAGGTATAGTTGTGTGTTATATACAGTGTGTGTTATGTGATATAAGTATAGTTGTGTGTTATATACAGTGTGTTATGTGTGGTATAGGTATAGTGTGTTATATACAGTGTGTGTTGTGTGGTATAGGTATAGTTGTGTGTTATATACAGTGTGTGTTGTGTGGTATAGGTATAGTTGTGTGATACAGTATGTGTTGTGTGTTACAGTATATTCAGTATGTGTTGCATTGCATTACAGTCATTTAGACACTTTTATCCAAAGTGACTTATTACAATAATTGCATTTAATGTAGATAGGTACTGTAGTAAACATACTACTACTCGTACTACTGGAGGGGGAGATGGGTGGGGAGAGAGAAAACTAAGTTTGATTCAAATGCAACTTCGTGATGTTGAATAAATGTAGTAATTCTGTTATAAGTGCGCCCATCTGTGTTATGATGAATGATATGGTCAGACTAGGCTGCTCCTGCAGCTGTTGGCTGTCATGACTGAACAATGAATTCATACATTGTCAACGATGATCACATGAATGAGAAATGGGTAATTTCCAATAGTATACAGTAGGGTGCTCCTACATCCATAGCACTGGTCTCCAAACGGTCTTCATCAAAACTATGTTTTGGTTGGGTTCGCGGCTATTCAGGGACTGAGGTAGGCCTAATGTTAACGGAGCAAGACAAGTAGCCGTTTCGTCAGCACTTTGTGGTTGTGTCTCAAAGTAGGCTACTTTATGAATAGAATAACAAGACCCGGGGGGCTTTAATCGGCCACACGACACCGCTCTCTCTCATGGGATCATGGGCTGTGCACTCGGGGGTCAGGAGCGCAGCGCGCCTCTGTCGTGGGCTCCTTTCAAATCCTAATACGAGTAGTCTTCAAAATAACAAAACTCCCTTGAATATTAATGATTCATAGAGAGCGATTACCCTTATTTCATATCGCCAATAATGCCTATCCATCTCTATCGAAAACGTGGACAATTAACGACTGCAGCGCTGAGTGACACTATCGGTTGTTATCCGACCAGCCTTTTAGCGCTCCAATTTAATTCTGAATGTGGGAGTGTATTAAATAAGGGGTCTTAAGCAAAAAGAAAATAGCTTAAATCTATTTAAATCTAGCCATACATTTATTTCAATTAGTTGGCCGCCTGGACTAGCCGTCAAGTCACGGTGTCCTATCCGGTCTGTGACATCACGGGCACTACGGCGTAACATGTATACGTCACAGCGGCAAGGTACATATCTGGACTAGCCGTCCAATCACAGTGTTCTATCCGGTCTGTGACATCACGGGCACTACGGCGTAACATGTACACGTCACAGCGGCAGGGTATATATCCTGCTGTAACAAGTGGACAAGCTTCAGTGTGGTGTTTGCCATGAAAAGAACATGTTGCTAAAGATGCTACTTTGCCAATATGTTCGCTAGTGCAATAAATCATATTTTTAGAACCCGAGAGAGGGTGCCGTGTGGACATGCATACCAAGGTCCTGCGGCGACGCCCTTTCAGACCCCGATCCTGGAAATTGAGTTGACAGAACTCTGCCCGGGAGTTTTGATTGCTCTTGCTCTCTCTGTGATCCTGAATGTGTTTTGGCTATTATATCAATGGAGAAATCGCCAACGAATCATTAAGGTTGGTAATCAAAGTTGCATTGTACTTTAATCATACAATTCAAACAAATACAGAAGCTGCTCTGTCTTTGTGAAGCCTTAATGACCTCAACATCCATCTTGTATTTCCTTTATAAATTAGGATGAAGACCTTGAAGTCATTTATTGGTAAGTTCATAATGTTTTTTTCAGTGTATTCAACCATGTGTGTGTGTGTGTGTGTGTATGTGTGTGTGTGTATGTGTTTGTTTGTGCGTGCGTGCACGTGTGCATGCATATGTGAGATGTGTGTTTATGTGTAAAATGTGTGGTATGATGCATTTTGATTGTACAAGTGTACTGAAATCATCAAAAGTCATTTTATTTTATTTTATTGTATCTCAAAAGGGCCAAGCTGGACGGTGTGACAGGTTGTCCAGGACAAGAAGATTCATGTTCTGACTCCTATGATCCGGGGGGCTGTGGACAAGACCCGGTGTCTGAGATGAGTAGAGGCTCCGCCCCCGTGCCACCTGCCGTCGTCACCGAGCCCTTCCCGAAACACAAGGGCAAAAATTCAAAGGGCAAATTTGAGCTGAACGTTCCTCTCTCAGCCAAGGCTGACTGGAAGCGTCTGGTGCTGCCTCGCTGTCAGAGGCTCTGTTGCAAGTGCTCCGGTCCATTTGACACAGCCCCGTCTGTCACCGGTTCATTTAACACAGCCCCGTCTGTCACAGCTCCATCTGACACAGAGGGACAATCTGAGCCAGACACTCCACGATCACCCGAGCCCCACTGGAGACGAGATCTGGAGCTCTCTCGGCGTCGGAGGCTCTTTCGCATGAAGTGGGAGGCAGTCTATCAAGGGGCAACCACTTCCACCTTAGACTCTCTTATGAGGAGGACACCTGACACAGCCCTGTCTGTCACAGGTCCATCTGACCCAGTCCCTTCTATCAACGCTCCATCTGTCAGATCACCATTCGCGATCACCAGGACCAGTAGAGGAGACAGCCCCGCTAGCACCTTACCCACCCCCATGGCGTCTAGTGGTATGCTGGCAAAGGGACAATCTGAGCCAGACACTCCACGATCGCCCAAGGTCCACTGGAGACGAGGTCCTGAGCTCGCTCTGCATCATAAGCTCTTTCGCGAGAAGTTGGAAGGAGCCTATCAAAGAGCGCCTACTTCCACCTCCGACTCTCTAATGAAGAGGGCACCTGACAAAGCCCCATCTGATCCAGTCCCTTCTGTCACAGTTCCCTCTGTCACCCCACCACTCTCCATGACCAGGACCAGTAGAGGACACAGCCCCGCTAGCACCTTATCCACCCCCATGGTGTCTAGTAGTGTGGCGCTAAAGGGACAATCTGAGCCGGACGTTCCTCCATCTGTCAAACCACCACAGTCACCTAAAGCCGGCTGGGAGCAGGTTCTCCGTCGGAGGAAATTTTGCAATCACTGGGAAGGAGTGTTTGTAGGAACGGCCACTTCCTCTGTCACGGCTCCATCTCACCCAGTCCCTTCTGTCACAGTTCCCTCTGTCACCCCACCACTCTCCATGACCAGGACCAGTAGAGGACACAGCCCCGCTAGCGCCTTATCCACCCCCATGGTGTCTAGTGGTGTGGCGCTAAAGGGACAATCTGAGCCGGACGTTCCTCCATCTGTCAAACCACCACAGTCACCTAAAGCCGGCTGGGAGCAGGTTCTCCGTAGGAGGAAATTTTGCAATCACTGGGAAGGAGTGTTTGTAGGAACGGCCACTTCCTCTGTCACGGCTCCATCTGACCCAGTCCCTTCTGTCACAGTTCCCTCTGTCACCCCACCACTCTCCATGACCAGGACCAGTAGAGGACACAGCCTCGCTAGCGCCTTATCCACCCACATGGCGTCTAGTGGTGTGGCGCTAAAGGGACAATCTGAGCCGGACGTTCCTCCATCTGTCAAACCACCACAGTCACCTAAAGCCGACTGGGAGCAGGTTCTCCGTCGGAGGAAATTTTGCAATCACTGGGAAGGAGTGTTTGTAGGAACGGCCACCTCCTCTGTCACGGCTCCACCGCGCCTGAGGCCTGAGGACCACAAACCTGCCTGACCCACGCCTGTCTGACTACCACGCTCCTGCCTGACCCACGCCTGTCTGACTACCACGCTCCTGCCCGACCCACGCCTGTCTGACTACCATGTCCCTGCCTGACCCCCGCTTGCCTCTCCGACCTGATCCTGCCTGACCCGTATAAAATAAACACGCCTCCGGGCTTCACCTCCAAGCCTTTTGAGTCTGCTTTTGGGTCCTCCTCCGCTAGCCCTAACATCCTCACACAGCTCCATCTGACAAACCACCACTCTCCATGACCTTCTTCATCATATCCACGTATGTTGTCTTCAGAGCACCACGTGTGGCTTTACCATGCTTGGGTTCCCAGAGGACAAGGTTTGAAGTGATGAGGTCAGGGCGTTCGATATGGTCAGCTATCCTTAGTCTCCACCGATGTATCTTTGTGTTCATCAGTGGTAGACCAATGTAGAGGTCAACAATGTTCATGTGTTCCATCCACAATATGTCCTCGGCCGTACGGAGGTAGGTGTAGACTAGGTTAGGTGGGTAGGTAATAGTTAGGTAGGTAGCTACAGGTAGGTAGGTAGGTAGATAGGTAGGTAGGTAGGTCGGTGGGTAGGTATCTAGGTGAGTAGCTAGGTGGGTGGGTAGGTAGGTAGTTAGGTGGGTAGGTGGGTAAGTAGGTAGATAGTTAGGTAGAGAGGTAGGTAGGTAGGTGGTTAGGTAGGTGCGTAGGTAGGAGGGTAGGTTGGTAAGTAGGTAGGTAGAGCGGTAGGTAGGTAGATAGGTAGGTAGGTAGGTAGATGTGTAGGTAGGTAGGTAGGTAGATAGGTAGGTAGGTAGGTAGGTAGGTAGGTAGGTAGGTAGGTAGATGGGTATTGTAGGTAGGTAGATGGGTAGGTAGATGGGTAGGTAGGTAGATGGGTAGGTAGGTAGATATGTAGGTAGGTAGGTAGGTAGATAGGTAGGTAGATGGGTGGGTAGGTAGGTAGATAGGTAGGTAGGTAAGTAGGTAGATAGGTAGGTAGATGGGTAGGTAGGTAGATGTGTAGGTAGGTAGGTAGGTAGATAGGTAGGTAGATGGGTAGGTAGGTAGATGTGTAGGTAGGTAGGTAGGTAGATAGGTAGGTAGATAGGTAGGTAGGTAGATGTGTAGGTAGGTAGGTAGGTAGATAGGTAGGTAGGTAGATGGGTATTGTAGGTAGGTAGATGGGTAGGTAGATGGGTAGGTAGGTAGATGGGTAGGTAGGTAGATATGTAGGTAGGTAGGTAGGTAGATAGGTAGGTAGATGGGTGGGTAGGTAGGTAGATAGGTAGGTAGGTAAGTAGGTAGATAGGTAGGTAGATGGGTAGGTAGGTAGGTAATTAGGTAGATAGGTAGGTAGATGGGTGGGTAGGTAGGTAGATAGGTAGGTAGGTAAGTAGGTAGATAGGTAGGTAGATGGGTAGGTAGGTAAGTAGGTAGATAGGTAGATGGGTAGGTAGGTAGATAGGTAGGTGTGTATTTAAATGGGTAGGTAGGTAGGTAGGTAGGTAGTAGGGATGGGCATTTTCAATTATTGTAATACTCGAGTACTCTATATTCATAATGAACGAGTACTCGAGTACTCGCTGTTCTGTAGCCTACTGTAAAAATAAATCAGTAGGCTATGTGCCCGATTAAGTAAACGTGCCCGACTGTTTAGAAATTATCCCGACGTATTTCATTATAGCGAATTTGCATATGAATAAACAACCAACAATTTAAGCCATTCAATCCAATTGCATTTATTAAAGAACAAACGTCACAGTGGACATACTGTGTTCTTTAACTTATCTTTTCTGTTCGCTTGGCGTCGCATCATCGTGAGCTAGCGGGCTAGCAAATGATGTGATTCGGGGTTGTTGTCCAGTCGTCTAATTCATTGTTTCGTTGTGCTTTAACCGCATGTGGTTGAGCTGGTTTGCTTTGAGCTGGTTTGCTTATGATAAGCAAGTTTCCATAAGTATTTCCAGAATGTACTTTTACAAGCAGCAGACATGTTGCGACTGATGTGAGTAGCCTCACGCAGGTAGCCAAAAGCACAGTGCGCAGGTGCATGAATAACGAAGCTTTTTTTTTTCATAGTGAAACAATTACTCGCCATGGTTACTCGAGTACTGACGTCAACAACGAGTACTCGAGTACTCGAGTACTCGTGCCCATCCCTAGTAGATAGGTAGGTAGATAGGTAGGTAGGTAGGTAGATGGGTACTGTAGGTAGGTAGATGGGTAGGTAGATGGGTAGGTAGTTAGGTGACTAGGTAGGTAGGTGTCTAGGTAGGTAGGTAGTTGACTAGATAGGTGGGTAGGTAGGTAGATATGTAGGTAGATAGGTAGGTAGGTAGATGGGTAGGTAGATGGGTAGGTAGGTAGGTAGGTGGGTGAGTAAGTGGGTAGGGTCTATGCCTACCTCTTCAGGTCAAGGACGTCTGGTGGATGCAACACATGAACAAAGTTGACCTCTACATTGATCTACCTCTCCTGACCACAAAGATACGTCAGCGGAGACTGAGGATAGCCAGCCATAGGAAACGTTCTCCTGACCTCATCACTTCAAACCTTGTCCTCTGGGAACACAAGCATGGTGAAGACACACGTGGTGCTCGAAAGATAACATACGTGGACATGCTGAGGAAGGACCCTGGCTACAGTGCTGATGAACTAAACTCTGGTATGCTGGACCAGGGTGTGTGGAGAAGTGTCATCTAGACCATCACCATCCACCCCATTGGCCTCAAAATTAGATTTGTTCAGTTTGGGGTTACTTGTTATGTATTGTGCTTGTACTCATTTCATTTGAGAATAAAGTCTCTGAACATTCTCTGCCTGTGGACTAAGAGACTTTCTGCAATAAAATGTGTAATAAAAATCCAATTAAAGCCGCAAGCAACAATGATACGAGGTCCTACGGTTACGCCCCCTTAAAGCTCAATGAGATAACTTTTTTTATGGTTCAATATTCACTTTTACTTGCTATTAGTTTATGAATTGGCCTTAACAAGACCCCAAAAATCATTTTTGTGACATGAGACTGCATGTGAATTTATTATTTTAGTATTTTGGTATACTGGTTAGTACACTGGCGGGAAATCTTGTGGTGGAAACGGAAGTGACACGTTTCGTGTGTCACAACATCAGGAAGACAACAAACACTTCGCCCAGCGAAACAAAATCTACATGCACATACAAGACAGAAGACTGGTATTTACCTGCATTGAAGCCATCCTTCCAGAAAGTAGCTACAATCTTCCATTCATTTGATTTGAGGTGCATTAGATTTATCTCTGAGTTTACACGTTTGAGGCTACAGTAGGCCTACAGCCCAAGCATGAGAGAGTTAATCTTTGATCCATATCTAGGCAACATAACGCATGAAAGAAACATGAGACAAATGTAAAGGTTATGTACATTTATACAGTTTCACAAATACAGTATGTGATTAACAGTAATGTCAAATGACATACAGACATTCAGATATGGATCAACATAGAACCATTTGGGGGAGTCACTATAGGAGCAAAAGCACTCTTCCCTTGTACATAGATAAGTACTTTATACATAATGTATACAACATATATTCCAAACATGTCACCATATCACAATAGCCGTGGACCCTTATTTCCATCTAGACCAGGCCTCCAGGATTCGAAATCTAACGTGAAGCCCTATAGGACCGCGCCATCTTTGAGAAAAACGCGTCATTGGTCAAGGTACCAATGACGCGTTTTTAGAATTAGGTTTTTTCAGTACCTGACGTCACTCGGTACCTGCTATCTCAACTTCCAGGGCAGGTGCATTTACTAAACTTTACATACTGATTCTCAGATGTATTCTGCAAGTATGTACAGCTGGAATTGTGAATAGCTTATTGTCTTTTCATTTTAGGTTGCATTTCCTGTCTAAAAATACGCCCAAAATTGGTTGGATGGGTGGATGCAGTATTTTTTCAATATCTCTTGAAAATAAGCTTGTATTCACAAATCCAGCTGTAAATATTTACGTTTTGAGTATATTATCAAAACAAAAGTAAAACTTTAAGCCTGACTTTATCCATTGTTTAGATATACCAAAATATATGCAAATGTACGCATATTTAATGAGTTATTGCCTAATTTGCCTAATAACTAAACTTTTTGTGTGAAATACAAAAACATTTCTCTTGATGTGAAGATTAAACTGGTAAAAATGCTAATTCAATCCTATTCAACTGTAGTGTCTCCCCTTAATAGGCTTGACTATAGTCCTAATAAAATATTATTATTGAACCATTGTTGAAAAAATTGACTTATGCTTATACAAAACACATCTGTTGTTCCAAATAAAAAAAATGAGGAGTGAAGTTATGTTTGTGCAATAAATTCCAAGCCAGTAGCAGTTGTGTATGGAAAGAAGAAAGTTTGAGGGGAATTTTGTCAACAGTATAATTGCATAATGAGAACTTAAGACCACCAATTGCAGATAAGATGTAGTGGGGAATACAATTCCATAAGGAGGTTAGACATTAAGAGGTAATATCTGATCCAGTTAATTTTAAATGATCGACGTCATATACCGCGCATCAGCGTTTTACGTGTGTGACGCAGCACGTAAGGTACCGCCCCCCGGAAGTCCCGTTCACAACCGGCAGTGTGACGTAATCTACGATGAGACCACGATGTGTGAACGAATCGTGAGATTACGAAGATACAACAAGGGCACCAAATGGCTTTTAATGTAACGGATCGAATATTTTGTTTACCAATAGATAACGGCAACATGCAACACGCTGCTTGTTAACAACCTTTGTACGTGACGCTTGTTCTCAGGGTTAGAAAGGGTCGGAGTGAGACCATTAGCATTAGCATATTGCTAACCCTTACACGTTTACCAACCATTCTGCTGAGAATTTCACTGTGAAACTCAGCTGAACCACCAAATGGTCAACATGAAATGTCATTACGAGCTGATGGGAGTCAAGAGGGACGCGAGTGAGGATGATCTGAAGAAGGCCTATCGCAAACTAGCCTTGAAATGGCATCCAGGTATGTTGCTAGCCAGCTAGAGCTATACCAGCTAGCCACAGTGTAAGGCAAGGCAAGTTTATTTATATAGCACATTTCAGCCACAGGGCAATTCAAGGTGCTTTACATGAGACATTAAAAGCATTAAAACAAAAAGCAAGACATTATAGACATTTAAAACAAAAGGCAGGACAAATTAAAAGCATTAAAACAAAAAGCAAGTCATTATAGACATTTAAACAAAAAGCAGGACAAATAGAATATAGGAATAAAAGTTACAGTGCAGTATACTGATAAACATAGCTCCTCTTAGAAAGCAGTGGCAAAAAGAAAAGTCTTCAGGCTTGAAGTGTAACGTTACATTACCTAGGCAAGTGTTACAGCATTGGTGCTTAACTGTCAGTTTTGATGGAACATGTTGTTGTTGACATGTTGCCAGATAAGAACTTGGACAACGCAGAGGAAGCAGCAGAACACTTTAAGCTTCTCCAGGCTGCTTACGACGTCCTTAGTGATCCGCAGGAAAGAGCCTGGTGAGTCCTATTTTCAACACTGGGCTGACTCAATCTGGACTAGAAATGAATGGAGCCTATTCTCAGTCAGCCAGCTGTAGTAGCCATTGAGCACAGTGTCTCCTGCCCTCTTCAGGTATGATAATCACAGAGATGCCCTGCTGAAGGGAGGGGTGAGTGGAGAGTATGAGGATGATAGCATCGATCTGCTCCAGTACTTCACTGTCACATGCTACTCTGGCTTCGGAGATGATGAAAAGGTGAGTGTGTATGTCTTGGCACTGACAGTGTCTACCCTGAGTTTTTCTTCTACTCTTGCCCTTTGCACCACACATAAAGGCAGTTCTGATTATGTAGTAGGCTAGGCAAACATACTTGTTGTGTCAGGTTATCACCAGGAGAGGGCAGCAGGAACCCTGTCGTTGGAATCACGGTGTATGCCTCACATGGGCAGAAATGTGCCTTGCTTTTTGATGGCAGAGATGTCACAAACATTTGTGTTTAGTGAATGGCAGTTTTATCACAGGTTATTCCCGCTACAGTGTATTGTTGCAGTCAAAGGTTGTGGCAATATTTTGTGTTTAAATTGGTAAACTGTGGATTCACAACTATAGCCAGACCACACGATTGTCTCACACCTCTGTCCCCTTGTCACACCTCTGTCCCTCTCTCTCTGTCATTCTGTCAGGGGTTCTACATAGTGTACAGAAACCTGTTTGAGTCCATAGTGAAAGAGGAGATGGAGCACAGCAAAGAGGAGCAAGAGGAGGAGGATGAGTTCCCTTCATTCGGAGACTCTCAGAGTGACTATGATACGGTAAGATCTGTCTGAAGCACGACACGGTGCCATGCACAGTTATCATTATAGCATAATAGAAATATTATTTGAAATACTTGCATTTACATTTCTGTGCATGTCCGTTTGAGGACAGGGACACTCGCGCAGACACGCTGCGGGTCCTCTCTCTGTCTGCACTTCTGCAAAAAAAATGACCTCTTCATCCCTCCACCACCAGGTCGTGCACCTGTTCTATGCGTACTGGCAGAGCTTCTGCACCAGGAAGAACTTTGCCTGGAAGGAGGAATACGACACGCGGCAGGCGTCCAACCGCTGGGAGAAGAGGGCCATGGAGAAAGAGAACAAGAAGGTGCGCGACAAGGCCAGGAAGGAGCGCGGCGAGCTAGTGCGCCAGCTAGTGGCCTACGTGCGCAAGCGCGACCGCAGGGTGCAGGCCCACAAGAAGCTGGTGGAGGAGCAGAATGCGGAGAAGGCCAAGAAAGTGGACGAGCTGAGACGCAAGCAGAGACTCCACCAGGCCAAGTGAGTCGTGACGGAGCTCCCAACCAATCAAGCGTGTGGGGGGGGGGGGGGGGGTTCTGATGATCCCACCTTCTGATGGAAAAGGGAGGAGACTCAGGGTACAAGAAGAAGGAAGTACCATAAAAAGAAGGAAGCGTCAGAAGTCTTCAATTCAGAACAGAAACACAGAACAGTGCAGAGAATAGGACAGTGCAAATACAATATATCAAAACCTGCGATTCTTTTGGATCATGGGAAAAATCTCTACTGTCTTGCTCTAAGCAGCATTTTCCTAATCTTATAATGCACTGATCTTGTTTGAAGTAATAGATATTGAATGCGTGGCAAGTATTTCAACCTTGGAGATCTAAAGCCAGAGTGTGTAGGTTTTGTACCTTTATTTAACCAGGCAAAAGGGTTAGGGTTGAGAACAAATTCTTATTTACAATAGTGGCCTGGCAAAAGGCTAAGAAAAGATCATCCTTTATTGGTCCCACAGGGGGAAATTGCAATGTGACAGCATTTCCCACTGTGGTACTAATAAAGGATTAACTTATCTTATCTTTTCCTTTTGCCAGGCCTCTATTGTAAAGCCAAGCCTCACTTACCAAGCCTCTTGAGGGAAGGAGGGGTCTAAAAAGAAATGTCAAGTTATATTAAAACCAACACAGTTAAAAGACAACAGCACACATCCAAACATTTCACAGTTAAGGTCGCACAGAAACGGACGTTTGAGATCATCCAACTTCCGTAGTTTGATGTATTTGTGATGGAAACAAGCCATGAGGGTGGGACATGCGTTTAGAGGAATTTGATTGGAACATTGACAAGTGGACGGGTTTTAAGAACTTTAGACAGATTCGGTAGAAGGATAGCGTTGATTGACGGGTGGATGTCGTGAGATTATTGGCCTAAAATCGAAGGTACCTGTTGTCATTGCACGTGACCTACCGTTTTCCAGGAAGTAAGAAATTATATACTTTGATATAAGATTACAACAAAAGTAGAATTTTGTAATTTTTTTGGCATACATCGTTGAATAGGTGAACACTATGACCAATTATGTGAACCAAAATGGGACAGAATGCTTTTTTCATTTCAGTGCGACTTTAAAAGACAGCAGCACATCCAATCATTTGGATGGGAATACAGTAAAAGTCAACAAAGCAACAACAGAACAAGAATAACATAAGCATGATCACAGAGTGGCAAAGAAACAACAGCAGCAAACGAGCAAGCACACCCTCCAATCACAATATCAGACAATACAATTAAGGAACAAAGAACAACAAAAGAACAGGTAGCATTAGCATACACAAGCATTAAGACAGGAAGGCAACAAGTAGCAGCAGCAGCAGCAGCAGCAAGAGAGCAAGGGCAAACATACAAGGGCTAGAATTGATGAGTGTTGTTGGATTATTATTTTGGCTGTTACGTTAAGTGATCTCGTTAATGCAACTCTTCTCTTCCCCTCTCCCGCTCTCTCCTACACACACACACACACACACCACCCAGATTGGCAGAGGAGTATAAAGAGCAGAGTTGGGCAGCCATGTCCGAGCTGGAGAAGGATCTGCAGCAGATAGAGGCTCAGTACGGTAAAGAGTTCGGTGACGCCTCCGAGAGTGAAGAGGACGATGGTGTCGACGCACCAGACCAGCCGGACCGGGGTGGAGGTTAGTTCTGCGCTGGAAAACCTTCTTGTCCAAATGACGTAACGTTAATCTGCATGCAGTACAGTTACAGCTCTAACGAGGCCTACACACACTTCTACATCATTAGATTCATCACACTTTTTGGCAAGAGTGTAATTTGAGAAGTTATACATTAAAGAGTAAGTTCGCTATTTATGACTATAGGGCTTATTTGCGGTCTGTGTTCCATGAACCTGACAGGTAGAGACCATCATTTCACCTAAATAGAAGTGATCTAGCTCACACTAAAAGTGTTTGGATTGAATTTGTCTTAGTGTAAAAAATATAGTGGCTTCCTCAGGTTCACTTTTCACTTGATTGGCATCAGATGTGAGTTTATAAAGACCATAATTTCCCTTATCGCCTCAGTATTCAGCTATCTACAGTTGTTCTGCAGGTGTGTTCTCAGCTACAATGGAAGTCAACAGGGCACTCGAAATGCTACAATAAATGTTCTTTTCCAAGACGGGAAGCACAGGGTGTCATCTTAATCCCCATTGATTTCCATTGTCCATTCCATTCTAAATAGTGAACTTGTCCTTTAAGAGCTTTTTAAATCTTTTTTGGCCACACGTGATCACACTACACACATACAAACGTGCAGTAGAACCACATGACTGAGGGGCGACACAGCACACACAACACACATACACACATTTTCAGTGGTCGCCGGTGGAAAATGTTAAGCCTGCATTTATCCCATCCAAGCTGCTGTCCTCCAGGGGCAGCCAGGAGCAGTGAGTGGGCAGCCATCGTTCACGGTGCCAGGGGACCAAGTCCAAGGGCTCAGTCCGAGTCCTGGTCAGGGACCGGACTAAAGAGCATCTGTTCTTCGGCATGTTTTTCGTATTGGGTTCTTTGGGAGGAATCCCTTGCAAACACGTGGAGAACAAGCAACTTGGCACAGATCGTCCCAGAGACCTTCTTGCTGTGAGGTGACAGTGCTAGGTACTGCCCCACTGTGCCACACAGGAGCCATTTTGGGGTTCAGTGTCTTGGGACACTTTGGCACAATGCCAGGAGCTGGGATCGAACCAGGGACCTTCTGATCCCCAGCCTGCCGCTCTACCTCCCGAGCAGCTTTTCAAACTGTTTGCACTAGCTTGCGTGTGCGTGCGTGTGTGTGTGTGTGTGTGTCTGTGTGTCTGTGTGTGTCTGTGTGTCTGTGTGTCTGTGTGTGTGCGTGTGTGTGAGTAACACTTGTGATACGTGATCTCTGCACAGACACTGAGCCGGCAAATGGGGAAGATGAGGTCATGGACTACTACGATGATCTGTACTGCCCCGCATGTGACAAATCCTTCAAATCTGATAAAGCGTGAGTGATGAGTCACTTCCTCTCCCATGCAAGACAGGAGGGGACGGTGCACGCCAGAAAAACATCTCTCTCTCTCTCTACTCTGTATATATCTCATTCAGGATACTGTACTCACAGCAGTGTACTCTCTGATGTTATTCCCAAAGCTCCGTCTTCTCACCCTTCTGTCCATCTCTCTGCATTCACATAGAAGTCCTTTCTCGTTATGAATGAAAGCTTTGTATCTTCATGCCTTACTCTAAGGTCACTACTAGAGCATGGGGGTGATCCTGGTTCAGGAAGTGCTTTCTTGTCATGTCTGCAGAGCGAAGAATCACGAGAAGTCCAAGAAACACAGGGAGATGGTGGCATTGTTACGGCAACATCTGGAGGAAGAGGATGAGGCGCTCAGTCTGAACTCCCTGGACAAGGAGGAGGAAGAGGAGGAAGCACCAAGGCAGAAGTGTGTAGCTAATCTAATGTTTTTTTAATGAGAAATGCAAATTACATGTGTATGTTCTCTGACCGATTAGAAACTAATGTTGTTACAGGGGAGTTTTCCGTCGTAATATTGTTGGTTTATGATAGTTACTCTCGTATATCTTGAGGAATTACATGCTCTCATTCTCAGGTTGTCAAAAAAGCAGAAGAAGAAAAAGAGACAGCAGAAAGTTGTGCAAGTGAGTCTATTTAATGGATGCCCTTCATCATATTTCAGTCCGGATAAGAATAGTTTTATAGTTGTATCATCTTTCTCTCTCTTCATCCTGCTCTCCCAGAGTCCATCAGAGGATGATGAGGAAGGGAGCCCTGGATCAGAGCCCACCCCCCCTTTGACAGAAACCCAGGAAGGTCCAGAAACCCCACCACCAACGGAGACGGGCAGTGGTGAGGACGCCCAAACCCCCCCACCAACTGAGACGGGCAGTGGTGAGGACGCCCAAACCTCCCCACCAACGGAGACGGGCAGTGGTGAGGACGCCCAAACCCCCCCACCAACGGAGACGGGCAGTGGTGAGGACGCCCAAACCCCCCCACCAACTGAGACGGGCAGTGGTGAGGACGCCCAACCTTCAACAGAGAATCCCTCTGAGGACCCAACAGAGCCTGTGCAGGAAGATCTCACATCTTCAGAGAAAAAGAGGTGATGCTTCTTCTACCTCTGACTATAGAATCACATTCTAGTTCCATCTCAATGCATGTGACAATAATGTTCACCGTGTGTTTTATTCATCCATAGCTGGTTTGGGTCAATGTTGTAAAATTCAATTTTACAGTCTTTTCAACCTTATTTGATAAACAATTTGATTTGGACCAAGGTTATTATAGTTAATGAAAACTAACAAAAAAAAACGAAAACTAGGTATGAAAAAACATTTTAGTTAACTGAAATAACAATAAAAACTAGACTTTACAATGATAAGTAACTAAAACGGTATTGTATTTACAAGACTAACTAAAAATAAAATGAAATTATAGAGAAAATGTCTTTAGTTTAAGTCTTTTTCACTTCATTTCATACATAAGCCTAATATTTTGGGTGGATATGAAATGTGTCCTCCATTTTTTTTTAGCTGTGCCCCTGCGCCAGATGTTTTGTTTCACACGGAGTGAAACAACGTGAGCTCGCAAGATCAGGATGGTCTCACGAGGCTAGCGCAGTAGAGAAAAAACTAAAACTAATACTGAAACTAATAAAAACAAAACTAAAATTAAGCATATAAAAAACTAGCAGACCTGCTTTAAAAACCAATGCAAACTAAACTAAAATTGAAAATAAAAAGCTAAAACGATATAAAAAATAAAAACGCAAAACTAAATGAAAAAAGCAAAACTATTATAACCTCGATTTGGACTGACTGAATTTTGCCTGTTACTCTTGTCCGTGTTTGTTGACGCCTCTAGCTCTGTGAAGTCCAAGGGGAAGAAGAGTGCAGGGAAAGACTCCAGGAAGAGCGCCAAGCCCCAGCCATCCGAGGAGCAGGAACCACAGGTACCTGACACGCTGTCAGCTAGCAGTACGACCTCTGACCTCACGACCGCTGCAACTGATCGGAGTGTGAGTCAGCTTGTTGTGTATGACTGGCAGCATATTTCAGTAGGACACCGGTGTCTTAACCACTCCATCTTTTCTCCGGTTGACCCCCCCCATCTAGAAAGAGGGGAGCCTGCGCTGCGTGACCTGCAACTATGAGTTCTCCACCAGGAACAAGCTGTTTGACCATCTAAAGACCACGGGTCACGCCACCCCCCTCTCCTCGGGCGCCGCCAGCAGCACAGCCAGGAGCAAGAAAGACAGGAAGAAGAACAGATAGCCCCTCCCACTGCTGAACCGTCGGACGGGTCACAGGATTTTAACACAGGAGAGACTGCATCAGTCAGAAGAGACTGCTGGTGACGGACTGGAGTTTTAATGGTCAGAACAGGTCTCAAACAGACACCTTGTGACGCGGCTGCTGTTTGAAGCTCTTTTATGTTACAAAACAATCAACATGTCTTGGGAGAGAGACATGTCCTGATGAGAAACCTTGCCGCTTCCCACTCCACTCCTCATTCATGCCCAACGCCTGAGGTTTCAACAGATGACTCTTCCATTCCCCATTGTGATAAGAACATAAACAGTTGAGCCTCCTCATATAACTCTGGCCTTCCGATACCAAAGCACTGCCACAGCATATCTCTGCTGAAGAATGACTGTCATGATAGATATGATCCTCCAATGTTGCATAGGTATCCGTTTACAGCTTGGAGTGGTGTCAGAGTTCGGCGGTATTGGGAATTTGCATTGTGCTCTCCGAGAAATGACAAAGGTCATATTCACCTGGAATGAAATACTCATATGATGCTGCTGCTCATCTACATTTATGCAAATAAACAACCTGGAAATCCCTGTATGCTTCTGTAGTGTACTGAATAATTATACTGTACAAACTAGAGGACACAAGAAAGCTGGTTTGATCCGAGACACTCGGATCCACTATACACCACTATGAAGCATGTGAAACATATTTTAAAGGAATGATAAAATGACACAAAACAAATGCACAAATGCCTTTATTTGGCAAGAGGTCTGTAGGCTCACCTCTCAGGGGTAGTATGCAACAGAGTCTTCAGGCTTTCAGGTAATAGGGGAGGGACCAATTAATCGATTAAAGGGGTAGTGTGCTATTTTGAACATTTAACCCTATTTGTGGTCTGTCTACCATGAACTTAAAACATAGAGCCCACACACCCAAAATGTTCGGATTGCAATACATTTCACAGGAGAGCATACTGAGACTGGGGAGATTACACCCTGTGCTTCCCGTCTCAGAAAAGCACATTCATCATAGTTTTTCCAACGCATTCACATATGCCCCATTGACTTCCATTGCAGCCTAGTGAGAGCCTGCATAAAAACTGCAGCTAGATCAATACTGGAACGTTCAGTGAAATTATGGTCTCTGTTTCAGGTTCATGGTAGACAGACCACAAATAGGGCTAAATGTCCAAAATAACACACTACCCCTTTAATCGCTCATGACGGTCAAAGTTGATTTTGGTCAAATTGTGGTCTTTTTTTTCCATTCAAATAAACATTTAAATTGAACTGTACTAATGTCGTGCATCATCCGTTCTGTAGCGCTATATTGATTGGAATGGGGGCTAAATTAGTGTCAAAATCAATGGAATTGTGGTTTTTTTCGTTCAAATAAACACTTCATTTAAAATGTTGGAATCAAATCTTTCAAATGTCGTCCAAAAAACGAATTGATTCATCTTTCATACCACCCACTGATTAATCGACTGAAAAATGTGAGTTGTGCACATCCCTAGTAATAGTTAGAAAATTTCAAGTAATTCTACAATCCATAGAAGCGTGTATACATATTTAAACCTAGCTAGGCAGGTAGGCTACAGCAGAAAATAGTTACAGAAGAGTTGAAACCAAAAAATAAATCTCAGTAGATCTACACATTGAAAACCTGACACTGTAGCTATATCTCCAGCTATGCGTGGTCCATGTCTGTTCTTTAACCATCCTCATTTTTACCCTCCTAGAATGCCTCTAATACCACGAAAGACCATTAGTCGGCTGGACACCAGTGGATTAAAGGTGCAGTATGCAATTTGGAATGGAATCTAAATGGAAGATTTAGAAAAATGCAATCAACAAATCCCCGTCACTCCCTTCAGTTTTCCCTCCAAAGCCGCTCCTCCAAACTGGGGGAAAACTAATGACACTCACTAGGCTGGTAGGTAGGTTGACAGGCAGGTAAGCAATCCAATCATTTCAAGTTGGCAACTCAAATGATTGGACGCACTTATTACAGTCCTGCGACTTCCACTGATTTATTTAATTTTCGTGTCAGAGCACTTTATTTATTGATTGCTGCCAGGATGTAATGAGAATTGCAAAAAATATAAGAAAAAGTGCTTTTGAGACAAATCTCATACTGCATCTTTAATAGCTGGCATGTTAAGGAGGCTTCAGTTGCGAGTTCAGCTCTGGTTTGATGGAGCAGGTGGTCACTGGCTGATGTGGACCGGGGCTAATCGTGTCGGGCTATTCGTGTGGGGGATATTGATTGGTGAGGGGAGAAGAAGTGCAACCCTCTCAGGCTTCGCTCTCTTGGAGAGCTAAGATGGAGAATTATCTTCCAGCTAGGTAGTTCTGTATGGCCTGTTTGAACACAGCCACGAAGAAATTAGCATCTTCCATGGTGATGCACATTGGAGGCTTGATCCGGAATGTCTGGGGGAGGGAGAGGAGATGGAGGGAATAGTAATTAGCTGCCTCTGGCAGGTGATATCTCACATACTGTGAAGCTGTATACTGTAAACAAGTGAGCGCACAGTAAACATGTCCCCCACCCATGATGCATGTTCATTTGTGGTAATGAAGGAGTGGAAACGTCATGAATATATTAAATGTTTTAGGTGTTATTTATTTTATGTGTATAGTATTGAACTTCCGGAGTGCTTATCTCTGTGTGAAAATGAACTTGCATCATTGATGAGGAATAACATGTTAACTGTGCACTTGTTAAGTCCTCTGTGCAGACTTGAATGGAATGTGCCATTAACCACATAACCAGAATAACATTTCTAAGAACAATTTATTTCCTCCTCTGTAACTTTAAGATACATTTGAACCAAAATGTGTCCAATAGCTGTTGAAGCAGATACCAGAGGTCTGGTTTGTTAGAACAGGAGAAACATGAACCTTCCCTTCAACAAATGCAGTCCCCCCCCCCCGCAAAAACACAAGGCTTTGGTATCCTTAGAGATGAGCCCAAATGAGGTCCTACCTGTCCATACAATCCACCCTTCCCTATGAGAACACCCATGTCCTTTGTGTCCTCCAAGATCTGGCTCATGCCCTCTACAGGCAGGGGGTCTCTGCTTACCTGTGGTAGGCCAACAGAGAAGAGGCAGTTGGGTAGTGAATTTCATTCACTTATCACATGCATATCTAGTGAAGGTAATTTACTTAGTTTAAACCATCTGTCAGAGTCCTAACAATCAGATAATAGAAATACAACACCATGATACTGTACAGTTCAATGGCCTCGTGTTACTTCTGCCCTGGCCTGAGCAGAGTCAGGGATAGTATGTTTAATGGTTAACTAAAACTGGCCTTAACTATGTCCCTAGAGAGAAGACACACTCATGGTAGAGGCACTTGAGGGTTGCTTCTAGAATAACATGACCTCGATGCATAAATCTTTTCGGTCCATTCTGGCTGTCTATTGGTCTTCGTTAGAGAAGCAATCGTGTCAACTCAGAGAGTAGTGTAGTTTAACTGTTAGTTGGCCAGCCATCAAATCAATGATGGGAGTGTATGGGCCAGCTGCGTTTCCCAAAAGGTTCTTTCGTTAAGAGGCTCTTGGGCCATTGATTTAGAGCGTTCTGATTGGTCAACTCGTCTGGGCAAGCTCTCTGATTGGTCAACTGAATGGGCTAAAGAGCCTCTTAACGAAAGAAGCTTTTGGGAAACCTGGCCCTGTCTCTCCTTACAGAGCTAATGTCATGGAGCTCTCCCTACCTTGTCTGTTACCATCTCCACACCGATCATCAGGCCCTTTCCACGAACATCTCCCACTATTTCATATGCGTCCCTGAGCTTGGCCAGCTCCGTCATTAGATAGGTCCCCACATCCTCGCTGTTCTTCTGTGTGCCATCCTCCTTTATGGTCTGACAGTGAACACACACGTTATTTCTATCCATGCACTGGATAACTTTTTGTAAATTAATGCATACAATAGTGTTGTGAAAGTCTGCATTATGAGTGAACAGATTTCAATAAAGACTTCATGATTTCTGAAGGTGAGCAACTTAAGATAGATTAAACGCAGTAGTGAAAATGCTTTAGTACATGGCTGATTATAGACAGAGTAGTCTGACACCTCATGTAATCTGTTCTCAGAAGTTATCCAGAGTGATTTACAATCAATACACACAGATTATGGAGATGAACCAAACAAACACATCACAAGCATCAACCATAGGACCTTTGTAATCACAGAGATGGAAACGATGGTACACTCGGTTTTGTTCTTACGTCCAGCACTGACGAGGCGATAGCACAGGCTACAGGGTTGCCTCCATAGGTGTTGAAGTGAACTCCCTTGGCAAAGGAACTGGCAATCTCTAAAAGAAAGAGAGAAAAAATGAAAGAAAAAACAGACGTGAATGAAAAACAAGTGTTGCTTGGAATAAATCAAGTCCATATGATAAAAGTGAAAGTATGAGGAAGAGGAGAGATGATGTAATTTGCCACCAGTTAATCAAATATGGACGTGGGAGAGAGTGATGAAGGGAAAGTGTGAGGAATGAAAGCATGATGAAGTGATCTTATCAAGGCTTAAGGAGTAACAGAGCATGTTGTTAAATGAACGTGGTTACAGGTAGGGATGAAACGGTTACCGTTTCACGGTAAACCACGGTGAAAATTATTACCGTTTCAAAATTAATTAATTAACTCATTAAAACCGTGTTCGATTACCGGCCTTTGAATAACCATGGTAAATAGGCAGTCCGACGTCATTCCCAGTTTCCACTTCAGAGGAAAATATACTCTTACGCACCCACATCCATAAATGCCAAATACCTCACTGCAGCCCTTCCATGTTACATAGCAAAGGGCATGATGCCCTTTCAACCGTTGAGAGGCCTGGCTTTCCCTATGTTATTTGTGTATTTTTTTATAAAATTTGTTGAAAGGATTCCGGACTGTCTATCAGTACTTACTGAACATTTCAGCATATTCTTAAAAAATACCGTGATAATACCGATAACCGCGGGAATTTTGGTCACTATAATCGGGGTATGAAATTTTCCCCTAGTTACAGGTCTGCACTGCACAAATCAACTAGAAAGTGTGGTCAGAGAGCACAGACCTCCACCCATGAATGCATTTTGTCAGTGTAACCAATTGGGTAAACTCACTCCTCAGTGTGAATACTGTCTTGCGCTAACGAAGTGCGCTATACAAATAAAGCTTTGATTGATTGATTGATTGATTGATTGATTGATTGATTGATTGATTGATTGATTGATTGATTGATTGATTGATTGATTGATTGCGCTAACGAAGAGGTAGCTGTTCAGTGGTGTAACTGGTAGCTGAGATTATGAGAGGTGGTCATGTGTGTTGGTTAATCAGAGGACTCGGGTTTGATCCCAGTGTGGGCAAGTTGTGGGAGGAAGCAATACTGACGGGTGACACACTGACTGTTAGATCAGAATGTGCAGTTAGTGAATGTGTACGTCGACCCTCCGGACTCTCCCCCCACACACCCTAGTCCGAACCCTGTGTCTCTAGCGCCCCCACACAGGGAGCTGACTTCGTTCTTAGTTTTGTTTTCATTCGTGGATCCTGCCCTTGATTCGGATCCACTCCAAAATTTTAATGGGTTCTAAGGTGTCTCATTTTACACCCCTCCACCGAGTTTCATGAAAATTGGAATTAGGTACTGTTTGCGTAATTGTAGTCCAAAAAATGAATGGAGGTGAATGGCCAGTCCAGCTGTGTTTGGGCGGCTCATGGACCCAACCCGTGCTTTGGATCCGCTCCAAAATATAATGGCTTCAAAGTTGGACCATGCTACGCCTTTCCACAGAGTTTCATGGACATCAGTCTAAATAGTTTTTGCGTAATCCTGCTAACAAACAAACGAACAAACAAACAAACACGCCACCGAAAACATTACCTCTCACCCTGTGCTGTCACTGGGGTGGAGGTAATAACTAGACTCATGTTGTCTGTCACACTCAACAACCTGTGGAGCACTGATTGGCTACACTGTGGCCTCTTGCCTCACACAGGAACTACAAATACCCTACAGCCCCATGAAGGGTTGACTCATTTCCTGGCCAGGCATCAATCAGGGGTCCTGGAGGAGTGTAAACACTATTACTGTACTTGCATTACCTTGGCTACACAGGAAGGATTGGAATTCCAAAGGTAACATGGTAGACATCTGAGAATGTGTATCCGATTGCTCACAATACTGTGATGTGTACAAAATGATTGTTATCCAGTCCCGTGTGGACTAGATGAGTCCTGGTCTCACCTGGTGTTGTGACAACAGCTCCCATCGGGAATCCATTAGCGATGCCCTTCGCCATGGTCACCATGTCTGGTATCACATCATGACCTTGGAACCCCCAGAAGTGACTTCCTGTACGTCCAAATCCTGTCTGGACCTACGCCAATCGCGTCACGCCAATCATACACAGCACTGCACAAAATGTTCTCAACAGAAATAATATTCTCAATTGTTCTCAACAGACAAGTATAATGAGCAAAATGAATGTGCACTGGGGTGTATAGGTAGTTAAAAATGTATAAGTAGTTACTCACAGCCAGTGTAAAAAATATCTTTTGTCAAGAAACAATTTGTTGCCTCAGTATGTTTATGAAATGCATAATGCCCAGTCTTTATATCTGACCTCGTCGGCTATGCAGATGCCGCCCCTCTCCCTCACAAGCTGGTACGCCTCCTTCAGGTAGTTTTTGGGGTATTGAACAGTTCCTCCAACTCCCTGTAAGCAGATGACAAACACAACCCACAGCTGTCCTGAGAACTCTACCGTGGCCCTGAAACAGTACAGAAGAAACGGAGATACAATAGTTCCATATTGGGTCATAGAAATGAGATGCCAGTAATTATATATTCTGCCGTTTGTTAATCAAACTCTTGATTTGAGTTTGGCTTGATTAATGATCACCAAAATATATAATCCAAAGGGATGTAGTGAGATTTAGCTAACATCTTTAAAGGTCATCTACTGTAAGACAAACCTGAATGGGCTCTCCAAAGAAAGCAGCAATTCGACTTGGCACACTGGTAGCAAACACTTCTTTGAGCTGCCCAATGTATTTGTCATTTGCCTGACAATGACCTACAACAAACGAGAAGAAAATCACATTCATGTTGTATAGTACAGTAACAATATTGGATGATTGTCTTTCATAGATATGGATTTACAAACAAGATAATGTAGACAGGGTAGATTCACATGGACTAAAGTTACAGTTTTGATTCTTTGCTGGTACTGCGCTAGTTGAAAATCAGCCATAAAGTAAATGGTACAATTTTCTGAAATGGTAAATGTTTGATAAAAGTCGAGGACTTTGACCTTCATTCCGGTACTGAGAAGCCATTCTTGCCCTCAGGACTTTTCACCAGAAAGCTCAAAAGACACATTTACACTCTAACAGATGGACTGGTAAAGTGCTACTGCACTTTCTCCTGAGGAGGTCATGGCCGTGTATTCAAGCATTCTCTCAGCTGCCTGCATTAACCGAAGATTAATGTGCTGCAAAGTCCACACAACAGCTTGCTGCTGCACCATAGTTTACTGTGCGAATGTGGTCAAAACGTTGTGTTTGTCTGCGCGGTAAACTATGGCGGAGCAGCGAGCTGTTGTGCGGACATTTCTCTTCTTCATGATCTAACTTTGTCCTGCGCCGGTGCCAAAAAAATGAACGTGCATAACCTTTCTGTGAATATGTACCTGCGGAGCAGCTGCAGTCTCTGGAGGTCTGTACTGGGGAGTCTCTGCAGTGACTTCCTCCCCACGGACCTCTGAACACATCGGGACACATGGTCTGTCAGGGGAGAGGCGCACCATGAGCTCGACCCTGGCCAAGAGCGCAGGAAGCAGGCGGTGCGCAACAGTGACAGCCCCGGCTCAGACTTACATTGTGGCAGCCCATCCCCGAGGCGACAGGGTACTTGTAGGCTGAGTTGGAGGTCAGGCCAATGGACTGTGGACTGCCTCCGTGGTACGAACCCCTGAGAGAGGTAAAGAAAGATTATCCAACTGATAACACTCTGATACACAAACACTTTCTCCGGCCGTAAAGAGTAACTCCAAATAAATATAGAATTTAATTTGTAGGGCATGGTGGCTAGATTGTCGCAGGAGGACACCATAATGTACAACATTAGAATATGACTCTGGCAGACCAGCACTGAACAACTTCTTTCCCAGCCCAGGGTTTGTCCCATGCAGGCCTCCTTAGGCGACCTTGCCTATCTCCCCCTGATGAATTTGACTGACTGGCCCTGTTGTTCCTCTGAGACAATGGGATCTCACATAGCCACGAGAAGTAGAGGAAACCTCTACTCAGGCTAGCTCATAGTGGTCCAGCATAGTGGTTCGGGAGGTGGTACCGCTCTACCTCACACATGTAGCTTGGGAGGTCGAGCGGTCGATTGGGAATCGCAAGGTCCCCGGTTTGATTCCGGCTCCCGACAGTGCCGAAGTGTCCTTGAGCAAGACACTGAATCCCCAAATCTCTTGCGTGCATCACGGTAGCACAGTACCTAGTACTGTCCCCTCACAGCAAGAAGTTCCTGGGCCTTTCTTTGTGAATTTTGCATGTTCTCCCCGTGTTCCCAAGGGTTTCCTCCCAAAGAAACCGATACAAAAAGCATGCAGCTAACGTTCGCCCCTGACGAAGACGGACAGGAGCGCTTGGTTGGCCCCCGGGGCGCGTCCCCTGCACGCTGCCTACTCTCTGCTCCCGGCTGCCCTTGGAAGAAGGACGGGATGGGTTAAGCACAGAGAACATTTCATCGGCGACCCTAAATGCATGAATAAGAGTACCCAAGTGTCGCAATGGCGCCTGTCCAGAAACAACTGCTTGCCCATTTCCCCTTCATATAGCATTAGATCTGAAAGGAATGGATTCTTATATTTTCCATCGATAGCCGGGATTTCCATGCAGGTGTTTACAGCTGTTGTCCTGGAACTACACAGAGGCTGGGTCTCATTTCTGGACGCGGTGCTAGAGCTCACCTGAGGGTGATGACGTCGAAGTTGCCAGTGTGTAGTCTAGCCATGAACATGGCCAGGTCGTTGGCCTCAGAGCCGCTATTCGTCAGGTAGACCACCTGGCAGGTGAGAGGACCCACAAAGGAGTCATGAGCTGCTCAGTACAGGCCAGAGCAATCAACCGGGAACTTTCATGTCGCGGGTATGGTTACTGCCCCTTTTTGGGTGAACAACTTTGAATCTGAATGGCGGCAAGATCAAATCAGTCCTGCCTCGTTTTCACCCAAAAAGGGGTGTGTCCTCATGCATGTACTTGCTATTTACTACAATTTGATATCACAGTGCTCTGGTCCATTCATCTAAAAGGTTGTCATTTGATGGTAATGTAACAAAATAAATTCACAACAAGAACAAAGAGGGTTTTAAAGATGGTGCCCCAGTCCCTGCAGCCCACACTTGGTTGGTGGTTCAGAGATTTAAACAGGTATGGACAGTCAACAACATACAGTGAAACACCACCATGCTACACCATATTACTCCATGCCACAACCAAACACATATAGTCTGTAGTCCTGTACCTTTAGTGGATCTGGGAAATGGGCTGCTAGCTTCTCACAGTACTCATGCAGAGGAGAGTACACATAGATGTTAGTGGTGTGCCAGAGTTTTCTCAGCTGTTTCTCCGCCACCTCTGTCACCTTTCTGCACAGACACAACATGATGATAAGGGATATTCACAGATGTTTGGTTAAGACCACGTAACCGTTAGCCAATCACTTTTTGAAAGAACAAACAAGCGCTGCAGCTACAGCAGAACAGTAACAATGGCCTTAATGGCAAGTCTAGTCTGTTGCATTGAACTGTGAAGGACCTTACGGGTGGCAGTGTCCCACGCTCACAGTGGCCACCCCTGCAAACAGGTCCAGGTAGCGCCTCCCGTCCACATCCCACAGCCACTGCATGTGTCCCTGGTGGACGAACACGGGCTTCTTGTAGTAGGTGACCTTCATGGTCATGGGGTGGCAGTTGAGCCTGCGGATCTCCATCATCCGATCTTTAGACAGGCCCTACAGCGCAGGAGGCCATGGACACTATCATGTATTTTGCACTTTGCAAATAACTAACTGACCATCTTGTATAAATGCACGTTATAGTGTCACACATCAAAGGCGATCACACACATTTTCTATCTAATTCATTGATTCGTGTATTGATCATAATTATATTCAGTGTATTTCCTATTACAATATGGCATGTATATTCACTTTTAAAGCTGACTATTCACTTTTCAAGTTAATGTGGGGTCCTTCCTTTTACCTTATATTCTTCTGGTTTGAAATGGCAGGGGGGCATCTCAGGGAGCTCCAGGGATGGGTATTTAAAGGCTGACTTCTGATTAAACGCACCTGGAGGAGGATTTATGGTGAGGATTACAAAGGGTACAAATATGTGTTGCCGTTTGTGATGTGGTGGAGATTTAACAGAAAGCTCTTCTTTGGAATGACAACAGAGTGTATGGATGGCTAGAAAGAGGGTCAACTCAATAGTCATCAGTAGCTCCCTTTCCTTATCTCCACCCGACACTAGGCTACTCGTCAGGTTAGGTGAGGAGCGAGATGCTACCAATTCATAGGCTGTACTTCATGGTCAGATCTGGCAGCTGAGCTAAGACAGGACTTCACAACACTACAGAACTACAACACTGCTGCATTCCATGTAAGCTTAATCAGTTTCCAAAGCAAGCAGGGAATTGTGAAGTGAGCCAAGCCAATATCACCCTCTGGTTAAAGCAGCTATAAAGTTATGATGCAGATGACAGACTCAGGCTCCTAATTTTGAGGAGAGAGAGTAGGCCTATATGCAATCAGGTTTGTGCAGTGAGTTCAATGGCGGGTATAGACTAAAGAGACACAAGTATGTCACTTTACCACTTTCTAAAGCAAGGTGTCTAATCTCATTCATATCATAGGCTATTCCGTTAAAAAGGTAGATGGTATCAAATGGTTTATGGATGTGCATACACCAAACAAAAAGTAACAGTAGCCAGTAGGCCTTGTTGACCCTGATTAACAATAAGCATATCACAAACATTTTTCTATTTTTATAACATTAAGCAGTATTCCATTTACTCAACTCAAAAAAGTGTCAATGTGCAAATAGGAGGAAAAAAAAAGTGGCGATCGACACATTCTCATTCTCGGAAATCTGATACCTAAACATTAAACTACTGATGAGAAAGTTAGCAGCGCGCTGCACCTTGCTGAATTGTCAATTGCCAGTGGTCACTTTAAGTTAAGTGGATAGCTCATCGGAGATTCAAGACAGGGATATGTAATATTTAGACACTGCATGAAACACTGCATATTTTTGACACTGCATGAAACAAGTGTTCTCAATGGGTATCCTTACCCAGGAAACTTACCACTAGGTCGATGGAAGTTGGCCAGGCCAGCCAAAGCATAGCGGGGATATCCAATTAGACCCACACTCCCGCTGTACCGAGAATAAAACTTTAGTCTAGACATGCTGAAAATTGCGGCACGCGAGTTGCTGTTCTGTTACTTTGTTGCTGTGATATAGGCCCAGTGAACAAATGTCAGAAAACAAGTTTTCCTGAA
Source organism: Borostomias antarcticus (assembly GCF_949987555.1). Taxonomy (NCBI): domain Eukaryota; kingdom Metazoa; phylum Chordata; class Actinopteri; order Stomiiformes; family Stomiidae; genus Borostomias; species Borostomias antarcticus. The sequence goes on from NC_140241.1 coordinate 28,151,481, forward strand.
AAATTATTACGAAAGGTGGAGAAATAATCCACCCACATAGATAACAGATCCGCAGCTCCGCCCCGGACACCCTAACCGCAAGGCCACTGAGCTGGTAATGCCTATAAGATAGACAATAACAATTGACTCTTGTCTATACAATAGATAACAACTGACTCTGTACGACTGTATACTTGAATGCTATTAATTGCACTGCCTATAATACGGACATAGTCACAGTCATCCATGATTGGATGGATAATTATGAGGATCAAATTGATTGACTGCTAGACTACATATTGTAAATTGCCATTTTGGGAACCTTTAATGTCTAGCTGCGTACCTAGGACCGGATGAAATAGAAAGAATAAACGTTCTGTTTCTAGCAGGTTTCATTATTCTAACCTTGCTTTCTGCATTGCAGTGATTAACTCAAATGTGTAGGCTACTTTGTAGCAGCACCACGTCCCATTCTTTCACCTGTGACCTATGAAAGCCTGGGGGATGCCCAACTCTACCGTCCAACTTGTCGAGTGGCAAGGTCTGAGGATGGACCAATTCCCTGCACTGGTCAGCTTTGTTGATTGTTGGGGTAGATTCATGTGTTTAGAGCTGTCAAACGATTTAAACCAGGCCAGGCCCAGCATGGCTTATGTGCGTGGCTGGCTTGTTTTTGTTCAGGACTGGTGGAACGGAAGCTATGCCACTGAAATAGCTGTGAATTGAAATGTCATGAAATAATGTCTGATAAATTAAAGGACCATACCGGTCTAAATATGATTTGATCTCCTAAAACTAGTCACCCAACATATATCTCATTATCACAATCAGTTTTCCGAAGTAAAGCTCACATTAAAAGATCCATGCATATTCACGCTTTACTTATATTTCCTCTCTAAGAACCAGAAAGCATGTCTAAAAACGGGATGAACAAGTTGTATTATTCCCTCCATGTGTGATTACTCAAATTGACACAGCTTATGTTAAGCGCAAAATTTCCCTACTCAATCAAGGTTTATCTGCCAATACAGGTTTGGTTGCCAAACAGGTGTACATGACGTACATGGGTGTTTGGCATGTTCCTAAAAAAATAGGCCAGTTCCAGGAAGAAGCTAATGGTGTATTGAATAGATGAGCCAGCTCTCCTACCACTAGGGGGAAGCACTTGCAGTGCAGTTTTAAGACACCATTAGAATCACTCTGGGACTCCTACCACTAGGGGGAAGCACTTACAATGCATAGTCCAATACACCTTCAAATACACCATTAGAATCACGCCAACTTAGGGGTGTGTTTTAAAAAATGGGTTGTGGTCAAGCTAAAAAGGCGGGGATAGCCCTGAGAAGGTATATAAGGAGCTGCACAAGTCAGTAGGAGTGTGTGTCTTCTCAAGAACCCACCGGTCTTGTTGCCTTGTACTGCTGAACAAGCAATAAAGCCTGTTGCATCGGACTCTGACTGTTTCCAGTGCCTCATTGATTTGACTTTGACTGCTGATCCAGAACTTTTAAGATTTTATTTACACAAGTTGTTTACACAACATTAGCTAGATTGTGTTACCCCTAGTGTTAGCTAACGTTTGCTAGCCCTCGAGAATAGCGACCACAGCTGACAACAGTCAGAGGTCCGCTTGCCATTCAATGTGCAAATGGCCAGGAACCCGCCAGCGGATTCGGCCGGAGGTCTGCCAGCTTGTCCATCGGGGACCCGCTGTAGGTCCGCTAGCCTTGTGTTATCTGGGTTTATCCCTTACCTTTGTCCAGAAACAGAAGTTGAACCAATTGCAGCAAAATAGCTAACGTTACAGGAATAATCAGTGTAACTGCTTTAACCATTGACAGCTTCCATTCATTTCATGGAAGCTGCTGCTAGTTGTTGTGAGCTCATGAGCTAACTGGCTATCCCGCTCTTATTGTGCTGGATTAGCATTGGAAGTATTGGAACTGATGTGTCCAGGCAACAAGACCTATCTTAATTTATCAGACATTATTTCATGTCATTTCAATTCACAGCTATTTCAGTGGCGGGACTAGCTTCCGTTCGACCAGACCTGAACAGAAACAAGCCAGCCACGCACATAAGCCAGGCTTGACCTGGCCTGGTTACCCTGTGGATGAAGTTTTCTACTTTGCTCTGCAGACCCCACCACTTGAAATTAATGGTGACCAGTTTGTTAGCACACATACGAGGACAGTCGGTCACGGTCAGCATCTCTTTCTGTCGGGGGTGGGGGGTTAGGGGGGGGGGGGGGGGGGACATAGACATCAGCATAATGACACGCTGTGATCTGAATGAAGTGGTGGAGTGAAAGGAGACGGGTCTTCCTCTGCCTTGTAATCCTGCAGGGGGGCGCAGAGACAGAGGTGTCACAACGCTGACCAGTGTCCAAAGTAATGCTTTCTGTGGGACCACCCCCACTGGCCCCATTTAAGGCATAGGCATACCCTTTGAACTTGACGTTTTATATTCATGTAATGTTTGACATGTTTTGTGTAATGTTCTAGCCTGGGTCCGGATCTTCGAATCCGCCGAATCCGCCCACTCCACAAAGTAGACTGATTATTTGATTCACACAATCTATCTTGTTCCTGGTGAGAAGTTGCCTCCAAAGGAAGATCCAACGGACACAGATTTAGTTAATTATCTAGCTTTATAATCATGTTGGAAACAGCCTTCCAAGAAGGAGTAGGCTACATAAATCAAAATAAACTCTGTATGAAAAATCTCATCACGCCTTTTTTTCTTTTCTTTTATGTGCAAAAGTCCCATCAAATAGCTTGAATATAGACTTTTAAGAGACTACACATTAGGCCTACACATATAAAAGTCAGAATGAAACAATTCATGAAGTGGGTTCCCTGGTTTTGTTCCAAAAATCTGCAGTAATATGCACACAAGTCACAGCATCATGATACATTTTCAATATATACAGTACAAGTGACTTATATAGTGATTTAAAGAAATCTGTGCAATGCTGAGGAATAAAACCACATGGACTCCTGCATGAAAGTCAATAAATAAAACACAATAAACACAATTGCCGTTTGTTTAAATTATCTTTTTGTTTTCTCCAGCTGCCAGCCCTATCCAAGCCCTGTTTCATCCAGACCTGCACGGTCGGCAGAGTTTACTAGAAGGTTGGAAGCATGGTAGTGGTGTCCACATAGCCGCTGGGGGCCAGGAGCATGGCCGCCTCCTGTGTAGGCAGGGCAGCAGTGTGGATGGCCATCTTCTCCGACGACTGGGTGGTGGTCGCTGTACAGCAGCTCTTGGCCGGCCGTTTCCTCTCCTGGTCGTCACAGGCGCACCGGTCGTCCGCCACCTCCGCCTGCCTCTGGAGCAGCAGCACGTTGTCACTGACCACCCCCTTCACCTTGCTGTAGCTGGAGAGGGGCTGAAGGAGCAGCATGTCCTGCTGGTTGACCCTCTGGACCTCCGCGTACTCCATGGACCTGGAGGGGGGCACCTGCAGGCCGGCGGCCGCCCTCTTGCGCTCCATGCTGGGGATGTCGAAGTCGCTGTGGGCCTGGAGGAGCCAGCTGGGGAGGGACGGAGGCGGGGTTTCGCCAAGTCGGAGACCGCCCGTCTCCGCGTGGCGAGACGCGGCCGGGGCGAAAGAGGAGGGGGGAGGGAGGAGGCTGTCGGAGACGCAGAGCTGCCTGGGCGTCTCGAGGGAGCCGCGTTCCGAGGGCCCGGGGCTGGACCGGGGCAGCGGGGAGAAGACGGAGGGCCAGGTCTTCGCCCTCCCGCCAGAGGAGTCCTTGCTGCCGGCCCCCGTAGCCTGGCCGTCCCCTCCCTGCAGATCCCCCCAGGCAGACTGACCCGGCGGCTGACCCAGACCCCGCCCTCCCCTGCTGACGGACGCCCCGCCCTCCTGCCCGGCCCGGCCCTCGGAGCACTTCTCCGTCAGCAGGCTGCGGCTGTCCCAGCTGCCTCGGCCCGAGTCGCTGTCTGCGGACGAAGTCTTGGGCTTGAGGCCGCCATCCTGGAGGTCCTTCCCATCCTGCTCCCGGCTGACGTCCACCTCCAGGTAGTCCACCAGCAGCTCCCCGTGGTCCGACGGAATGAGCGGGAAGCCCTGGACCGCCAGGGTGCCGAGCACCTCCGCCGACGTCCCGCTCTGCGCGGCACGGAGGACCAGGTGACCAGGTGAGAGGATGTACTCGGGTATTTTATATTTCGAAACATTATGCATCTGATCTCGTTTTATCAGCTGTAAGACTGATGTCATCACTTTACCTTGAGGAGCTGGATGTCAAACCCTTTAATCTTCGGGCCTGGGACAGGTGGTAGGAGGCAGCGCTTCACACTAAAAAAAGAGGGAGGTAATTGGATTGCCTTGAAGTGAAAACAGCCATTTGCGTTTTACATTCAGAATGTACATGTGTAATGAATATTATTGTATTCAATGATTGCCCATCACCAGGGGTACTTGCCACAGACCAATTTTCCCATTGCCAATACATATTAGCCTTGTGAAAACATCCTGATCTCACAAGCTCACTTTCTATTTTTATTTCACTCCGCAGATCAGTCTGACAAAGCTCCATAGAGAATCAAGTCGGGGGGGAAAAATCGAGTGGGTTTGGGTGTGACGACAGTTAGGAGCGGTTGATGTTAGCGCGCGATAGACATGATAGACAGATGGTTCATCCAATCACTAGTATTTTTGGAAGTGCCTGCCTTTTTCCAAACAGTTTCCAACAGAAAATGGTTGCTACCTTCACGTTTCCAATCCATCGCCACAAAGGAAGTGCATCATGGGTGGGGGACATGTTTACCTGTGCGTTTAAAGTCACACAGAAACGGACGTTTGAGATCATCTAACTTCCATAGTTTGATGTATTTCTGACGCAAACAAGCTATGAGGGTGGGACATAATGTTTAGAGGAATTTGATTGGAACATTGACAAGTGGACGGGTTTTAAGAACTTTAGACAGATTCGATAGAAGGATAGCGTTGATTGACGGGTGGATGTCGTGAGATTATTGGCCTAAAATCTAAGGTACCTGTTGTCATTGCACGTGACCTACCGTTTTCCAGGAAGTAAGAAATGATATACTTTGATATAAGATTACAACAAAAGTAGAAATTTGTATTTTTTTTGCCATACATCGTTGAATAGGTGAACACTAGGATCAATTATGTGAACCAAAATGGGACAGAATGCTTTTTTCATTTCAGTGCGACTTTAAAGTTAGATAAGAGTCATTCCTCCTACCCGTGTCTCTTCAGGCTCAGTATCCATGTGAGGATGATGAAGATGAAGGCAGAGAATGTGGCTATAAGGATCCCCAAGGACATTTCCCGAGTAATATCTGAAAGACACAATCACATTAGGGACTTGCAATGTGCCTACTACACCAACAGGTTCCAATAGTTAATGTATCGTACATTACTATTCAAAAATGTTCTGTGATCGAACTTGTGAGACGCACTGAGTGGGAAGGCAAGCAAGGGGTTTTATCGGTTCCGTTATTGATTCCGTCAACATATAGTTTCCAAAGATCCACGTATCATTTCAATGTACAGTATCAAAGCACGGGAAGAAGCAGCACACGTGCAGTGTTCGTACTGTAGTGCACGTACGGTGGCTCAGGACACGGAGGCCGACTCACCGTCAGGAACTGTGACGTACGCCGCGGGGCTCCACTCGCTCCAGAAGCCGTGGTCTGGCTTACAGCGAACCTCCACCATGTACACACCGCCCGAACGCAGGCTGAAGATGTTGAACATCTTTTGCTGGCCTGCACGGTGCGCCTGGGTAACAAACACACACACACACACACACACTTACACATTTGCATTACATGACAAACACATGAACTGTTCATAAGCCATTTGGAAAACGTTTGTGCCAAGCAGCACCGTGCTCTATAAAGAGTGCCACACAAAGACAGAGAGTTCAGAGGTGTTCATTAAAAGCTCAGTGACTCAGTGGGCTCACACACAGGCTGGCTGTCACATGCCACCTACTGCATCGTAACACCTCAGTTAAGGGGGACGACTAGGCAGGAATATCCTTCTAATGCCTTTGCACTTCCTCATCATCAGGGTTGCTGTAGCAACCTCTCTTTATTGCGCTTGGACTGCATGAGACGTAATGGATGCAGATTCAATCCAATTAGCGCCACAGCATTTTTTCCACAATAGTTTGTTTTGGCCAAATCCTACCATTCGCAGCTTCCGCTGGTCATCTCATAAACTAAACCGCACGCACACAGCAAGGCGGAGTCAGCGGAGTCCCGTACCTCCCACTTGTCCTCGCCCTCCGGTTTGACTCTCAGCTCGTAGATGAGGGTGATCCACCCGGAGCGGGTGTCGGCCTTCTGGGGGGGCTCCCAGGAGACCCTGAGGAAGGGCCCGTCCGCGTCCTCTATCAGCGCCGCCGTCACATTCTCTGGCGTGTGTGGCTGGACTGCAGACGGAGAGACGACCGGTCAGCACAGACTTTCATGCACGTTCACGCTTTCACGTCAGAGACGCGACTCGTGGTCATGGTTGTGGTGGTGGTTGATTAATGTGTGCCCAGGCCATAAAGTTGAGGTGACTGAGTAACCATGGTAGACTCGCAGACAGACAGACAGACAGACAGACAGACAGACAGACAGAGAGACAGACAGACAGACAGACAGACAGACAGACAGACAGACAGACAGACAGAGAGAGAGAGAGACAGACAGACAGACAGACAGACAGACAGACAGACGGACGGACGGACGGACGGACGGACGGACGGACGGACGGACGGACAGACAGACAGACAGACAGACAGACAGACAGACAGACAGACAGACAGACAGACAGACAGACAGACAGACAGACAGACAGACAGACAGACAGACAGACAGAATGACAGACAGACAGGTGACTATTGGCTGGTGGTAAATGGGTCAAAGTTCATGTTCAAGGTTTATAAGTGGGCAAAAAAACAATACACATTATGATCTAGGAGATGAGACATTCACCTAGGACTGACAACGAGGGAACTCAGTAGCGAGGTGATACAGAATAAACAGAATAAAGCGACTACTCAAAATAAAGCATATACAAAACATAAAGCGACTGTTCCCTCATTTCCCTCATGAAATGAGGGAACAGATGCCTCTGGGGGAGGTGAAAGAGAGCGTACTCAACAGAACAGAGACTGAAGGACAAGAAGAGGAGAATGAGAACACATGCCATTTCTGTAAATACATACAGGGACTTGAAACCACAACCCTGGTGTTGTCAGATCCCGTCAAGCGCGAAGACACGAATGACTCACCAATATAATGCCACAAGCAGGCGGCCATTGGCCGGCGGTATAGGGTCAAAGTTCACTTTGAATCATAGAAGGCTGACAAATACTCTTGAAAGACTTGCTCACCAATATACACCACGTCCACGTCGACCGGGTCAGAGAAGTTGCTGCCGAGGGCGTTGGTGGCCACCACAGTGATGTTGTAGTTGACCCAGATGGATGTGTCGTTCTTGTTGAAGAAGCAGGAGTTCTTCCCTGCCGTTCGGTAGTCTGAACACTCGTACACCGTGTCAACACTGCGGGGGGGGGGGGGGGGGCACATTATGGCAAACTAACCTCTCTGGTGATTGTATTTTGTTTCGGAGCTGGGACATGATGGTTGAATTGTTGATGATTCCCAATGAACAGTTCATAGAATGGTGACCTGTGCATATGCATACGACTTACTGCACACATAATGAAAAGCAGACTTATCGTCAAAGAGAACCTCTATTGCTCAGGTTCAGTGGGGTTTATCCAGACTTGTTTAGGAGCATTTTAGATCCCTGTTCTTTGATCATTTAAAAGCAATAAGACGGACGCCCTGATACTCTCAACGGTAGTGTGCTTCCTGTTTCCATAACAGTAAGGATCGTCGTCATCTCCTGTATCTACATAAACACGTCCGCAGTTCCGTGTCATGCAAAGGTGCCCAGCCCACATGGGCTTAGAACACACTCAAAACAAAGTAGCACCGAACGGTACATTTAGAATAGTCCACATTTCAACCTGTGTCTGTTTGTGTGTATGCTTATGACTGTATACTGTATATTGGATTGTATACTGTATGTGCACAGGACGTTTTAATGTGAGTTATAGACTGGTGTGACTGACTGACTGACTGACTGACTGACTGACTGACTGACTGACTGAATGAATGAATGAATGAATGAATGAATGAATGAATGAATGAATGAATGAATGAGAGTCACTCACTTCTCCTTCTGGTAGAAGAGAGTGTAGGTGGTGGGCAGACCTCCATCAGAGCCCGGCTCCCACCAGCAGGTGAAGGTCTCTTTCTCTGGGGACCTGCAGCTCGTCAGCCTGGGCTTCCCCGGGGGAGAGTGGCCTACAGGGACATATGACACTTTCACTTTCAATCTCTATGGTGGCCTCCAGGTGTTTAGGTTAAACCACTATGGCCCGGCAGGACTGGGTATTGCAATGAACATGCTCCGTGACTGATCATGTTCTTCTGAGTGGAGTGGAGTGGAATGAAGATACTTTGCACGATACTTAGCACTTCGAGATTATCTCACCATGAAAAGTATTTCATAAATAAAATGCATTATTATTATTATTATTATTGTTATTAATACTAATAGTATAATTAATATTAATAATAACCATTTTATTGTTATTATTATTCTTATATGATTATTATTCTGATATGGTGGCTACAGTACAGTGGACACTATTCTGGTGGTCCATGCATTGTCAAGTTCTCCAGGGAGGAGATGAACTGAAGGCCATACCAAACTAATCCTAACAGAGTGGCATGAGTGTGACTTACGTGCTCCCTGTGTGGCCGTGATCAGGAGTAGTGACAGTATCAGCATGACTCCCGTGTCCTTCCTTATTGTGCAGCCAGAGACGATCTGGTGTCAGGCGCGCTTCTGGGAAAGACAACAAATGAACCGTTAAAAGTCTCGCTGGTCAACCCGATCAGGTGCCTCAGAACAGCAGGCGCCGCCGTCACGGCCAACGTGGTTTGATGTCCAAACAAACAGTCTGGCGGCTAAAATAGATATACTGTTGTTGCGTGTGTGGACCGTTTCTAAATCAGTTAAACTCCAGACGCAAACAGGAGTGAAACACTGATTCCAGAGGTCAGATTATGGTACAATCTGCTGCATGCATCCCTATGCTTCCTGCAAACCATAAGGCAACGCCTGCGATATGAATAGTGAGTACACACAGTATATTATAGGGCTGGGTTTAAAAAATCGATTAATCGGTTCTGAATCGATTCTGAATCAAATGATTCAGAATCGATTCATGAATCCCAAAATCGATCTTTTATTTAATGAATTAATGAATAAATGAAGGTATGAATAGTTAATTAATTCATTCAATGATTCATTCATTCATTCATCCATTCATTTTTGGAAATCAGTATCGATACCCAGCCCTAGTATTGATGTGTTGCATAACTTGGCAGTCATGTAATTAAGGTTACAGCTAAAAAAACAGGTTTTAGTAACACTAACCGAATCGATATTGAATCGAATCGAATTGAATCGTGATAATCGATTCTGAACCTTGTGAATCGGAATCGAATCAATTCTTGAAATTTGACTCGATACCCAGCCCTAGTATATTACTGAGTGATTCAGGCATGCTTGGCATCTCTCTCAAACTCCCAGATCTGACTCCCATGCTATAATTTTAGTGTTCATAAATACTGCATACGAAGACCTTCAGACCACACAGAGAAGACTAGACAGTGTCAGTGGCAGAAAGGTCCTATGTGTGCCGTTACAACACAGATTTAAAAACCAGCTGGCACAAAAAGGGGTTATGTCATCACAACGGATGCCTATGCAGAGGGATGGGGCTGCTACCGGCTGGCTGTAGCACAGTCCTGCCCTCCTGTTCGCATGATTGTGAGTTTTCCCTGTGCAGATGTTGGCGTTATTAAACTCCTCAATCCCCAGCCCTGGAGTGGAGGGGCGGAGCAGCTAGAAGGCTAAAGAGATCAACCAGAAAGAAGATTAAAGGGTGTATCAGTGGCAATTCAAAGCATGAAAGCAAAAGCTAGCTTTGTTTACAACGACAGATCTGGACCATGTGACTGAAGAAGAAGGCGGAGCTAGGTGGCAGGCTCTGCTGGCAGGGCAAGGCCAAAGCAATGTAACACTTTGACCTTTCAACCTTAACCATAAGTCCATAAATATCCCAGAACAGCTGCTTGAGACAGTAAGGTGGGTACTAGACACTTTCCCATCTAACACAGAAATGAGCTTCCCTTGGCCTGTGAACAATGAACAATGACGACTTTTTGGGACTAACTGATTCACTTATTATGTTTTACATTGTTTGATGATTTTGAATAGTAGTTACTGCATTTTTTCCCTTTTTGCACAAGTCGCAAGCGCAGGTAAGAAATGTAGTTATTCATTGACCCACGAGGTTAAGTATGTGAATAAATAAAGGGTAATAATAGACTATAAAGCAGTTAGTGGGTGTACACTAGGGGAATAGTCATGATTAAGATCAGAAATTGGTTCCAGAGGTGGAACCAGAGGAATGAAAGTTGCCAGATAAGCAACCCTGACTGGAAGCTGAGCAGAGTACATATAGTTCTAGCTTATCCCATCCATAGCTTTTAGACATCTACAGTAGGCAGGGCCAACCCTTCCCTCTCCAACGCTTTCAGACTGGCCTCAGTGGCCTGACACAGGTGTTATCTACTCTAAACCCATAGCAGCTTGATTCAGCAATGACACTATCTGATAATTGGCATTAGAGCTGAGGCAACAGATTGGTGTCTTGCTATGTTTAGTCATCTTACATAACAGCCCAGCGAGAATAAGCCTCTAGGCAGGGAAAGTGAACTAGTCAACTGGGGCAGCCGTCAATGTAAATTCAATGCCTGTATACTGAGCCTGGCCTAAGATAGCTGAGATATGCTCACTCCCCCGTCTCTCCCTAGCCTGGTACGATGGTCATACCAGGCTAGTCTCTCCCTAGCCTGGTACGATGGCCATACCAGGCTAGTCTCTCCCTAGGCTAGTCTCTCCCTAGCCTGGTACGATGGCCATACCAGGCTAGTCTCTCCCTAGCCTGGTACGATGGCCATACCAGGCTAGTCTCTCCCTAGCCTGGTACGATGGTCCTACCAGGCTAGTCTCTCCCTAGGCTAGTCTCTCCCTGACCTGGTACGATGGTCATACCAGGCTAGTCTCTCCCTAGTCTGGTACGATGGTCATACCAGGCTAGTCTCTCCCTAGTCTGGTACGATGGCCATACCAGGCTAGTCTCTCCCTAGCCTGGTACGATGGCCATACCAGGCTAGTCTCTCCCTAGGCTAGTCTCTCCCTAGCCTGGTACGATGGTCACACCAGGCTAGTCTCTCCCTAGCCTGGTACGATGGCCATACCAGGCTAGTCTCTCCCTAGGCTAGTCTCTCCCTAGCCTGGTAGGATGGTCATACCAGGCTAGTCTCTCCCTAGCATGGTACGATGGTCATACCAGGCTAGTCTCTCCCTAGGCTAGTCTCTCCCTAGCCTGGTACGATGGTCATACCAGGCTAGTCTCTCCCTAGCATGGTACGATGGTCATACCAGGCTAGTCTCTCCCTAGGCTAGTCTCTCCCTAGCCTGGTAGGATGGTCATACCAGGCTAGTCTCTCCCTGCTGCTCACCTGATCCTCAGCTCCGCATCTCTCTCTACTCGTCATCCTTCCTCCATTCTTTTCATATCTTTGAGTCTAAGTAAATACATTATTCTGTCTAGATTCGTGTTTGGCAACAGTTTTCAACATGGCCTTTTAAAACATGATCTTACACCTAACCTTTAAATAAAATAAAAAAAGAAGGTATAATCAACTATGTGGCCACGTGGACAATCATTGCAGAGATTTTCTGACAAGAACGGAGTTCAATAAAGATATTGGCTTTGTGACTAATAGATACATACTGTATACAATAAGTTCGATTAAAGCGCTCTTCATGCGGTCCATTTGATCTTTCTTGTTTCTCTGGCCTGCCCATAAGGACAGAGTGAGCAGGGAATGACCGATTATCCTCGATACACAACACGAGCCACAGTTTGTCCACAGCGGCCGTGATCTGACACTTGACACTCACACCTCCTGGTTTTGAACTGAGGCAGATGGCGTGAGGAAAGTCTATAATTCATCATCAGACTACTGATTAAGTCACAGTGGGTCAGGTGCGATCTGGGACTCACTCACACCTCCTGATATTGAACACAGGAGGGGGGTGGTGGTGGTGGGGGGGTCCTCTTGGGTATCCAGTGGCCCGGGTGGGTGGTGGCAGCAGCAGTGCCAGCGTTAATGAGTGTCTGGAGCCTCTATGACGCAAGGAAAGGTGCCTGCCATTGGCAAACAAGCTCATTATCTCCACTTCCTATGACTCAGAACACACGATTCGACCCAGTCAACAATACGTGGGATGGACGATGGGCCAGATGCAGCACTTACATTACAGTATGGCTTAGTTCTGGCCCGTACTGTATATTGCCCAGATTGGCTTTCTATCTGGGGAGGTACTGTACAGACATGCACACACATATCTGGGGCCTTTCTGCATTTAATCTTCTTTTTTAAACCTTTAAAAACATATATAGGCCACATTTCTGAGTAGAAAGCCAACCTTGCTTTCGCACCATTCTCTTGCAGGTTAACATACTGTAGATATGATGTGAACTTTAATGATCCCCATAGGAGGAAATTTGGAATTTCAGTAGTGGAAAATGACAGCCGAAAATTACAGCAGAAGGTTGGAAATGCAGAATAAAGAATGTACATAGTAGCAATAAGCATAAATAGAACAAGGAATATATACATCCATACATACAGCATGTGTAAAGTATAGAATGTGTATATTCTATATATATATGCCCCACCTCCCATCAACCTGAATGGCTACCCGGTCATCACTGTGGACCCCTTCCGCTTCCTGGGCACCGTCATTTCCCGGGACCTCCAGTGGGAACTAAACGCCACCTTCCTCATGAAGAAGACCCAGCAGACGATGTACTTCCTGAGGCAGCTGAAGAAATTCAGACTACCAAAGAAAATTATGGTGCTCTTCTACACCTCCATCATCGAGTCCACCCTCACCTCCTCCATCTGGTACTGACCCTGACGCGAGCCAGGAAGATTGTGGCCGACCCCTCATACCCTGGCCACTTCCCTCAGGCAGGAGGCTGCGGTCCGATCAGGACCACGCCCGCACGCCACAGAAGCAGATTCTTCCCCACAGCCACCGGCCTCATCAACGAGGCTTGTGTGCCCCTCTGACCCCCCCCCCCCCCCCACAGTCAATTGTAGGGATGTTGGCTCAATATTGTATATTTCAGTAATATGATCAGTATAGTATTTCAGTACTTTACTGTAAAGCTCTAAATATCTGTGCTGCTGATCACATATCTGGGACGTGGTTGTCACGTCTACTTCTGAGTAAAAGACAAACCGGTTTGCCCAACCCTTGTGACTCTCCGAAGCAAGGGGAGAAGGGGGACATTTGGGAAAAATTCCAAGAACCACCACAGTTCTTAGAAACACAAACTGTAACTTATAACTAAATTATATAGACTATAATGTCTTAGTAGTTGTTCTCTGGCAACTATTTCTGTATGTAATGGTAGATAAGAAAAGGCTCCTCAATAGCAACTCAGAACCAAGGCAAAGTATGGCCAGGTCTAAATATACTGCAGTAATAGTCTAAAGGTAATTCAGTGAAGCATGATGTAGGATTGTAGAGTCATCATCTAAACATCCAGAAGGACATGTCCTCAGCAGGGTAAAGACTGGTATTGTGTTCTTCCCATTAAAGCAGACTCTATCACACACACGCGCACACACACACACACACACACACACCTCTCTCAATGCACCTCTCTGTAACCTTCCTCTCCTGCCTTTGTGACTTTATCTACTTGTGTTAACTGTGCACCATGTTCTAGAACTCTCTCTACAGGAACTGCCTCTTGTAGCCTGTCCTTCAATGAATACATCCCATCCAAGCTGTCCTCCTCCAGGGTCAGTGGGCGGCCTCATCAGTGGCGCCCGGGGACCAAGTCCAAGTTCTCAGTCCAGGTCCTGGTCAGGGACAGGACTGAAGAGCATCTATTCTTCTGCATATTTTTCGTATTGGGTTCTTGGGAGGAATACGCTTGTGAACACGTGGAGAACATGCAAATCCCGCACAGAAAGGCCCGGGAGATACCCCACCTGAGTATCTGACAACCCTGGGAGATATCCCCACCTGAGTACCTGACAACCCTGGGAGATACCCCACCTGAGTACCTGACCACCCTGGGAGATACCCCACCTGAGTATCTGACAACCCTGTGAGATACCCCACCTGAGTATCTGACAACCCTGGGAGATACCCCACCTGAGTACCTGACAACCCTGGGAGATACCCCACCTGAGTATCTGACAACCCTGGGAGATACCCCACCTGAGTACCTGACAACCCTGGGAGATACCCCACCTGAGTATCTGACAACCCTGGGAGAGATACCCCACCTGAGTACCTGACAACCCTGAGGAGATACCCCACCTGAGTATCTGACAACCCTGGGGGATACCCCACCCGAGTACCTGACAACCCTGGGGAGAACATTCCCAGTGCCGACAACGTTCCAAGTGGGAATCGAACCCAGGGCCTTCCTGCTGTGAGGCGTTGGGGTTCAGTGTCTTGCTCAACTGCAGGGAGCTGGGATCGAACCACAGACCTACTGATCCCCAGCTGACCGCTCTACTTCCCGAGCTGCTGCTGCCCTCAACGTGGTCTCTCACCTGACTTTCACATCTACACTGCAGCGAAGGATTACCCCCAAGGGCAATCCCATTAGACCACTGATATATCAGCATTTTCCAAATACGTTATCCTTGTTAAGTAGTCTCCAGAACTTGGTGTGGTTACCTAAGGTTACATTTGTTATATTTACATCGCCTGTTGAACGTCAGGCATGTAAACTTCGTATAGAGAACGGTGAAACTCGTGTCTATGTGACGGTGACGCTATCAATGGCAAAACAAGTGTACCAAAACCATTTTGAATTAAGGAAATTATGATATAGACGATAAATATCCCATCGCAAACTATCACTCAACAACCCAACTGTTAGAAGCAGAAGTATAGTACAGTCGCAAACAACCATTTCATCAACACAACCTATTAATGATTATTATTGGTGCTTTCCAGTTTTTGACATTAGAGCCTTCCCTACACATAGAACAGACCTCCATCCCACAAACACCTGCAAGAGTGATGGCAGCCGCGTACACATATCCTACCTCACTTGCATGCGACGAAGTCACGTTAATTCCTTCCACAACACAAAGACTGTCTCCAATGAGAAAGGACTGCACCGGAAAGTTACCGACTATTGTGTAATAACACTAATTGGCTTAGACGGAGAGCGGAGAGAGAGGACTGGCCCCTCAAGAGCCAGTGAAGATCTAGCCTACAGACGGACTCTTTCAGCATCCCTACCCGGTAAACCGGTCCTGAGGACGAGGGCGGGGTTTATTTGTGTTGTTACAACCTTCTGTCACAAACTCGCCCAGCACTGGAGATTTACTGTTACTCCATTCCTGAAACAAACTTGCAAAAAGCAAGTGTGTTCTGTGTGTGTAATGTGTTCTGTGTGTGTGTAGTGTGGTCTGTGTGTGTAATGTGTTCTGTGTGTGTAGTGTGGTCTGTGTGTGTGTAATGTGGTCTCTGTGTGTAATGTGTTCTGTGTGTGTAATGTGTTCTGTGTGTGTAATGTGTTCTGTGTGTGTGTAGTGTGGTCTGTGTGTGTAATGTGTTCTGTGTGTGTAGTGTGGTCTGTGTGTGTAGTGTGGTCTGTGTGTGTGTAATGTGGTCTCTGTGTGTAATGTGTTCTGTGTGTGTAGTGTGGTCTGTGTGCTGAGAGATGGGATGTGTGGAAGTGGGTGTAGCTCTATCTCTGAAGCTACACAACCCGAGAAACAGGTCTGAAGTTCACATTCACACATTCATCCAGTGAATTTTTCAGCATGCTGCAAATCATTTCACGTGTTCATCATATTGAATTTCAAAAGACTATTGACTCAGTGTGTTTAAATAATGGCAAGAAGACGTAGGCTACTTTTTCTAAGAAATACAGTCCATAACCTGTGCTTACTCAGGTGAAATATGGCTGTCCTGGACCCATATCAAACTGTCAAACACCGAGTGGCGACCGCTGTAAAGGTGCTCCATGTTTGCTCTGTTTCAGTCTCTTTGTCCGTCAGAGCCATAAACATAGCCTCGTCTCCCAGGTAGCACTCTCCTGCATAATAATAATAATAATAATTGCTATTATTATTATGCAGGAGAGTGCTGCCTGGGAGACAATAATAAAAATAATAATACTTATTGTTATTATTATTATTATTATTATTATTATTACTATTATTACTATTATTGTTGTTGTTATTAGCGAGCCCAGTTTCGAAGCGAGGTTGTGGGTTCGATCTTTGCTTGGGGCGAAGTTTATCCAATCAGCTGCGGATCGGAAGATCCACAAGATTGCTCAAGCGGAACCCTCAAATCGCTCACATGCTGCATTGTGGCGCAGTAGGCCTACTTAGTACTGTTGCCACAAATAGACATGGGTTTCATGGGTTCGATTCCCACTTGGAATGATGGCCTTTCTGTGCGTAGTTTGCATGGTCTCCCTTTGTTCTCAACGGCTTCCTTACGAAATACGAAAAATATGTAGAATAATAGATGCTCTTCAGTCCAGTCCCTGACCAGGCCTTGGATTGAGCACTTACATGGTCCCTGCCAGGCGCCATTGATGAGGCCACCCACTGCTCCTGGCTGCCCCTGGAGGAGGACCGCTTGGATGGGAAAATGCAGAGGACAATTCAAGAACAGAATGTGCAGCCTCTGGGTTGAGGATGACACACGATATGGGCTGAAAGTCTAAGCTCACAGACAGAACATTTTATACAATCAACATATTTAAACAGTGTGCTGGTTTATGGCAGCTCTTAAATATATTGTGGCTTTCAGAGGACAAAAAACACACAACCAGGCCACTCATGAAATTAACTCTTCATAAAGGCAGGGATTCTGTATGTCTGTGTCTGTGGCCCGATTTCCAAAGTTCATATTCAGCAGGTGTATTGGTCAGGACCCAAGGATGTGTATTGTGTATAAAGTTGTTTGGATCAGTGGTTCTCTGGACACCACTCGTTCTGAACGACACAGGCATGTGTTAACAGCAAGGAAGTGCAGCCAGAGGGTGAAGTGTTGCCATGGGTATCCTTCACAGCGTCCTAACATAGCTTGCTACCTACAGCACCTATATTAGCACCAGCTGACGCAGGCAGTCTTCGTCTTGGCTACAACACTGTGAAAATAGTCAACACTTTCCATGGGGGACTTTTTTGATAATTCAGTAAATAGTGGATGACTGCCTTATGGTGCTATATAGTTTACGTTGTGATTGTGAAGCTTGCTATTCTTTCTTGCTAATTAGCTTCAGACAGCAGACAGGGTTGCCTTTATAGATGTCTTCTGTGCAATTATTGTGCTGTCACACATCATGGTGAGCAGCAAAGGTTGTACAGTACCCTACATCATACTAATGGACAGGGGGATACAACCAGGTCATGGCAAGTGCATTTTGAGAAGGCATTGCACTAGTGCTGTGAATCAGCAGTCAGATGCCTTTTGTCAATGGAGGGCTGCATGGGAAATCTCTACCCCTCCCTATTGCCACTACTAAGCACATAGTATTATGTAATACAGCCATCTGGCGTCCAGACTTGTTTAAAATACGATACTCTTTGGCTTTGCAAATGATGGTAAAGTGAATTTTATGTGAAATATTCATTAAAAAAGAAAGGTTGTTTTCCCAGCCTTAAATGACTGCAATTAGGAAGTTGAGGACTTTTTAAAGGAGCTTTTGACATTCCTGAGGTATAGTGTGTTAAATTGTACTAAACCCTTTTTTCCCTCATATTAAAAGGATTCATATGGTTAGCTACTTGGGTGCCACTCAGTTTGTGGGTTTCAATAAAAAAAAAACAATAATTGTATTTTCTATATGTGACTTTTATACCTTCCTAGTGCTCTGACTACACAGAGTAGCTACATGGAGTGGAGACTGCGGGTAATTGTAACAATTTTTGGTTTTAATGTCATTACCCAAAAACCTCTTGAACTATTTGGATACAATTTGCATGTAGGTAACTTGTACAGTATCTGTGTTCTACTTGTTAACACAGTCAACAAATGTTTTACAAGCAATGCAATGAAACACTAGAAGTCAAATGTTACATCTGCCCACAGGTGCAGGGGCGCTTGTAACAGCATATGGTGGCAATTGTAACAACAAATACCTTAGGCTATATAAATATGAAGAACCACAATAAACTTCCCAAAATATAAATATGAATTAAAACAATGCATAAAACAATTATTGGCAGAAAAACCTGGACAAGTATGAAACAGTTTGTCCTTAAGCAGCCAGAGAGGGATCCCCACAGAGCTTGTGCAGTTTCATGGTTCTGTCTTGTTTCTGATTGGTGCAATTTGAGATGTTACAAATGCTCCTTGGTTGAAATGTAAGTTAAAACAACCTTTTGATTCATATAGACCCCCCCAGGTCCTGTAATTTGAATTTGTTAAATATGTCATTGTGAAAATGGCCTATTTTCAAAGACTGAAGGGTTACTCTCAGAGAAATTGGTCCACTCACAAAAAAATAAATATCCACCATTATTAGAGAACTTAATAAGGACACAAACAAAAACTGGTCCAAAGTCCAAATCCAAAGGGCAGAGAGGAGATGGATCAGACATAGACCCAATTCCCAGCAGCCATTTTGATGGGTTATTGCACACCAAACACAGATGTAATTAATAACATTAATTACAGCCCTGTTCCATTTAGAATCTATGTAGGCCAGGCCCCTGATAAGTGCATGCTAGCTCACTGGAATGACTGTAACACACTAAATACATACAGAGTATACCCACTTTTTAATCCAAGGACCCACGATATACTGTGGGTATACTTAATCCATGGACCCACTTCTTTAAACACCACTAATGTAAAAACTATAACATTTCTATTACAGTATACACACTTCTTTAGTCAGAGTATACCCACTTCTTTATTCACTGCTTAGGACTGAATTAAAAATATTGACTCACCTGTACAAATGTCTCCATCTAGTGACACAAACAAATCCAGGCAACTGGTAACACTCCCTGTGCACTTAGACATTTTAAAACAAGCACCAAAGAGTTACTAAACACCTCAAGCCCTGAACTTTTGATTTAGAAAGTAGACGGGCTCCTGAGCAGAATAGACTATTACTTTGACTGAGACATCAAGCATAGTTTTTAATGTACAAAGCAAAATGTACTGTGTAAAATGCATTGTGGCAATGAGAAGAGTTGTGGCAAGCGCCCCCAGGTGGTGAGTTCGTACAATCTAATAGTCACCCCCTCGATTTCACTGGGTGGAAGACAATAAAATACTGATGATGCCATCTAAAACATTGTGATTTGAGGACATCTAGTGTTCATAAAAATAAAACATCTAGTGTTGATCTTTAGTAACTTCTAAGATTAGAGTGATGAGCCATCTAGTGGTGTATAATACTGGTGGTGAATGAAGTTAACAGATGAACCCTGGTACATCATTAATGGTTTTTGAACCCTTCACAAAGCTGCTGTGTTGATTGAGGGAAACGGAGCTGTGGCAACCAGCATACTGTGTCAAGACAACCATAGAAGTCGAAGGTCCTAGGTCAATTGGATACAACAGATGACAAGGTAAAATCATCTTGACATTAAAACTGTGTGAAATAAACAATTCTAATACTTTTTATTCTACCATCAATAGACCCAAACATGAAGATAATATCAAATCCACTTCAAATACCTTCAAGTAATATAATGTCTGATATCAGACTACCTGGAACATCTGCAATTGTGAACATTTTTGAGTCTCTTGTAGGCCGTATTCCCTTCGTCCCACTCTTCCCCTGATTTGGGATTTACCCACCCCTTTAAATTAATTTACAAACACTATATTTAATTGTATGAGAGCAATTGCACGTTTATAAATGCACTAGGCTAGAGTTCTTCACACAGAAACCTCTAGGGGGCGGTATTAGACCAAGGGAACTCCTTGGCATTTCCTCATAGTACAATTCATAAGCCTGAGAAATCTCTACACGCCTTTGAACCTTTTTATTGGCCAGTTTGGTCTTTCTGGATCCCAGTTGGTGAGACCAGTCAATCAATCACTCTTTCTGGATCCCAGTTGGTGAGACCAGTCAATCAATCACTCTTTCTGGATCCCAGTTGGTGTGACCAGTCAATCAATCACTCTTTCTGGACTCCCAGTTGGTGAGACCAGTCAATCAATCACTCAAGTGCTGGACTGAGAGAGAGAGAGGAAGTCAACTGTCACAACAACGTATCTCTGTCAAAACAAGACAATAAGGAGCTCTGAGTCGGACTGGTGTGGATGATATCTCAGCAAATGTGATCTTTAGCTTTAGCTTTTTAATATTTAAACTCAAAAACAGTGTAAATAGCTACTAAACACACCCAGAGGAGCGTTTTTAATGCCCTAGGAACCACTCTTCTGGCTAAGGGGGGCACTTTGCTATTGTTCCCACCCAGCCATCTCACCCAGCCGCTTTGTGTGTGAGCTCCCTCGGTCTCTATGGCTGCGAATTTAGAGCCCATTTATGGACTTTCTGAAGATGAGGTAAGTGAAATATAATGTTAATAAATACAATATTAAAATAAGTATTGCTTGGTTTTGTTTTCTAACAAGTTTAAGATAAGCAAACATAGCCAGTGATCTTCTGGCTAACGTCAGCTAGCTAGCTCTACAAAAGGTGGTTTCATGTCAGAGTCAGGAAACGGGATATAATTCGCCTCTTATATCAATTATCTATATCTATATCAATTAAGCATTATATTTCATTACGTTTGGGTAGCTAGTGCTATCAACTAAATCTTCATGTCACAGTTTGCGAGCTAGCTAACGTTAAACAAGTCAGAATTTGGCAGCCATTAGCTCTGGTTAACGTGAGCTATCTATGTTATGTTATGTTATGTTATGTTATGTTATGTTATGTTATGTTATGTTATGTTATGGTATGGTATGTTATGTTATGTTATGTTATGTTATCTATGTTATGTTATGTTATCTATGTTATGTTATCTATGTTATGTTATCTATGTTATGTTATGTTATGTTATCTATGTTATGTTATGTTATGTTATGTTATGTTATGTTATCTATGTTAGTCTCACGAACCATAGCTAACCTTTGACAACATTAGAGAACATGAAACATACGGGAATTGACTTGTTGGGCTGAAAGGAGAAGATCACAGGGTCGCCTGTGCCTTTCCTTGAGAGGGGGTCCCTATAGGGACACACACTAGTCCTACAGGGACACACACTAGTCCTATAGGGACACACACTAGTCCTATAGGGACACACACTAGTCCTATAGGGACACACACTAGTCCTATAGGGACACACACTAGTCCTACAGGGACACACACTAGTCCTACAGGGACACACACTAGTCCTACAGGGACACACACTAGTCCTATAGGGACACACACTAGTCCTATAGGGACACACACTAGTCCTATAGGGACACACACTAGGGACACACACTAGGGACACACACTAGGGACACACACTAGGGACACACACTAGGGACACACACTAGTCCTATAGGGACACACACTAGTCCTATAGGGACACACACTAGTCCTATAGGGACACACACTAGGGACACACACTAGGGACACACACTAGGGACACACACTAGGGACGCACACTAGGGACGCACACTAGGGACACACACTAGGGACACACACTAGGGACACACACTAGGGACGCACACTAGGGACACACACTAGGGACACACACTAGGGACACACACTAGGGACACACACTAGGGACACACATAGGGAAGTCTGGTCTGTATACAGACCAGACCTCAGCATGCCACTAGCCACAGAGACCATCCCACTGAGCAAAGACACGTCTAAAAGACGACTTTTAGATGTATTTTCTGTCTTTTTCGGACGTCCAAAGACATCCAATTAGGAGCCAGAATGAATGTTTTTTTTTAACGTTCAGATATTGAACCCGTTCTGCACGTCCACAGACGTCTTAGAGGGGTCCAAGCCAGACGTGTGAATATTGAGGGGTCCAGCAGACGGACAAACGGGGTTCAGGACCGACGGACGTTATTAAGACGTGATCTGAACGTCTCCCTGACGTTGTGTGTTTGCTGGGATCAGTTGTAGGCTAACGTTACATTCGTTTCTTGAACGTTATTGCAATAAAGGTGGTCCTCTTGTTTTGTAGTCAGTACAAAATGGCTGAGAACACCAGATTGTACTTTTCAATCTGATGGGTTTTTTTATATTCAAAATTCAATGTAAATGTATAAGATGCCTTCAAGATGAGACTGTAGGCAAGTGTGTGTGTGTGTGTGTGCACTCTAACAGCTGTGTTGCACCCTGTTAACGTTACTCATTAGGCAAAATGGGCCATAATTATACATTCCTCGCATAGAAGGGGGGGTTGTGATGTTTGGTGTGACAGCTGGGTAAGCCTGAACTGTTACATGGTCAAATACACCTCCCGCCCACCCCCAAGTGCTTCCCAGTTGGT
The DNA here is from genome assembly GCF_949987555.1 of Borostomias antarcticus. Classification (NCBI taxonomy): domain Eukaryota; kingdom Metazoa; phylum Chordata; class Actinopteri; order Stomiiformes; family Stomiidae; genus Borostomias; species Borostomias antarcticus. Next base: position 28,174,131 of record NC_140241.1, read on the forward strand.
AAGTGACGTGGTTTAGTGTCAGTCGTTATATGTATGGGGTAAACAACAGCTAAACATTTGCTCAGAGCGCCATCGATCTTGTTTTGCCTGCATCACGACATGCAGTGTAGTAGAAAAAAGTGTATGAGACAGCAAAGTGTGAGTGAGGTAAGGACCTTGCTTCACACAGCACGTTTACGAATCAGAGATACTCCAATTTAGGTGAATTTGATTAGTCTACTAATCCTCATGGAACCTGTCACATTTTATTTGTATAGGCTGTCTGTGACTTGATATCTAGACAGTTGTTTATGATATTATGTTTGTGATATTATATATATTACATACATATATTATGATATTATGTATTATGTTAAGGATACTTACTCACTAAGGCTAAGTGACCAGTAAACACCTTTGACAGAGATTTTTTGTTTCCTCAAACCCTGTGGGAAAAATGTCTTAACCCCCCTGGCGGTATCCTTTCTCTTATCTCCTCTGTCAAGCTGTGAAATATTGTGACCAGTCAGCACTGCTCAACAGCCAGAAGTAAAGCTTTTCCTTTGAGTATCACTCAGTCGAGGCCTACTTATTTTTAGATTGGGGTTATTAGGGCTGGTTCGGGCTGCACTCAGCCTCCATAAGAATTGTAAAAAGCTGTGAGATCATCTATGTGTTTTGTTAAACGTCTGTTCTTTTCCACCTCTTCCTCAGAATGAATCCAGAGTTCTGCGGGTCAAGGTTATTGCAGGCATCGATCTGGCAAAGAAGGACATCATTGGAGCCAGGTGAGGACCAGACCGCCCCCACACTTATTATTATTATTGTTTAGGTCTGTTCATCCATTTGACTGATGGGTGGATGAGTGAAATCGTTATGCCGTTACCCAACTGCTGGTTGCAGTCTCTTTGCAGTTGTAGTGTCTGTGGTGAGTCCAGGGCTCAAAGCTCCTCCCTTCCCTCAACTTTGACCCCCCCCCCCCTTTAAATGTGTCCTTTCAGAGCAACACTCCCAAACACATTCATGTTCAGAATTAATAAAACTAGACCTTTGACCCAAGCATTTATCAATGATTACATAGCTGCTCGTACCCCCCCCAACAAAGTTGTTAGTCTTATCCTTTGTGGTTTGTGACAAAGAGGTGAACTGAATGCTTAAGATGGTTAGTGGTGTGTATGATTGCCAGATTGTGAGCGTCGAACAACTCTGGAGGATGTGTTGCGGTGATCAAAGGGTGTTATGAAGTGGCTCACTGCATAATGACCATTGTGTGGTGACTGACGATACGTAACTGGCTGATATCTGCAGCTTTATGTACTGTTGCATAACGGCTTCTCTATGATATTTGACTTTAGGGCAGGCAATTGTTATTGCTTAACCAAGCAGTCATCCTCTCACCTGCAACGGATCTGAAAAAGTTTCAAATAACAATCATTCCTTGGCTCAGGAATAGCCCACCATTCATTTATTTAGTTTAATCTCTTATGGTTGTTCCAGTAGACTGGCTAAGCTATGATTGATCACGTGTAGGTCTATTCTAGGTATTCAGAGTGAGAATGATTGCGCTGTCTCTGTTGTGTAATGCAGTCTGAGAAAAAGCCTAATGCCGTAGCATACCAGCATCTACAGTATATGTTTTGATCTACATAATAAGGCTAATTTCTCCCCAATCTTCAGGCTTCTCTCTAAACTTCAAAATATACCAGGAATTTAGGTTAGCAAAAAAGCCTCCCTGCTGGAGAGATTGCACGTTAGTGCTCCCAGCATCTCTCCTCAATCACACGCTGCACTGTCTGCATCCCGATTTCCAACAGTCCTCCGCTCAGAGATAGCATGCAGCCTATTATTAAGAGCGGTGGCTCCTAGAATAGCCGAGACTACGCCCGTATGAGCAGCTCGCTCTCCTCACACTATAACTGAGAAAAGAGAATCCTCTCTGGAATGGGCCTTGAGGTTTAGATGTGCTTCTGGGCCTCAGACACTAATCCCAGCCTCTGCAAACTGGAACCTCCGGCTCTAGACCTGTTCTCTTGGTCTGTGCAGTGTGCCCCGTGAGTGCTGTGCAGGGCACAGGCAGAACCGAGATCGCCTGGCCTAGTCCGGGTCCAGGATGTCGCGTTCAGCCTGCCCAGTCTAATCAGAGTGCAGCATGTCGACGGCTGAGTGAGTAACGCTCACCAGCCAGGGCGTGTGTGTTTAGCATCTGGACGCCCCACTGGACACAGCACTGCTCGGCCCTGCTCTGTCCAGGAGAGAGCCTAGTGGACACTGTCCCGGGGACGGGGGGGGGACGGGGACGGGGACTCTGCACAGCCCCAGGCAGGGCCACTCGGGCCGTTCTGATAAGCTCCGCTTAATTCCATTCTGCTGTTGTCTGACGTTGTTCTCCGTTCTGTTGGGTTCTGTTCGGGTAGCATACTGTTTGTTCAAGAGACCCGCCGCGTCTTTATCTTTGAGTCCTGTCAGGATAAGAAGGAAGTGCTTCTGCCTATTTTCATTAATGACGCAGCCGCCTAGTTTCAGTTTCAATTATCGCCACAGTCACGATAAAGTTGGCCAGGCATGTTTATCTTTTACAACATATTTGACCTAAGGTAGCCTTTTTCGTGTAAGTCATGTGACCTGAGAGAGTGTGAGTGTGTCTTGAGAGAGGCTGAGTGACCGCGGAGGCTTCGTGGCGGCCATACTGTAGGTCCATTGTGTTTGTTTAGTCAAGACAGATCAGAGCCTTGCATAAACACGCAATTAGAAGCAATGGGGGACGCTAGAGACTTTAATTAGCAATTAAGGCTGGAGAGCAGCCATTGTGAGGAAGAGAAAGACGGGCCTGGCTGCCTCTCTGCCTTTCTGAAGGAGCACAGAGGAGTAAGGAGGCGTCTCCCCACTATCATTAGTACCGACAGGTGTTTGGATTGATAGAGAAACCGCTGCCGTAGGCATAATAGTAGCAAGCTGACCCTGAAAGCAGAGGACTGTCTTATGAATGGGCCTGTGACTGGGTCTGGGTTGGACTCAGGGGTGAAAATTAACTTTTTTTGCTCACGGTGAGTCACCTGCCAAGGGGACTGTAGATTAAAAAAAATCTACCGGACAATTATTTATTTTTTTCCCAGATAGCCTTCCGAAATCTAGTCGCCAATTGGAAATTGTACCTGCATTTGGCCGGTGGCAGGTGTTCATTTTCAGCCCTGGTTGGGCTGATCCCAGCGGTTCCCTTCTAGGGGGACCATCATACTGAAGCCCGCAGCAGAGGGATAATGAAGAGTTGTAAAGCAGAGAGCAGAATAGACTAGGCCTCCCTCCTCGATCCACACAGACCCTTGTCAGCACCTTTAAATGAAACCAGCCAGGGGCTATTTTTAGATGGGTCAGCACAATCACTGTTTATTCTCATCTTGGAACGTCTTTCTCCTATTTTTAACCTGTTTTGTCAATAATAGCCTCCCTCAGTTTACGATGTACAGTAGGCGTGTAAGCAGAACTCCAGGGTATCAGTTCCCAGGGTAGGAATTTCAGGTCTGGGAACTAGGCTACAAGCTTTTGTTGCTGTGTGGTTTGTGGTTGGAGCTAGCTGCAGGTAGCAGCCATGTTTTGTGTTTGAAAAGCTACTCTGTCACTTTGTCACATTGTGACGTGTTACTGTTAGGTGGCGCCGTGGCAGGACGTCTGTCTTTTGATGTCAAAAGTGTCACATTTCTTAACACGGATTTGTTTGGCGTGTTTCTGTCTTTGCAGTGATCCCTATGTCAAACTCTCCCTCTATGTTGCCGAAGAAAACAGAGAACTTGCCTTAGTCCAGACTAAAACCATCAAAAAGGTGAGTTGAGTTCACTCTAATAACTTGAATTGACAGATAGGCCTGTTTCCTTCCTGTTTGATGGGACCGCTACCCCAACATGTACAGTATGGGGGTGATAATCAGTTTACAGCAGAGGGAGCTGTTTCATGCAGATCAGAGGACCGTCCATGAACCCCCAGCCTAGAGGGTCTTCCATCTCTGTCAGTCCAGGGGCATGTTTTATTTGACACATATTATGACACATACAATTACACTGCCTTTTACATTGGTAAAATCAGACTTCTGCACTTAAAATCACGTAAACAATACTGAAGGAAGGAAAGAAAGGAAGGAAGAAGGAAGGAAGGAAAGAAGGAAGGAATAATGAATTAGAGTTCATACAGGCATGCTCTCCTCTGGGTAGAGGTGTTCCTGTTGTGATGAGGGCTAGACAGGCATCCTCACAGGCAGTCAGCAGGCAGGCAGGCAGATGTAAATGCATCCATGCTGGAGATATAAATAGCTGACAATGCGCTGCTATGTGGAGCAGAAAAGGACTCCCTTTCCGTAAGCCTTTCATTCGGTGTGTGTGCGCGCGTGCGCTAGTGCTTGCATGCAAAGTGTGCCGCTGCCCCTGTGGAAACTGAAACGCTCAGCTGGCTGGCTTGACTGTAGCCTAAACACTTTTGAGCAGGTATAATGTTGTCCTGCAGCCATAGGTATCTATCTTACATCATGACTGTACTGTATGCTGTTGTAAGACCTGAAGTGATGCATTGGGCCAGGTATACACTACAGTAGGACTACTAAGCCATAGCACCATCAAAGCTTTAAATTGCATTTCACAAGATACATGGAGTTATTGGGCTCAGTTGGAATCCTAACATCACACCAAAGTTATTTTTATAGAGATGTTACTTTATCAGGTTGTTAAATGTTTATTCATTAGACACACTTGTGAAATTCAAACTTCATTGACATTCTGGTGTTTTAATTTTCAGTGGTATTTTAATGAGTTTTGTCGTGTAGTTAACAGACCGGTAAACCTGTATGTTCGTCTCAATACCTCAGTTAAATGTTCTGTTTCTGGGGTTTTGTTGTTTGCCTCCTGGGTATTGAAGACCTAATGCCAACCTCATTCCAAACAAATACAACAAATGCATACAGCGTGACCATCTAAGAGGATCAATAAAGCAGCAGATCAGCCCTAATCTCTGATTTAGGCCTGGATTACACTACTGCGTTTTCTGAGATTCCACAGATATGGGTAAACATGATTTAGGATAGCTAATAGGCCTACAAAATAGAGATGTCTGTTTTTGCAAAAGAACCCTTCAAATATGTATAAATTAATCTGGAATAATATTCTAATATTCTTGGTCTTCCTTCGTCTGTGTTGGGGAATCCATTCACCGCCCTGTATAGTCAACAGCCTACTCTCTGGCTGGTGAATATTTAGCCTAACTCATTAACACAATCTAACTTCTCTCTTTCAGACTCTGAACCCCAAATGGAACGAGGAGTTCTATTTCAGAGTGAGTTATTTAAGGTATTTTGTTGGTGCTAGACGCACAATACTGTCTATGATTAAAACATGTCTTCAAATCTCAAGGAGTATTATCAGATACCAGTAGCCAGACTGTGCTGGATAAGCAGTACAAGCGAACCGGGCTCCATGGTTGTATGGTGGTAGTGCTGCTGCCTCCTCCTTGCCAGTAAACACCAGTGTGGGAGTCCCAGCCCCTCCAGCAGTGTCATCAAAAACACTGTTGCATTGTTTACAAGCCTCTCCCCACATACATGATTCATCCCTGTTGGCTATTCTAGTTGGAGTCACATTGTACTTTCAGCTTCATGTTAATGGAGATTGACACACGACTGAGCATGCTGATGTTTGGAATTGGCAGCTCTGAGATGTTGTGATTATAGGCCACAGACAAGCCAGGCTTCACAGCCAGATTAAAGATATCAGTTTTATAGTGCTGAACTTTGAAAGACCATGAAAGATTATGACTCCATAGTAAATGCATTACTATTAATGTTTTGGTAACGCTTTATTTGAAGAGGGGTACATAAGACTGACATGACACTTTTGTTGTGATTCATGTCCACAACAGGGCAAAGTTGTTTTGGTGCATGTTCGTGCATATTTCCTTATCTTAAGATTCCTTCATGAGTCATGTCATGTCAGTCTTATGCACACCCCTTCAAATAAAGTTTTAGCAATGTTTTTATGGATAGTCTACGGCAGCATGCAAATGCTCTCTATTAATATTTGCCGTACAGAGGAGACTTGACAGGCCTGTTTATCAGAGGCCTTCACTAACATGCTGACCTCTGACCTCTGTCTGCAGGTGTGTCCCCCGAACCACAGACTTCTCTTCGAGGTGTTTGATGAAAATAGACTGGTAAGACTGTGATGATTGTCTACCTACTCCACACAAAAAGGTTGATCCGGGACAGTACGGCTCCTCATTTCATCAGCTGGATTCTCTAGGCCCTCTTTAATAACTGCCACTACTCCTGCTACTGTACAACATTGCTGTCCATCTTTCCATCAAGTGTTACATAATCATCGTATTCATGATAAAGGTTCCTACCACTCAAATCCTCCGACACTTCAGTTACCGGCACTGGATCAGAAGCATTCTTTTTGTTCCTTATTTTGTGCTCTGTATTCCTTCCTGATAACGGATTATCCAATGTTGCACAGGAATGTCCGTTTCACGAATATCTGACCTACTGTGCGCCATCCTGTAGGCCCTATCAGATGGGAGCCAGAGTTTTGTTGTTGTTCTCTCGCTGGACACAATAGCACAATAGCCCTCTGTTCTGACTGCCAGCACTGACTTGGCTATGAACAGGCTATTTATGAGTGCTCCAACTCCTACATTCCTCTCATGTCATCCTTTTGTAATCCCAATTTTTGACATAAGGGAATGCTGTGATGATTTCTCTTCACCGCCATATGGCGTTGGGAAAAGCCAGGATGTACATTACATTACATTACAGTCATTTAGCAGACGCTTTTATCCAAAGCGACTAACAATAATTGCATTTAACGTAGGAAGAGCCAATGTCCTACTACTTGCCAGAACTCACAAGTGCATCTTCTTTCTAAAACAAGTGACTAAGAGCATAATCTAGAGCTGAAGGCAAAGTGCAAGAATCACAATCTAAAGTACAGTGCAATATAATATATATGTATAGACCTCCAGTTAGCCTCCATTGCAAATGAAGATCTTTTCGCTAAATGTTGACTGTCGAGACCAAGAACAAGCAGATGCCAGTATAAACCAGGCGACCCTGCTGTAACATCGTCATGGCGTTCTCCACCTGGTGAGCAGGAGGAGAGCAGTAGCGACCAGGGAGGACTGGAGAAGGAGACCTGCTGGTTTTAATGGCTGCTCAGTAAGTCAGGGAAGTGGATTGAATGAGCTCCAGCGATTAGCCCAGCGATCCAGCCGCAGCAGGAGAGACAGGGTGTTCTGGGCCGTGTCGGGGAGATCCTCTGGGGGCTGCACAGGCTCAAGGCTGCTGCTGCTTCAGAGCAATGGTGTGTGTGGGTGTGTGTGTGTGTGCGTGGGTGTGTGTGTGCGTGGGTGTGTGTGTGTGTGCGTGGGTGTGTGTGTGTGTGTGTGTGTGTGTGTGCGCCTGCCTGCGTGCGCACGCGCGTAAATGGCAGGTAGGCAGGCACTCTTCTAGGAAAAGGTTAGTCTACATACCCCCCCGCCTTCTAAGAAAAGTTTCAAGATTTTATTCAATACTCATATGGCAGCTGGTTGAGAACTAAAATGCACTAGCATTTACAATATACAAAAGGTACGCAATAAACACACACACATGTATACACCTCAACCTACACAAACAACAACATTGCATACTGAGCATTATGTGCTGAGTTTTCATTTTAAATTCTAGTAAAGAAGGGGATGGGTGGCATCCTTTAACTTTCACTTTGTGTCTCGGGGTTCTGCAGTTGTGCACCTTGCGTGGTACAGTATGCCGGCCGGACACCTGGGCTCTGGAGGTCAGGAGGGTCCGTGCAAAGTCCCTGCACAGCGTAGTTGCTCTGTCATGGAAGGCGAGGAGTGAGAGGGTTTGGAGTGCGTCCTGGTAGGCCGTAGAAGGCCCCGCCCATTACGATCCGGCAGACGCGCTGTTCGACGCGTTCAGTCCGGTGGGACACGGCCTCCATTAGGTTTCCGTGCTGCACTGGGCAGGCATGAAAAGGTTAGCCTACAGTAGCCCCCCCCCCCCAGCCTTCTAGGAAAAGGTTAGCCTAGCCAGCCCCCAGCTTGGCCGCTGCTCCGAGTGTCAGCTATGCTGAAGGGTGGAGAACATGGCAGCTCCGAGCCTTATATGTGGGGAAAGGAGAGATGACCGTCTGTCCGAGGGGGTCTGGCAGCAGCTCCGCATCGTTCCTTTCCTCCCTTTAGCCTCTAGTGGGCTCATTAAGGCCTCGCAATTATAGCAGACCCAACAAATTCTAATATTTTTTTATTTTTATTTTTATGTCGTCGAGTTGTGAATACCGTAGCGTAGATCTTTCCGTACGGAACCGGCGCTTAGGCGTTCCATGTGCCCAGCAGAACCATGCAGCGGCGCCTACCCCAGCGGTGCTACAAGCACAAGGACGCTACTGCACTCGATATGCCACAGTGTTTGATGAGTGCCATGCTCAGTGTCTGTCCTTAGGACCACACAGTCTTCCCCTGTGGGGGTGTCGCCCCCCCACCCCCTCTCTCTCTCTGTGTTCAGTTCTACCCCTTCCCTCTTCACAATCCATGACATTCTTCCTTCCCCCCTCGCCCCCCCCCCCCCCTCTGACTGACACACCAGATGATGGCGGGGGGGGGGGGGGGGGGAGGGCTGTCATCACTCCAGTCCGCTCGTCTGGCTGAGAGGGTCTGACGCACTGGGGAGACCGCAGCACAGGGCTCAGCTGCCCCGGCCACCGGGACAAAGCTGCCAGTATGAGCACTGCAGGCCTCTCAAAGGCCACATTATCATCGGCTTTGTCCGTTCCCTGTGGGAGCAGAGAGCTCCCCGCGCCCGAGGGAGAAACGCTGGGACACGCCGCCTGTGCCATCCTTTCTATTAAGTACCGCTTTGTAGCCATTTCCTGAGAGGCGACAATGGCGACCCGGACACCGCGAAGAGCGGCTGTGGCTCGGGAGGCAGGGCGGGTCGTCCGACGACCGCAGGGTCGGCGGCTCGAATCCCGGCTCCTCCTGTCCACATGTTGAGGATGGGAATGAGCGGGCTAGCACCTTGCACGGCAGCTGCCGCCATTGGTGCGCGAATGGGTGAATGAGAGGTCATTGTAAAGCGCTTTGGATAAAGGTGATATATACTGTAAGTGCAGTCCATTTACCATTTACAAGCACTATGCCCTGCTACCTGGTTAGATATTTGGCAAGTAATGTTGTGAATATCTTACCATTTCTATCAAAGGAAAAGGATGGAGCTCATACCATCTTGCTTATGCCATCTTTTCAGATATACATTAGTGTAAAATAAATATAAGGGAGTAGGACCGAGGGGCACTTCTGTGAACAGGGCCAGTCTCCATTTATCCATGTTGACAGTATTCTAGTTTCTCAGTCAACAAGGAGTGATTTTCTGTATTGGCTTCCACCGGGCCTTTCGTCTGTGTCCAAGCAGAGGCATCATTAAAAGCTTGCCTCAGCTTACAGCGAGGATCCGGAGCGCAGCTGTCTTCTGTCTCTAGTGACAGTTGAATCAAGCACACTGGGCTTTGTAAATTATGTGGTAGTCTGTGAGCCGCCTGGCAGGGAGCCTGTGATCTGTGAGGGGGACTACAGGCCACCCTGGAGAGCAACCTAGGCTGCCTTCCAATAATCATACTACCATACTGTTTAGTACGCCAGAAAAAGATTTAGTATGTCCCAAATAGCACTGTATGTCAAATGCACAACGCCAAAAATACCAGGATGTCCTACTGCATCCGGTCGCATTTTGCAGTATGCAAGCCAGCGTGCTTTTCTGGCTACTCTGACCCACAATCCCCTTCGTAGTGGAAGATTTTGTCCCATTGTGAGCTGACGAGAGAGCACAGACAGATGACGGTGCAATGACGACATTTGCACTAATTTAACCACTTAGTTAATTATACAATTTCTACAATTTGTAGTACTTGCACTACTTGCACATCTGTCAATAATGACGGACGCCAGTGTAACGACAATGTCAGACGACAGCTGTGTAGCAGCCTGGCTAGATAAGTAATGTAGCTAGCTAGCATTTTTACGTCCCAACCGGCAAATGTTGCGCTACGGACTGTGACCGATGTACAGTACGAGCAAGAGGGTCAAAGTTCAAGATGCAATGTTACGACGAAGTACGGTAGTATGTCCCAATTGTATGCATACTGCATGCAGCAGTATGTACTTTGTAAGGGCTGCTGCAGTACATACTAAAAGAAAAGGTTCGAAAGCGATTCGGAACGCAGCCGTAACGTTTGCCACAGCCAGGAAAAAGACGGCGCTGTTAGCTCGCGTCAACACAGCTTTTACTGAGGCCTGGGGGCGAGTTTGGGTTTCTGGCTGGTGAGTTTGGGTTTCTGGCTGGTGAGTTTGGGTAACAGAGCGGAGGAGGAGATTGGCCTCCTGTCCTCTCCGGTCTCGTCTTGGCCAGGGTCACGCAGCATGTGCGACGGCAGCAGCGGACCAGGTTTTTATGGCTGTGTGCGGAGGCCGCGCTGCCTGAGTCAGCGCCGCGAGCCCCGCCCCCCCCTCCCCTGGGGCCGGGGGCCCCCGCACGCCCTCTGACGGACCAGCAGCAGCTGACAGGGTGCTGCTCCGGATCTGCCAGCATGGGGGCGGAGGGGGGGGGAGACCTACAGGGAGGGCGTGGTGGTGGATGAGTGCGGGATGCATACGGGATAGATGGATGAAACGACAAGAGTGTTGGGGGGGGTGCTGGTCACATGACCGGAGGCCAACCCCTCACACCCTCACCTCGGTTACCAGGAGCGCCAGACGCCCTTATCCAATCATGCGTGGAATGCCGCTCGTCACGCCGAGGGGGCTATTTCTGCTGCCGGTCGCTATCGGGCGGCAGTGCTAACAGTTTGGCAGATGGGGGGGATCAGTTTTTGTTTCCCTCTCTGTCTCTCCCACTTCCACACTCTCTCCCTCTCTCTCTCTCTCTCTCTCTCTCTCTCATATTCTCCCCCTCTCTCTTGAGAGTGGAGCTTGGGAGTTCTGAGCTCCCTGGCAGTGCCTCTTTTGTTATTGTGGTGCGAGCGACTCCTCTTTCCCCTGCTCAGTTCACTGTGGAAGGGAAAGTGGTGGAGAGACAGAGACAGAGAGAGAGAGAGAGACAGAGAGAGGCAGTGGGAGGGAGAAGACGAGAAGGGGATCAGCCAGCCAGATGAGAAGTGGGCGACACAGACAGACCGAGACAGACACAGAGAGCGGGGAGCAGAGACAGAAGCCAGGCAGGCCGACAGACGGGGAGGCGAAAATGTCCCACCGGCTGCGTCTTTACTTTGGCTCCGGCCGTAGCAACACGGCCCCGGAGCTGGACGAGCCCACGGCGCGTGGCGAAGACCTGGCCATGACATTCCGCATGCCGCCGCGCCCGGCGCCACGGACTCTGCTCGGGCCGCAGCAGGGCCCACACCCCCGGCCCCCGGACGCCCTGCTAAAGCGCAGCTCCTCCATGTTCATCCCCCAGCTGGCTCCGCCCCCGGCCGAGCCGCGGCCCACCAAGAGCTCCTCCATGCAGATCTCTCTGCAGCGCTCGGCGGCAGGGGGGCCGGCGGACGAGGCCCCGCCGCCCGGCTACACGCAGGGGCCCGCCCCAGCCTACGCCGACCTGGTCGGCGCCGACTCCCTACCCCCGCCCTACTGCGGCGGAGACGGCCCGGCCTACGTCCCCGTACGTCCTAGGTCCACGGAGCCCGGCCTGCCCAAACTACGCCGGGTCTTCAGCATCGCGCCCCATTACGAGGGCCCCGACCGCGCGGCGGCCGCCGGTAACGGCGCCGCCCCCGGGATCAGCGTCGGCGGCTTCTGCATCCGGAGGAACGCCGCCGACGGCTCCGAGGTCCAGCAGGTCAGGATCCTGCCCTACGGCTCCGGGGGTCCGGGCGGAACGTGCCGCTGGTCCGTCCAGCAGAACTCCGACGCCGGCCCCCGGAGGCTGGTGTTTCAGCTCCAGCAGAACCAGGACCAGAAGAGGCAGGGCTGCTCAGCCCCAGACGAGGGCACCGACCTGGGCTACGCCGGCTCCAAGAGCGGCCGCGTGGTGCGCTATCCCAGGATCAGGCTGGAGCGGAGCTCTTCCCATCAGCGGCTGCCCCTGGGAAGTCCCCAGAGAGCCAACCCGACCGCTGACCCCCTGGCCAGAGAAGACGACTCCTCTGACGGGGACGGCCAGAGAATGGACGTGGGAGACGGGCCTAAAGGATGCACCTTCAAAATCAGGAGGGAGAATCCAAAAAGACAGCCGCACTTCAAGATTTATTTCAGTCAAGGCGGGGGCGATCACACCGCACAGAATATAAGCTTCGGAAATGGCACAGGCAGTCCTCAGGTAATGGTTATTGTGAACAGAACTGTATCAGTTAGACTGGTGTTGTTCCATACGGCTCTAATGTTTTATGTGAGGAGATATTCAGTTCGGGCGTTTGTGTCTGTTTTCTATTTGAGTATGAGCTCTTATCTATGATTTATTATGGCCTTTTTACGGCAGAGTGAATATTGGTGTTTTGTCATGACTTACTGGTAGATGGCGGTTGAATTTATGTCGAGTGTGGTTTTCTAGCAGATGGGAATATGGTTCAGCAGGGAGGGGTGGTGACATTCTGGGAAGAGGGAATGCTGACAGTCACAGGCCAGGAGCTGAACCTGACCGCACACACCGACTCTAATTCCACCTCACAACCCACAGGCATTTGAACTTTTACACACTTAAATGGATTCTCATTCACTGTGGGAAACGGGAGATTTGGGGGGGGAAAAAATCTACTCATACACTTGTTGCTTTTTCACTGAGGAGTAAAAGCTTTCAGCAATATTATATTAGACCGTTCAGTCTGCAGCCCCAGTTCTGTAAGAGGTGGCTGTTGCTATCTTTAGGTCTGTGTCGAGTGTGGTTGTTGATTTTGAGAGTGGCTGGCATGTCCCGGTTGGCTCGCTCGGGGTTGGTATGGGTCGCTTCTCGCAGCTGCTCCCTCTGTGATTATGATCCAAGATATCATTACTGGACAGAATGACGATTGAGAAGTTTAACAGGCTATCAGTCAACATTTCATAACAGTCTGGAATGGTTTGATATGGCAGTCATCTATTTACCTTTCTTATAGTCTTTAGATTCTTTTAATTTCCCTTCTTGTTTTTCACAGATGGGACTCGGGGTCGGGGATTTATTGACCTTTGTACGTTTGTTTGTTTGTGCGTTCGTTGGTGCGTCACACATTCACTCAACCCCACCACCTAGGTGCGCTTGCAACTGTTTATTTTTCCCATTGCCAAGTATATTTTGCTTTGTACATAAACTGCTTGGTGTCTCAGTAAAAAAAAAAAAACAGTATATTCTACTCAGGGGCCTGTGTAATTTCTAAATCCTCAGAGTAATATTTCACACCATCGATCAGATTCCTCTTATTGAGGTAGTTCAGTCATGTCGGGTGTGGTCTGAAGCTGTATGTATAGTACACTGAATCCCTTGATTTAGCTGCAAACTGTGGGGCATTTCACAAATACAGGAACAGTGCAACACTGCATCTGCTTCGCTTTGCCACGACACACGCAAAAAAACGGACATTACGTCTTTGCTGGACGAGGGTTTGGTCTCCAGAGTAGAAACAAAATACTCAGGGGCCTTTCTACTTTTCACACAGAGTTACGAGCTCAGAGAGTTAAATACTATGCTATATAAAACGAATCAGACTTGCAACACTTCATATTAACATTCATGAAGACAATAATCACGTTTCCACTACTTGATTAGCACAAAGGGACATGCATCATGGGTGGGCCGGGGGACAGCGTACTGTACGGTGCGCTTGGCCGCGTAGCATCCATTTAAAAGAGTGTGTCATTGCCGGTATCTTAAGGAACACGGTATTGCTAAGGACCAGGATATCTAATTACCAGGCCTGGTCACCGGGCTTTAGCACTGTCATCTAGTTGGTAATGTTCATATTTGGCCGGCTTGACATGATAATCGTTGACTCAACATTGAATCTGTACGATATCTTCGGTGTGCTTGTAGTGAGCAACTTTGCACTGCAGCCTACATGCTGAAGTAAGCGACATGAGCTATGACAGCTTATCGAGTCACTGTGCTTTCTGTAGTGTCAGCGATGGCTCTTTGCTGACCCTGAAATGTATCTACAAGACGGCCTGTCAGTAGTGGTGTACAAGCACAGTCCATTACTGTACCTTTTCACACAGAGTAGAATAGAACATGTTCATCCTGGAGCTTGCTCGATCGCCTTGTTGAGAGGGGTCAGGGAAGAATTTTTACAGCTCACTTATCTGGCCCCCGGGTGATACTGTTTTTTTTGCTTCCCTCTGGAATATGTAGAGATGGGTCGTATGCCCTCCTCCCTTGTTCTCTGTAAAGCGCATTGTGTTGCCTCTGGGTATGAAATGCGCTATACAAATAAAGCTTTGATTGATTGATAAATGCATCTAATGAAATATTCACATTCGTTGAGAGGCTCCCTATCCTTGCCACACTGAGGTTGTGTAACCCAGATTGGGCTTCACATAGAGGCGGGGAATCCTCATGTAGCTTAGATCTAGCAGGCCTTTCCCTGATGCCCTGTAGTGTGTGTGAGTGTGTGAGTGTGTGAGTGTGTGAGTGTGTGAGTGTGTGAGTGTGTGTGTGTGTGTGTGTGTGAGTGAGTGAGTGAGTGTGTGTGTGTGTGTGTGTGTGTGTGTGTGTGTGTGTGTGTGTGTGTGTGTGTGTGTGTGTGTGTGTGTGTGTGTGTGTGAGTGAGTGAGTGTGTGTGTGTGTGCGTGTGTGTGTGTGTGTGAGAGTGTGTGTGAGTGTGAGTGTGTGTGAGTGTGTGAGTGAGTGTGTGTATGTGTGTGAGTGTGTGAGTGAGTATGTGTGTGTGTGTGTCTGTGTGTGAGAGTGTGTGTGTGTGTGTGCGCGCGCACGCGCCAGCCAGGCTGCAGGGAGCCCAGTTAGCACCTCTT
>NC_140241.1:28194070-28236570 GCF_949987555.1 Borostomias antarcticus
CACACATTCCGAAACTCGGCGGGGGGGAAAAACGACTACTGCTTCCACCAGAAACGGTCCAGTAAAATAAAACATCACGAAGTCCGTTTGGTGTGTTTGTTATTACGGTTAAGGCGGCCAGGAGGGTCATCCAGGCCACGGCGAGGGGAGTTTCGCAAAAAAGGATTAGTAGCTCTGAAACCATCTGAGATCCAGGAGAGGGAATGGATGAAACACGATCTCGGTGCCGAAGAGCTTTTGGGAAAGTCCCCCCACCCCCCCCCCCCCCCCGCACCTGGTTTCTTGTGACTGACTCTATTTCTGTGTGTTGTTCCTCCAGCCACAAGTCCCGTGTGAAGGGCTATCTGCGCCTGAAGATGGCCTACCTGCCAAAGCAGGGTGGTCCCGAGGAGGAGAGCGGGGAGGCGAGGGAGGGGGCCGAGGTGAGTCCCGGTCTGGAGAAGACGTCTGCGTCGGCTTAGTCTGGTCTGGCCCGCCTCTGGCCACGCTCCGGAAATACCATCGCACTTGTTTCCCCTCATTTTGGGGGAAATGGGATCCACTGGAAAGCTGACTTTGTGCGTTTGGCCCGTGTGTGTCTGTATTTATGTGTGTGTGTGCCTGTGTGTGTGTGCCTGCGTGTGTGTGTCTCTCTCTGTCTGTGCGTGTGTCAGTGTCTGTGTGAAGGAATGTGAATGAATGGACGCGAGAGCCCAAGATGGCTCGTCTTTTTTTCCACGCACAATGAAAGGGCGCACAGATACGGTGACATTTAGCAGGCTGGCTGGAAAAGATGGCCGCCCTCAAATGTCAGTTCCCCAGTGTCAGTCCCTCAACCCCTCACATTAGCATTCCGCTGGCACTTCTAGCCTCAGATAGTTGAATGTAACACTTCTCCCAGCCCGCTTGTCTCGCTCGTTATTCACCGACCGGTGCCACTGACTGTGTGTGTGTGTGTGTGTGTGTGTGTGTGTGTGTGTGTGTGTGTGTGTGCGTGCGCGTGCGTGTGTTGCCGTGCGTGTCTGCTGAGCAGGGCTTGGAGGGGTCGGACTCCGCTGACCCGGGCTCCCAGCGACCCCAGCAGCTCCTCCCCCCGCTGCCCCCCGGCTGGGAGGAGAAGGTGGACAACCTGGGGCGCACCTACTACGTCAACCACAACAAGCGCACCACGCAGTGGAAACGCCCCAGCAACGCGTACGTCACTTACCGTACCTGGACCATCAATGAGTTTACAGTACCTCGGGTTAATCTGAGCCGCCGTCAGGGTACTCTTGTGTGTGTAAACCTGTGTGTGTGTGTGTGTGTGTGTGTGTGTGTGTGTGTGTGTGTGTGTGTGTGTGTGTGTGTGTGTGTGTGATCAGGGATGTGATCTCGGAGACGGAGAGCGATAACCAGCAGCGGCAGATCAACCAGCAGGCCCAGCGTGTGTTCCGCTCCCGGCGCCACATCAGCGAGGACCTGGAGAACGAACACGTGGAGGTCCGAGACATGGACGACGTGAGTCACACACACACACACACACACACACACACACACACACACACACACACACACACACACACACACACACACACACAGAGAGCCATAGTGGAAAAGTCTACTTCCTCTCTTTCCCAGTCGTGGGAGCCGATTTCTGAAGAGGACCCCAACGACCCCCTGACCCCGCCGGGCCCCTCGTCCGCCGCGACGCCCCTCCCCCAGACGCCGGCCCGTCAGGAGCTCCCGGAAGAGGCAGACCTGCGCCTGTCCCTCGCGCCGGGCCCCCCGGGGCCGGACAGCAACGGGGAGGTGGCGGGGCCCAGCTCCGCCCTGGTGAGACCGAGAGGCTCCGCCCAGATTTCCGCACGGATCCCACTCCGTTCTGCGCTCGAAAAGAAGCTGATTGACTTTCAGGATCGATCTTTGTTGCCTTATCTCTTGATCTCTCTCTCTTTCTCTCTCTCTCTCTCTCTCTCTCTCTCTCTCTCTCTCTCTCTCTCTCTCTCTGTTTCGATCTGTCTCTCTGTTTCTCTACCTTCTTCCCCTCCTCTCTTTCTCTCTCCCCCTTTCTTTTCAGCAGAGTCAGCTCTCTAACAGGCTGCGTTCCTCCAGTATGACGGACGGAGTCAGCGACCACCAAGCCCCGCCTCCTCCCCCGGCGGTACGCGGCTCCTCTCTCCTCCTCACTCCCCTCTCTCTCTCTATCTCTCTCTCTCTCCCTTCTCCTTCCTGTCTTCTCGCCTCTTCACCCCCCCCCCCCCCCCCTCGTCCGCTTCCTTCCTCCTCTCCTCTCTCCTCCCTCCACGTCTCCGCCGGCACACGCAGGCATCTCCTCCTCCTCCTCCTCCTCCTCTCTTCCTCACCGTCATTCACTCCCCGGCACACACGCACGCACACACACCTGGCTGCGCTCCAACACCAGCCAATGACGGCGGCGGTAACGCGATCCGGTCCGAACGCACGCCAGACCTGAGTCACGGCGGTCGGCCGGGCAGGACGGGGCTTAAGGAAAAGTACAGGTGGCCGAGGAGCAGAGCTGAATGACTTGCTGCTGCTGCTGGTGGGGGGGGGGTGGAGGGGGTGGAGGGGTGGAGGGGGGGGGGGCAACGGCAGTCCCAGACTCCCGTGTGCTTTGTCCCCGCGCTGGGTTAGGGGGGAGGCTTGCGATTGTGCTGTCAGCTTGGGAATCCCCCCCTCGGGGCTACAGTTTGATCTCTGTATACCGAGCCACGATGACGGTGGAAGCCCTTTAAATGGTGGTGCCTTAAATGGAGACTACAGTTGAGCTAGACTTCCGGAGCTACTACTCAGAGGAGGAGGGGAGGGAGGGAGGGAGGGAGGAGAGAGAAGCAACGTTGGTCACAGCCAGCTGTGCGATGTTCCCGCTCCGAGATCTGACCAGAGGTAGCCATGACCCGGTCAGCGGCTGTCGGTTTGGCGAGCTCGTAGCCTTTATCTTTTCAGAAATTCCACAGAAGAGCATGTTCCTCGCTAGCGCCGTACCTTATACGGGGGTAAGTCTTCGCGATCATTGTCATGTCTAGACATGTTAAGAGCGAACCGCTGGACAGGACAGGACAGCAAGTAATATCCCTCGCCAAGGCTGTTCTTTTAGCTTTTAAAACGTGTTGTTTCGGCGTCAGCTCTTCCGTCTGTGGCTCTCCTAGGCTTCAGCTTGAGGGTAGAGTTTTGTAGTATCTTGTTGATAGATGTTGAGCCAGTGCTGTGTGGTGTGACTGTGCACCGGGCCAGGAAGTCTGGGAACACGCTGGTGTTAGTCAGTCACAGTCACACCATCTCTCATTGATATTTAACTGCGTGGGTGGTGTCAACTCAGGCCAACATACACTCTACTCCCTCTGCTGTGTGTGTGTGCGTGTGTGTGTGCGTGTGCGTGTGTGTGCGTGTGTGTGTGTGCGCGTGTGCGCGCTCCTTTGCAGTCAATTTGATCTCACATCTCTCTTTAAAGAACAGAATGTTTAAAGCTGAGGCCTCTGCACTGTGCTAATGCATTCTCTGTTTAAACACTAACTTTGAGGAACACAATTTCCCTCTACGCTCTAAAATGATTAAATAACCAGTCACTTGACAAAAGAACAGACCAGACCAATCATCTTAAGGCAAACCAACCGCCTTCAACATTTATTGACCCTCCCCTAACCCCGTCATCCAATCGACGGTCATCACTCCGTGGGGTTCTTCCTCCCGCACACACCGTGTGTAGTCTTCTGCTTTGGGACCCCACCTCTTCGGCACATCACCCCTTCCTCCTCCTCCTCCTCCTCACCCATCATGGAACCCTCTCTCCTTCCACGTCCACCACACCTCGACGACCCCCTCCACCCCCCCCCCCACCCCCACCCACATTCCCTGTTCTAAAGAACCCTGTTCTCTACCAGCAGAGCTCCCAGTCCAGAAGAACCCGTGCTCAAACAGTCACAGGCGCTGAAGAGCCCATGGTAAATAAAGACCACTCTGCCGTACTATCTCAGCATTACTCCGGCGTTGACGCCCCCCCCCCCCCCACACACACACACACTACAGTATTACCGCATATTGAACAACACTTCTCAGTTCCACTTGTGTAGAAGTTAGGACTGAACCAGATTCTGTGGGCCGCCGCCCAAGCGTCAGTACCACCCAGTAGACTAGCTGTGCTACGCAGCGCAATGCTGGAAGGGGTGTGTCGCTTGTCTCCGCGTATAAGTTACAGTACGACACACGTCGTCGTGGTGTTCGGTGTGTTTGTGTGTTTCGTAGGTCGTATGTTTTGAGTGTTTCATGCGTGTTTGAAGTTCAACTGATTGCACCTTTGCATCTGAAGGGAAAATCCATTTGTGACTCTCGCTGTTCTTGTGCTGTAAAGCGTTTGTTGTCAGTTGGTTTTATTCCTCTGGGTGAAGCACGGTGGAAAACCCAGCGTTGTTGGAGCGTGAACGCCTGCCTATTTCAGAACAATAACCCAACAGTTTTTCGTATTTCCTCAAAGTCATCAAGCCACTCCTCAGGGAACATTCTAGAAGTCCGTCTGGCCTATAGCTAACCAGTCTAACTTGGCTCTCTGCTCTCTTTCGATTGGCCAGTCTCCGTCTTCGACGGCGTACGCCCTGACCACGCCCGGTCTTCCTCCAGGATGGGAGGAGAGGAAGGACGCCAAGGGACGCACCTACTACGTCAACCATAACAAGCGCAGCACCACCTGGACCAGGCCTGTCCTGCAGGTACACCGGCCTGGCCTGACCCCCCGCTGCCTGGGCCACAGCCTTCTAGAGCAGCACTGGACCTGGGCACTCACCATCTCTCTCTCTCTCTCTCGCTCTCTCTCGCTCCCTCTCTCTCTCTCTCTCTCTCGCTCTCGCTCCCTCTCTCGCTCTCGCTTTCGCTCCATCTCTCTCTCTCTCTCTCTCTCGCTCTCGCTCCCTCTCTCTCTCTCGCTCTCGCTTTCACTCCATCTCTCTCTCTCTCGCTCTCGCTCTCTCTCGCTCTCTCTCGCTCTCTCTCTCTTTCTCTCTCTCGCTCTCTCGCTCTCTCGCTCTCTCTTTCTCTCTCTTTCTCTCTCGCTTTCGCTTTCGCTCCATCTCTCTCTCTCGCGCTCTCTCTCTCTCGCTCTCTCTTTCTCTGTCTCTCTCTTTCTCTCTCTCTCGCTCTCTCGCTCTCTCTCGCTCTCTCTCTCTCTCTCTCTCTCTTTCTCTGTCTCTCTTTCTCTCTCTCTCTCTCTCTCTCTCTCTCTCTCTCTCGCTCTCTAGCTCTCTCGCTCTCTAGCTCTCTCTCTCTCGCTCTCTCTCTCTCGCTCTCTCTCTCTCGCTCTCTCTTTCTCTCTCTCTCTCTCTCTCTCTCTCTCTCTCTCTCTCTCTCGCGCTTTCGCTCCATCTCTCTCTCTCTCGCTCTCGCTCCCTCTCTCTCTCCTCTCTCTCTCGCTCTCTCTCGCTCTCTCTCGCTCTCTCTCGCTCTCTCTCTCTCTCTCTCTCACTCTCTCTTTCTCTCTCTCTCTCTCTCTGTCAGGCTTGATTCTATCATTCTCTATCTGACCGTTTTTGGTTAATCTCTCACTGGCGATCGCTACCACTTCCTGTACCTAGTTGTCCCTCTCGTTCACTCTCTCTCTCTCTCTCTCTCTCTCTCTGTCTCTCTCTCTCTCTCTCTATCGCTCTCTCTCTCTCTCTCTCTCTCTCTCTCTCTCTCTCCCTCCCTCTCGTCCTGTACGTTTGGCCGTGTGTTCGGTGTGACGGGGGGTGTTAGGGCAGGCGGCCTGGCAGGCCCCCGCATGTCTCGGCTAACGAGTGTTTCCTCCCGCCAGCTGACGGAAGACGGAGCTGGAACCTCGGCAGCGTCCGCGGGCGTGGCGGCAGCGGCCCCCTCCCCCTCCCCCTCGCCCGCCCCCTCCACCTCCTCAGCCTCCAACAGCCATCCCAACGAGCCCCAGGTCCGCCGGGCCCGTAGCCTCAGCTCCCCCACAGTCACCCTGTCCACCCCCCTGGAGGTGAGAGCGACTCCTCTCCTCCTCCTCCCCTCCTCCCCTCCTCTCCTCCTCCCCTCCTCCTCTCCTCCTCTCCTCTTCTCCTCCTCTCCTCCTCTTCTCCTCCCCTCCTCTCCTCCCCTCCTCCCCTCCTCTCCTCCTCTTCTCCTCCTCTCCTCTCCTCCTCCCCTCCTCCTCTTCTCCTCTCCTCTCCTCCTCCCCTCCTCCTCTTCTCCTCTCCTCTCCTCCTCCCCTCCTCCTCTCGTCTTCTCCTCCTCTCCTTCTCCCTTGTCGTCCTCCTCTCTTCCTCTTCCTCCTCCTCCTCTCCTCCTCCTCTCCTCCTTCCCTTGTCGTCCTCCTCCCCTCCTCCTCTCCTCTCCTCCTCCTCTCCTCCTTCCCTTGTCGTCCTCCTCTCTTCCTCCTCCTCCTCCCCTTCCCCTCCCCTCGTTCCACCTTTAACCCCCGTTTCTTCCCACCTCTGAAATTCTAATTTCTCTGGTTCCGGCTCGGCCCGTCCCTCAGCTGCTGCCTGACACTCCTCTCTTTCCCCGTCCATCTTTCTCTCCCCCGCTCCTCTCCTCATCTTGTATCCCTCCATCGTGACGGTAATTACCCCCCCACCCCCACCCCACCCCCCACCCCCCCGAAGCTCACGTACCGTGACAGATCGTGCGAACGCGCGTGAGATGAAGACGATTAGTCACACGTAACGATCTGCTTATCCCGGCCCGCGCGTTGATGAGTCCACCGCCAGCCCACCCGACCGCCGTCGTCAGCAGTTCCACTTAAACGGGGGGCATTTTTCGTCCCTTAAGCGTTTTCATCCCTTTTCATGAATCTCATTTCAGATGTCGGGATCTCAGGGTAGATGTCCGCGGTTCAGTCGAACTGCTGACTCGAGCCCTGGTGTCCGGTCAGTCACGGCTCGGAGAAAAGTCAGCTCATCGCCATTTTGTGTCCGTTTTTAAAATGACTTTTTTGCGGGGAATATTTACGTGGACATTATAAACTGCATTATAAACACACTCGAACCTGCAATATGGACGGTCACACCGAGTGTCTTTAAAGGCAGAGCGTGGGTATTGGGTGTGAAGTGTGGGAAGTGCTGGGTGAAACGGGAGACCAGTTCCAGGACGGTGTTGAAATCTTGCATCACAGACGGTTAAGTGACTTGAGCAGCTGCTGCGTGCGTATCATGTCTCCTCACGTGTCCGTGTGGGGGCCGGTGCTCGCATACCTGTGTGTGTGTGTGTGTGTGTGTGTGTGTGTGTGTGTGTGTGTGTGTGCACGTGTTGGTTTCCAGCATCAGCTGATAGGTGAGAGAAGTTGCGTGCGTTCAGGTGTACGTTCCTGCGCATGTCTCCTAGTTGTCTAATCATTTCAGTAATGTATTAAAGTAACTTGGTTCCTCTCAGGGAGGTGTAGGGGGGCAACGCCATGAACCTACACGCTTAGCTAACCTGGTGTGATTGCAGTGTTTCTAAGAACGGCACAGGCTTGTTGGAAGTTGATTTTAAATCTGCGTAGGGTTCTGTAAGTGCCAAGAGAGAAGACCTGCTACGAAGATTCATTAGAAAATGAGAGGGAGAGAGGGAGGAGGGGGAGAGGAAGAGAGATGGAGAGAGAGAAAGTAAATTGAGGTGCAATCGTCGCTGAATGAGGTAATTAAAATGTTTGATGGGGTGGCGGGTTGAGGATTCGTCGGGTAATTAAGAAGGTAATTTCTTCTATTAAAAATCTGACATTACTTAAGGAACAGGAAGGAACAGGAAGATGATTTGTTTTGAGGAATAAAACACTGGAACTTATTAGCCAGGCTTAATTTAGCTGAGCACAGTTGCAGTAAAAGTGATGAAGAGGTTTAAGATGGTGGGGGCGGGCGGGGGCTGCTGTAAACGGAGCCTAAGATAGCTCAGGCCTGGCTGATTGCTTCTCCTGCTGGAGTCCACTAAGGTGAAGCTAAGAGGAGCCTGTCCCTAAACGCCTGACCCCACACACACACTCCCCTCCCAACTACACACCGGGGGAGGTCAGACAAGACTGGAGGGGTGTGAGCGAGGCGGCGCTCGCACATACACGGCCTCTGATTGGCTAGGACTGGGCCTATGGGAACCGACGGAACTAACTGCTCACCTGCATTGTCACGGTTCTCGCCTTAGGGGGCCAACAACATCCAGGTGCGGAGGGCGGTGAAGGACACGTTGTCCAACCCCCAGTCCCCCCCAGCCGTCACCCTACAGCTCCCCCAAGTCCCAGCACAAGCCCCAGCAGAGCTTCCTACCCCCGGGCTGGGAGATGAGGATAGCCCCCAACGGACGTCCCTTCTTCATAGACCACAACAGCAGGGTCACCACCTGGGTGAGTGACCGCACCCGAGCCGCCCCTGACCGCGACCCTGACCACTCTGTTAGCGGACGTGTATAACCTGCTGGACTCAGTCCTGCAGGCCGGTGGAACTGACCACTACACAGAGATTCTGACAGGTCGCTGTGGCCGTCGCTGACCACAGTTATCTAGACATGTGAGCTGAGGAAATGGATACAGCCCCACTAGGAGCTGGAGGATTCATTTGGTGCAGTAGTGACACCTGGTGGTGTAAATTATAACGCCAACTGGTATTGACCCAATATCATTCATTTAATTAGCTGTGGACCCCTTTGAGTTAATGAATCAATTCAAGTGCTATTATAGTGAGATTGTATCGAACGTTGCTTGAAGAGAGTGGGGAGGCATTGATTTGCAATCTTTACTCTAATATGTTGGAATTGGTTATCTTCAAACAAAACAGCCACTGCCAACCCATCAAATTGAAAACACTGCTAGCTCCCTGATAGTTATTGATATAGCTCGCCTTTTTTCTCTCCCTCATTCTCTCCCTCCCTCCCCCCCTCTTCTCTCTCCCTCCCCTCGTCCCTCCCCCCCTCCCCGCCCCTCCAGGAGGACCCGAGGTTGAAGTATCCTGTCCACATGAGGTCCAAGGCTTCTCTAGACCCCGGTGACCTGGGACCTCTTCCTGTGAGTAGCGTCATCTCAGCCTCTGTTGCGTGGAGCCCGTGAAAACTCGGGGCGTCCAAAGCCCCGCGATATACTTGACCGTTTAGCGACGCGTCGGCCTAGCCGCACGCGTGATTCGCGGCGCGATAGTCCCCGCGTACACGGCGCGGTCGACCGCGGCCGACGCTCCGAAGGAAAGCAGGAAACGCGCGGCGTACGCGCAGTTACGAGCGAGTATACCGCGGGCTGAATGTAGACGCCCCCGGCGTCCCCGTGGAACCGACCAGGCTCACCACAGCTCGGCAGGACTCTTGATTAGCTATCCCAGCGGTTGAACAATGATGTTTATTCCCCCCCGGGACACGTTGGAGAGGCTCCAGCGCCGTGGTCTGGACTGGACATGGAGGCCGTCCCAGTAAGCGTGACCTCCGTACGGTGTCTAGCCAGGCCTGGTTGGCTTGGAGGGAACCCAGACCGCTGGTTGTGCAGTGTGGGGGCGAGGGGGGAGAAGAGAGGATGTTTTGAGAGCGTAGAAAAAAAGCTCTGTGTTTTCGTTCAGCGTTGTCCTAGTTAGCTGGGTTCGAGGCTGGGGCTGGGGACCGCTGGGGGGGGGGGGGGGGGGTAGAGGAGAGCGGAGACCAGCAGAGGGCTCCCCCTGGCCAAAGACTCATTAGTATACAGGACAGGGCTGCTCCGCTCTCAGCCAGGGGGCTCTAGTCCCACCGGTCGTCTCTCCTACGTCGAAATTCTCTGGATACATGTTGATTCTGTTCAGGTATTAAGAGTCAATGGCCAGAGAGGGCAGTAGATGCCAGAACTGAATTGTAAATCAAATTAATTTATTGAGTATAACGGCATAAGGATCCGGGTCAGTCACAGAGAAACGCTTTGGCATTCAGCGTTCCCTGATCAGACAACATGGTGGTCAGTTAGGCCCACCTTTATAGTCGGTAGTCTGTACCTATACATAGTTTCAGTCCAGTGGCTAGAGTTCTCTCCAACTATGACCTTATACATCAGCGGGCAGTGAGCTTCTTATGGCTGTACACTTGATCTCGTCCAGACACCTGACCATAACCAACTAAGGCATGTGTATGTTCTTGTGCTGAGAATAGCTAAGGCACTTGAGACAGAACAACCTCTCATCTCTTATAGATGTAAAAATATGTCTAGTTCCCAGGGAGCCGAGGGGCACGGGGCCGAGCCAGCGCCGCGCGCTGTTATGGGAGGAGCTGCAAGAGACCGCCTGCCCACTCTGCACCTTCAGACCTTTCCGCTTCTTTAGTACGCCTAACGCACACTCTTCATTTTTCTCTCATCTGTGAATCTGCCCCAGGCCGAGCGACGTAGGAGTGATAACCTCACAGACCGCTGTGTGTTTGTTCTCTCCCTGTTCTCTCCGCGGCGTGCGCGCGGGGGGCGGGACGTCACGCGCGTTCCACGTCGCCACGTCACGCGCTGGCGGCAGAACCTGCCGGAGGAGGTTGGTTGGTTGGTTGGTCGGTCAGTCCGTCGGTCGGTGCTTGTCCCAGTGGTCTGGTCTGGCCTCTCAGAGCCGGCATGGATGACTGTCCCTCCCGCCCCCTCCCCCTCTGTCCCTCATTGTGCCGTCTCTATGCTCGCGTTCTTGTTGTCGTCCCAGCCCCGGACCCCCAGAATGCACTGCCCACAGGCGCCGATGGACACGGGAGCTCAGGGTCTGCATAGCGGGGGAGTTCAGTTCAGTTCACTTCCCTTGGTGCATTAGAAAGGAGAGGGAGAGAGTGAGAGGGAGGGAGAGAGAGAGAGAGGGAGAGAGGGAGGGAGGGAGGGAGGGAGGGAGGGAGGGAGGGAGGGAGAGGGAGGGAGAGAGAGAGGGAGGGAGAGTGAGGGAGGGAGGGAGGGAAATTGAGGTCAGAGTAGCTAAAGCATGAGGAAGCGCCCGTGTCGTGTGCTGCATGCCTGGTGTCTACCCCCCCTGCCCATGCGGAGAGCGAGGTGGCGGCGGTGTTGTTGTTCCGTCTCTCTGCCCCGCCACTCGGGACCTGCCCCCCCACCCCGGACCTGCCCCCCCACCCCTCCGCCCCCGTCTGACCGCCAGTGTGTCTGTGGCCTGCCTCGCTGTGGTCACTGTGGTCACTGTGGTCACTGTGGTATGCTGGTCTGGACTGGAGGTACCACTGGCCTCCCTTGGCTTGTCACTGGATACGTGTGTGTGTGTGTGTGTGTGTGTGTGTGTGTGTGTGTGTGTGTGTGTGCGTGTGCGTATGTGTGTGTGTGTGTGTGTGTGTGTGACTGTGTGACTGACGCCACCCTGTTCTCCCTCTCCATAGCCGGGCTGGGAGGAGCGGATTCACGCAGACGGACGCACCTTCTACATCGACCACAGTGAGTCCCTCTCTCTCTCTCTCTCTCTCCAGGTCTGTCTCTGTGTCTCTCTCTCCTCTCTTTTATTCTCTCTCTCTTTTATTGTTATTTTTCTCTCCCTCTCTCCTCCCGGGTCTGTCTCTCTTACTTCTCTCTCTCTCTCTTTTATTTTCTCTCTCTCTCTCTTTTTCTCTCTCTCTCTCCCTCTCTCTCTCTCTCTCTCTCTCTCTCTCTCTCTCTTTCTCTCTCTCTCTCTCGTCTGACTTCTTCTCTGTCTCTTTTCCAAAGCCAGCCTGTTGGCTCAAACAGCGAGTATTAGAGCGAGTGCCAGGGTCAGACTGAACGTCCTCTCAGATCAATATCTCCGCTTAGGAGGACCGACTCTGTATCTCAGCTTAATGCAGCTCATTATTCAAACATGTCACACTGTATTATGGAAGTGTCCTACATCATAAGCAGGATGTCAGTGTGTGCGTGTGTGTACTGTGTGTGCGTGTGTGTATGTGCGTGTGTAACTGTTTATTTCCCTTGATCGTCTTTGACGTGGGATTCTCTCCGTCTTCCTCAGACACCAAGAACACCCAGTGGGAAGACCCTCGTCTCCAGAGTCCAGCCATCACAGGACCTGTACGTCACAGTGATCCACGATAACGCATTGTATTCATGTGACATATTGATTGATTGATTACCTCAGCTTGACAAAGGCAGACAGGGGGAGGGGGAGGCGCTCCAAACCTGCCGAGAATACACACAATCACCGTCCTCACGTTCGCCACGTAGACAAGGAGGAACGCTGTGGAGACCTTTGTAAAACACCCGCCTGGCGTGTTCGTCACGCTGCGCCCAGGAGAGAGAATCTCTTTGTTCTCTCACTTCGGTTCCTCTTGTATTTTCACTCCAGATAGCGAACACTTCCATGTTCCACTCCATAGATCCTGCCCCCCCCCCACCTCTCTCTCTCTCTCTCTCTCTCTCTCTCTCTCTCTCTCTCTCTCTCTCTCTCTCTCTCTCTGGGAGATTGGGCAGTCCCTGACGGCTGTGTGTGTTCTGTTGCAGGCCGTGCCATACTCCAGAGAGTTCAAACAGAAATACGACTACTTCAGAAAGAAGTTGAAGAAGCCGGTAAGAAGTATTCAAGTATTATTCTCTCTTGCAGACGAGGTGAAATGTCCCATGTTGACTTGATCTCTGTTATTAATGCACCGCGAGTCACAGCTCGGTTCGTATTCGGTGTAAAAACATTTCAATTCACATATCCTAATTATCACACCTTGATGACTTAAGTTATTAATATTAATATTGTGTGGGGAAATAGTTTTTGTTTCACTTGCCAACTTCTTACAGCAAATCTTAAAGGTACCCAACGAAACGTGAATCAAAACAATCTGTTCTTTGTTTATTTTCGAAATTCCTCGATTATATGGTTCCTTGTAGTCTAATAAACATGTTGAATCACTTGAATGTCTTTCCTACCTTGTCATTTCTTCGCAAAATGATATTTAGCTAATGTTTTGAAAACAACAAAGATGTGTGAAACATCTGTGCTCCGCGTATTGAAACAATGACGTAGTATGCGATTTTCGGAGACCACCTTCTCAAATTTGCTCTAGAATGCATAATAGTGGTCAAAAACAACATTGGGTACCTTTAATTGTTCCATACGAGTAATCCCAATGTTGAACACTGAAACACTGGGTCATGAATCTAGACCTGTTTTTGTGCGTGTCCCCCCAGGCCGACATCCCCAACCGCTTCGAGATGAAGCTACACAGGAACAACATCTTCGAGGAGTCGTACCGGCGGATCATGTCGCTGAAGAGGCCCGACATCCTGAAATCCCGCCTGTGGATCGAGTTTGAGTCGGAGAAGGGGCTGGACTACGGGGGCGTGGCCAGGGAGTGGTTCTTCCTGCTGTCGAAGGAGATGTTCAACCCCTACTACGGCCTCTTTGAGTACTCCGCCACGTGAGTTCGGGGACATGGCCTCCTTCGCCCGCCTCTCTCTCTCTCTCTCGTTCGCTGCCTCTCCCTCTCGACTTGTTAGATAGCCTCTCATTTTTATGGGCTTCCTCTCATTCATCCTGGTTTCCTGGAACTTGAACTGTGGTTTCCACAGAATGTGTCCAACTCACTGTCAACACACTGTTTTTCCTCAACAGTTAGAATAACAGAGGGAGCCTCTGAGCGAAAGCTACTTTTAAACGTGTTTTCAGTGGTGATCCTTTGTTTATCCTCCGCTGAAAAGGCTCTTGTTCAGGACTAGATTCTCTTTGCAGGCGCTCCAAAGTCCTTCACTTGACCTCTAACCCAGGAAGTGGTTATTTGAGCTTGTATACTTGACCGTGCTCTCTGTGCTGTGTGT
This sequence comes from Borostomias antarcticus, assembly GCF_949987555.1. NCBI lineage: Eukaryota > Metazoa > Chordata > Actinopteri > Stomiiformes > Stomiidae > Borostomias > Borostomias antarcticus. The sequence continues at coordinate 28,207,686 of NC_140241.1, forward strand.
CCTCAGGGATAACTACACTCTCCAGATCAACCCCAACTCTGGCCTATGCAACGAAGACCACCTCTCGTACTTCAAGTTCATTGGCCGCGTGGCAGGGATGGCCGTGTTCCATGGAAAGCTATTGGACGGTAAGAGCCTGGGGGGGTGTGGCCTAATTTGTAACCACGTCAGTGTCAAAGTAAGTTGTTACGGTATCGTTCTTCATTCATGTCTGTCTGAGGAGTTTCACTTGAAGCTGGCCCGAGCGTCTCCCGAGTTGGACCTCGTGTCTGAGTGTTGTGTTGTGTCGTGTCGTCACTCCAGGCTTCTTCATCCGGCCCTTCTACAAGATGATGCTGGGGAAGCAGATCTCTCTGAAGGACATGGAGTCTGTGGTGAGTTTCTACAACCGGCTCGTCCTCCGTACGACTGTCATTTTTACCTCTGACATACTTTACTGGTGCGATAGACCTCTATCTGTTGTCCCCCTTCCAGAAACAGCGTAGGCTATTCTAAACTAGACAGATAGGTAGACGGGTAAACCCAGTAAACGTCCACCAGTTTAGCATGTGTGCCTGATGGCTCTGTGTCGCCCCCTGTAGGACAGTGAGTATTACAACTCTCTGAAGTGGATCCTGGAGAACGACCCCACTGAGCTGGACCTGCGGTTCAGTATCGACGAAGACAACTTTGGACAGGTACTGTCCCCTTCCCCCTCCTCCTCCTCTAGGCCAGGGCCACACCCGCCTGTCAGGACCCCCGTGGGGGGGAAATATTGTTTTTGATCGGTAGAGAATGTGCGGAATGCGGGTGCAGGATTTTTAAGCGGTCTCTGCTGTCCTTAAACGGACAGCTGTGTCGGAAATTGCGAGTGCGGATAAACGGGAGGGCCCAGCGTGCCTGACCGCTGCCACAGGCAGATGAGAGAGAACACGGTGAGCCTGGACCCAGGGAAGGATATCACTCTGGGTCACACATCTCGAGCTTAAAGGACAATGCTCGTTTTTGACAACCTGGACCTTATTTACGACATATTATAAGACGTTTGACTCACCGAGATCACTTTGGTGTAGTTCGGAGGCATGTAGAAGAAATTTAAAATCCAGTGCGAGCCAGTATATCCATGTAATGGCGGTGGTCGGGGCACTTAGAATGCAGCTTCTAAAAATCTATTTTCTGCCGCGAAACGGTTGTTTTCATCAATCTGTCTTGATGAATCACTAGTTGTGCTTACATAGAGCATAACTGCTGTGGTTTTCACATGCAATGATCTTTAGAAACGTCTTTCGAAACGAAATAGTTTCCTCACTTGCTCCAGCACTTATGCGCACAGCGCGCAATCGTTGCTCCAGCACGCTGTGCGCATGCGTGCTGGAGCAAGTGAGGAAGCTATTTCGTGTCTAACGACGTTTCTAAAGATCATATTACAGAGGCATGTGAAAAACCACAACAGGCCTATGCTCTATGTAAGCATGTGTTTAGAGGGGAGATGCACTTCTGCCGAGTAGTAGTACACTTGACTACCTTAATTATCGTTCTACAACGGAGAGTTTGGATACTTGATTCTGATTGGCTAGCAGCCGTTCTCATTGATGAGGCTATTGATAAGATCTATGCTTTGCGTGGGAACCACTCTCGGCAACCTCGCCTTTTTATTAATCACACCCGTGTTTACCTACTGTAGGTATCATGTTACAAAAACGCACTCATCAGTCCGACTCCAACACTTCCACACCCCTACCAGCAAAAAGGAGTGCTCTGGAGAACTGTTTTAATAACTGCACCACAGCTGGAAAGGTTCAAATAAACGTGAACCACCCGAATTATGCCTTATGCCTTATGTGAACAAGGCCTATCCAAATAGGCTAGATAGCCTATGTTGCCTGGCAACCATTTTAATTCAGAACTATAGCCTATCGCGGAAGATTATGTAAATACTAAAATGATAAGAACGATCGTAAATAAATGATTGAATGTTACTGTGTGTATTTTGTTTTTTGTGAATATATATGTAGCAAGCGTTGTAGAAAAGCACGGGGCGAGAGGCAGCGGGTCACCTCCGCTATCGCGTCGGGCCTAACAACGCCCCGTAGCTGTTCTAAAATCCCCTGTAACCCACTGCCTCTCGTGGTCAATTGCTTAATTAAGTCGCTTTGGATAAAAGTGTCTGCTGAACGACTGTAACGCAACGTCATGTTTCCCCCCAGACCTACCAGGTGGACCTGAAACCCAGCGGATCGGACATGCTGGTCACCAACGACAACAAACAGGAATACATCGAGTGAGTATATATATACATCGTTCCGCTTTAATTGAGTTTCTGCCAGTGTGTTTGTGGGGAAACCTGGCGCCCACGCGCTGTGGACGTGCCGGCGGTGTGGCACGCCAGTCTGACTGCCCTCTTCCCTCTTCCCCAGCCTGGTCATCCAGTGGAGGTTTGTCAACCGGGTCCAGAAGCAGATGAACGCCTTCTTAGAGGTGAGGAAGCAGTACCACTACTGGCCACATGAGGGCGGCAGGCCATTGTGAAGCACGTGCATGTCCACAACCCCTGAGTTATTAGTGTTGCATTATTAAGTGTTCTATAGGTTGTGTACCGTAGCTTCCTGTACGTGTCTAATGGTCTGCTCCGCTGTTGTTTTTGTCACGCAGGGGTTCACTGAGCTCATTCTGATTGACCTGATCAAGATCTTTGATGAGAACGAGTTGGAGGTATTGCTCATTGAGTCAACCTGCATTAGAAAGACGTACTGTGTCTGTAACCTCTCGTACGCTCTGATAGAAGCTCTGACTGTTCATGGTGGAGAGGGACCTTCACATCGGTGTTGATATCCACACCCATCTTAGATCAGACACACATCTGCCTCTCTGACTAGGGGGGGGGGGTACTGTGCTTTATTAGCACTTCTGGATGTCTCCCTGTCTCTGTCTGTGTGTCTCTCTGACTATGTCCCCCCTCCCCTCTCTCTCTCTGTCTCTCTCTCTCCCTCTCTCTCTCTCTCTCTTCCTCCCAGCTGTTAATGTGCGGTCTAGGAGACGTGGATGTCAATGACTGGAGACAACATACCGTCTATAAGAACGGCTACTGCCCCAACCACCCTGTCATCCAGTGGTTCTGGAAGGTACACACACACACACACACACACGCACTGCATTAGAAAAGCTACCGGCCCAGTCATTCAGTGGGTTTAGGGTGAGACACCGTAGCATAGCTGTCCTGTCCCAGCCAACTCCTGTGTCAGTTATTTATTCCCGTGGTGAAATCTCTTGAATTACCTGAGCTGATTTCTTGCAGGTAGCAAATAGATTTAATTTGAGGTTTTTAGCGTCAAACCAATTGCAACACAGATGCAAATAATTTCTGAACGTATGAGTAATAGCCCACACTTTCTAAGAAATGTAGCATTCAGATGTTTAGGTCTTTATAGTGTCGCTCCGTTAGAAGGAGATGAATCTAACTCAACGTGGCAGGTGATCTTGTCCAGCATTTGAAGATCAAAGTCTGTTTGGTGAAACAACCATGTTTGCTCTGATGAAAGGACTAGAGAAACACTGGTTATCTGCTGCCTGAAGCCAGCCTATCGCTCATCACACACACACACACACAAACACACACACACACCCAGGGTCATATTGGCTCATTGAATGGACTGGCTCAAACAGCTTCTGTCTCTCCATTGAGTGTGCTGCATTACATTTGATGAAGCGATGCTGTATTGACATTTGAGCTAGTTGGCTACGTCTGCCTGTACTGTACCTATGGTGTGATGTTGGCTGGTCACCTGATGATGGATAGTCTGACCTTTTAGTGGTATACTCTTCCTACATCATAACTACCACTGCCAAACAAACTTGTACTGTAGATGGGTATTAGCATTAGGTTATCGTATAACTAACCCTGGGTGATAACCTATTTACTGAGATTGATTGTGGCCTTGTCTGTATCATAAGGATTGATGTCTGTGGTGTTGATGTGAACGCTGTTAATATGAACGGTGTTAATATGAACGGTGTTGATGAGAACGGCGTTGATGTAAATGACGTTAAGGTTCATGTCGGTTGATGTGATGTGTCTCCAGGCCGTCCTGCTGATGGACGCTGAGAAGAGGATCCGTCTGCTCCAGTTCGTCACCGGAACCTCACGGGTCCCCATGAACGGCTTTGCAGAACTCTATGGTGACAGAACTGTGTGACCTGCGCTGTCTGTTACTGTGTCTGTGCCGAGTCTCACAGTGTGATGTCTGTTCCAGGGTCTGTTCCAGTAACAGACCGTTGGTACTTGCCTCAGGTTCCTGTACCATCCTCTTGACTTAGCGGCTTCTCACAGCTGTTTCCATAGCGAGCGTCTGATCTCCTCCATCCCTCCTCTGTCTGTGTCAGGTTCCAACGGGCCTCAGCTCTTCACCATCGAACAGTGGGGGACGCCGGACAAACTGCCCCGAGCCCACACCTGGTACGCCCTGCCCACGCTCACACCTGCCTCCACCTGCTCACGCTGCTTTTAGAGCTGCTACTTCACCGATGCTCGGCGTTGTGCACCAGATCTCAACCACGCCCGGAGGGGTGTTCAGCTTGGGAGAAACACATGCCTGTATTGTAAAACCGATTTTTAAACCCGGGCTGTCAATTTAATGTGTTAATTAGATCGATTAATTATGCAAAGATGTCCGTGTTAATTAATGCAAATGATTTGACATTTAAAAAATGAATTAACCCCATAGGCTACAGACAGCAGGCAGCACAGAATGAGTAGACTAAGTCTATCTCAGACAAATTGACAAACGTGGTTGCAAAATGATGGAAGCATTGCAAATGATGTCTTCCAATGCAGCTGCAAGCCAGCATCAAGAGGCACAATAGTTTTGAAAATCCATGGACATATTGGCAAATATATTGCTCAGATTGATGATACCCTTACACATAACACGTAAATGCAAATAATAATTTAATAAATCAATATATTGACTACTAAAGCCACCTTTTGTAATGTCTATTCAATGCTGTAATTAAATTTTTATTGAAATATCTTAATTTGGGGGCTTTTCCCAGCAAAGAATGATCTATGCGATTAATTGCGATGAGTTAGATTAATTAATCACAGATCATGTAATTAATTAGATTTTCTTTTTTTTAATCAATTGACAGCCCTAGTTTAAACATAACCGTTTTTAAGCCACTTAAGAACAAAATCAGATTTGTGACGCCGACTTGGAGCGGCTGCGTTTTTTTCCCTGAGATTCAGAGCGTCTTAAAGCCATGTCGGTCGTCGTGTGAACGTGAGCTCCGCCCTTAGTGCTGCTGTCTGTTCTTCATCCCGCAGCTTCAACCGCCTGGACCTGCCCACCTACGAGACGTTCGACGACCTGCGGGAGAAGCTGCTGATGGCCGTGGAGAACGCTCAGGGCTTCGAGGGCGTCGACTAGCCGCCCCGGGGCGCCACGACGACAACGACGGCAAACAAAAACACCAAACAAACAACAATAACGTTGCGGAAACGTCAGCGCGCTGCAGCTGTGCAGCCGCGGTGACTGTGGAAGTGTATGTGCAAGCATGTTGTGCAGTATGCCTGTGAGCCAGTGTGGCGGTGCTAGGAGACTGTACAGAGGTCGTCTGAGCCAAGCAACCCATGTCCTCCTCGGTGTCTGGGTCACCCCAAGGTGCTGGGGGCGGGGCTTCAACAGGGGCTGAACAGCGAATGGCGACGTCCCCTCTGCCCCTGGGCGGAAACTAGCGTTCAGTGCTGGAACCTCTTATGCATTTCAACAGCTCCTGTATGCACAGCGCAGCACAGTACTACACGCACACCCTGCCACGCAGGAGAGCATGATGGGCCTTAAATCTGGTTCTTGCACTCTGTCTTTCTTTCTCTCTTTCTCTCTTTCTCTCTCTCTCTCTCTCTCTCTCTCTCTCTCTCTCTCTCTCTCCAAAACTGTTCTATGATGCTGATGGTTATACGTTGTGTAACTGACCACTCCCCCAGATCCTTACAGCAGCACCAGATTACCTTAGGAACACTAATAGGAGCCCCCACCTGGGGACCGGCCACGCCCTCCTCACCCCCACCTGGGGACCGGCCACGCCCTCCTCACCCCCACCTGGGGACCGGCCACGCCCTCCTCACCCACACCTGGGGACCGGCCACGCCCTCCTCACCCACACCTGGGGACCGGCCACGCCCTCCTCCCTTACTGGACCGGACGCCGTCTGTCCGTCCGTCAGCGCCACCTGTTTAGAATAAGGTCTACCCACAATGGACTGTTTTTTTATCTTCTTTTGCAAGCCAAGAAGGAAACGGGATCATTTTTAGATTTCTATCGTTATTAACATTCTTATTAAGAGAAAACACTCTGATGTATTTGTACTGACGATAATGTTTACTATTTTGACAATGTAGGAAAAAGTGTGTAAATCTGGCTGATTGAGGGAATCATAGTAATCCATATCAACAGGAGGTGAACGTGGTAATAACATTATTGTAGTGTTATGGCAAAGGCATGAAAATGTATCTTGTGTTTGCTCTGATTACGTAGTAATTAAAAGTGTATTCTCCTTCTTGGTTTTTAAGTCCTAGGGAAACGGAAAAAGGAAAACTGTTTATATGAGAGGTTTGCGTCACAAACGATATCAATATTGTTATGCATATCCCTGTTCATCATGCTGTAAATTGATTTCATGGAACATTTTGAAAATCTTTTGATTCTATATATTATGTATGTATTACATCTAATAGAAGTATTAATGAACGAGAGAAAAAAGTGGCGTGAGAAAGCTGTGATTTGGCACTGAATATAGCAGTACATTCTTAAAGTAATTTCCTTTGTCGTTTTTAAATGTTTATTTCTCCTTTTTTCTAACACCACTGAACCTAAAGGGCACTTTATGGATCACACTAAGGTCATGTTGCCTGTTGTATGTCTTTTATCATTCACTTGAATGTGATTATTTTTTCATTGCGACCACCTGTTTACCTGGTGCAATATCTTTAGTCTGAACATCCGTCTGCTGCTAATTAGACAACATTCAGAGAAGTGGCCGTCAGTGGTGGAGCTCAGGCTTCCCATCGGTGCCTCTCTCTCTCTCTCTGTTCTCCATGGTTGAATCTCTAAAAGTCTCTCCTTGTACCTCGCGTCCTCTCCCTGACCCTCGCTAAGCAGGAGGAGGAGGAGGTGAAGAGTGGAGGAAGATGGCGTCTGCTGTCATGCATTCAAGTTAAATGAGTTAAGTTGTTTATTCTTAAAGGAAGTAAGGAATGGAGGAAATTACTTTTGACGTTCAACTAGTCTGTGTTCCCTGGGTCTGTTCCTTCCACCCTGCATCCTGACTCAGTAGAATCTATCTTGTTGGGGGGGGCTGTTGTTTTTTATTAATGGTGGAAGAACTCACTTTTGTTCAATTCCACCACTGCAAGCCCCTGTGGTTCATGTACTGTACTGTATCTTGGGTCAAAATAAAACTGAAACATGGAACTGGTTCATTTGCCATTTGTGTGAAAATACATCAAACACCAAACATCCACACATGAACATGAATCCACAGTGTTCCATTTTTACACTTTCATGTTAATTTAGGATATTACTTACGCTATAATATTTTAATTTGACCCAGAGATTCTCTCTAAAGCCTTCAGAAAGCACATTTACTGTATGTTTCAACTCTGCTCCAGTTTATCGGTAGCTATAGCAAAGCTTGCAAGCAGGCTATTCAGTAGCACTACAAGACCTTTAGACCATGCAGGGTTAAAGATTAACCACATTCCTCAACGGCTCAATAGTTGGATATTAAATACTACCTGTCACCTTATTCAGCTGGCATTGTCCCTAGGAAACTATTCCAGATTCACAGAAAGGTCATTGGTTGATACAGAGTGTCTGGAAAACAAGGTCATACGTGTTTGTAATGAGTAATGGGTGGTAACCGCAGTCTCGTTCCCAACAGCTTTTTACTTTAATAGCGTTCTTTTGCTCACTTCCACTATGTGGATGTTTAGACAGACTGTTACAGTATTGATACCCCCCTTAAAATGAACCGGTGAACATCTGCCTCTCCCTCCCCAGGAGAGATGTGTTGCTCTACTGTGGCATTTTAAACAGCGGTATGCTGGAGCTAGCCTACACTTACACACATCGTAAATATGGTGGTAGCCTGCGTCTTTGACCACACAGTGCATGTGTGCGGTGAAAGGAACCCAGTTCATTCACACAGGCAATCTAAGAGTTATCAGCTCCAAGGGCAAGCAAATAAAGACCAGCCCGCCTGCCTGTCCTGGTACGTTTTATCAAGCCACCCCACTTCAAGGTACAAACAATCCAGGAGCCAAGCGCGTCTCTCTACAGGTCTCTCTGCCTGTCTCGGGGGGGAAAGGACACCTGAACAGGCAGGACCTGTTGTGTGTGTGTGTGTGTGTGTGTGTGTGTGTGTGTGTGTGTGTGTGTGTGTGTGTGTGTGTGTGTGTGTGTGTGTGTGTGTGTGTGTGACCTGGCGCTGTTGTCATGTCATGTTGTGTCAGAAAGCCTCAGATCTCTGCTTCTGGTCAGGGGTGTGTGTAGGATGGTAGGATGGTCCGCCGTTGTGGGGGACCCTGAGATGGACAGTTACAGACCTACAGTACAGTAGTAGGCCTATACAACTTTTTCATAAACAACATGATTTCAGTACCGGGTTTATCATTGCGTGCTATTTCCAGTAACCTGTCAATGACCCATAGTCCCCTTGTAACATCCACAATTACCTCACAGCCTTGACCTGAGCCAGCCTCAGTGCTGGGTCAGAACTCGGCTTGGGAGTGGACTTATGTAAACTGACCATGTTTACATAATGGAGTTGGGTCCTAACTGACCATAGGGCCACGATTAAGACCCAGTGTGAGAGTGAACCGGGCATTACCTCCCCACTAATTACTCACCCTTACAGTAGCTCAACAGGCTCAACACGGTGTTCTGTAAAAGTATGTTTCTGTGCTTACTTTTCACAGTCAGACGGAACGGATGCAGTTTAGAAGATGGCGACGGGGCAAAGTGACTCTCGGAGCCCTGGGGAGAACGTGTAAGTGGCGTGAGACAGTGCGCCATGTGGGACCATCTCCTCTCGCTTGCAGTGCATCACTCTGCATCTATCACCAATCACCTCTAGTGTCGTGTTCTCTTGCGTGCTGCCCGGGAGATCAACACCACTTGCTCGGCGAGAACCGGCGGCTGGTATGGGTGATTAGCCTCTAAGCACCAGTAAATGAACCCTAATTGAGAGATCTCAGACAAGTTTTCGGTATTCTGAGTACCCGTGACGAGGATAATGTACTTGTGGGTGTTGTGCGGGTGGAAGTGTGAGTGGATGAGAGTGAAACTATGGGCCTTCCGCCATGCCGGGGCAGGTCGTTGGTGTGCTGCCACCACCACCCCCCACCCTTCCCCCTCCTCCTCCCCCTCCCCTGGTCAGGGCCGATCGATACTCCCCCGCAGCTTATCGCCGAGGGGAGCTGGCTGTTTGTCCAAACCCCCCTCTGACTACTTAAAGGGAGGGGACGGCATTGCACCCAGCCCAAACCCAGACCTCACATCACCAGATCGGCCTGCGCCCCGGACGGACAACTGGGAGCTGGACTGGACTTATACTTGGGGGGGAGGGGGGGGGGGCGGGGAGAGAGGGGATTGAGAGGGAGAGACAGACAGACAGAGAGAGAAAGGGGGAGAGAGACAGAGAGGGACAGAGATAGAAAGAGAGAGACAGAGAAAAAAGGGAGATATAAACAGGGACAGAGAGAGACAGAGGGAGAGAGAGAGAGAGATACTGGCACAGAGAGAAAGCCCCTGGAGAAAGATGCGTTGGACTGGAGGTGGAGGGAGGGTAGTCTGGTCTTGGTGGATGGAGGGGAAGGAAGTAGACGGCCAGAGAGTGTCCGTCCAGGGGCCTGCGCTGGAAGCTCAATGGTGAGTAACACAGTAGCTATCCTAGAGATCCTAAACAACCCGTATGAGAGCTCTTCACCTAACATACTCTCAGGCACAGAAAAGGCATGTGAAGCCAGGAACACAGGTACGCTCACAACTATATTTTTACCCATAGTGCAATATATCATGCTGTTGAACAACAAAGGTCTCTTAAGTATAGTTTGGTTGGTATCCACTCACAAGAAAGGGAAACTTTTGTTTTGTAAATGTGACAATGTCTTTATTGGTGATATTGACAGATGGAGTATTTTGTATTGTGGCTTACTGAGACTGACCGATTCCATTGTGAGAGTGAAGGTCCTTGGTGTGACACAGTTTGACCCTGAAATACCAGATGGCAAACTCAGCCATCCTCCTGCTAGATATCTCCAACAAACAACTAATCATTCTCCCATGTTCCCTTTCTCTAACCCTCCCTCCCTCTCTCTCTCTCTCTCTCTCTCTCTCTCTCTCTCTCTCTCGTCCCCCACACTCTCCCTCTCCCTAGTGCAGGTGTTTCCTCACAGTATATTCCTCCTGAGCTGTGGAGTGTGACAATGGTGTTTGTGTCCAACGCTATCAAACGCCATTATCACACTAAATAGCTACGGCGGGAGAAGGTCCACCTCCGCCGCGCTGCCCGCCTGTCCCCGTGGAGGACGCGGGGTTCATGGGAAAATGTCCCCTCCATCTAAACGCACGACTGAGAGCCTGCAAATGTGGTCTACAGGTAGAGTAACATTAGCTTGTGGATCTATGAATCAAAACACGTCCTCGTACTTTGAGGAACTCAAGGGCCAGTGAAGTCAACTGTTAAAGGTCCCCTATTATGCTCCGTTTTCAACAAGGTAATATAACATTCGGTCTCTAGGGTCTATGAATTTTTTTCGCTGAAAATACCACACGGTTTGTGCGTTAGGCTCATCAGAGACCCAAATGTGCAAAAGTGCTGAAAAAAGTGAGCTTTTCATAACAGGGGAGCTTAAATAGGGGCCCCTGACGCCGGCCAGGGGCCTACGGGGTCCAATGAGAGCAGGCCGGGAGACGAGGCGTGGACGCAGCCGTGCGAAGGGTGTTCGAGTTGCCGTACCAGGTGGTGACCCAGTTCCAGAGGTGATAATGTCCTTCTAACGCGTGCACATTGTGACAGACGGAAATACATGACCCATTTGTTACAATGTTGTGTCCGGTGATGCGTTGTGTTGTGTTGTGCTGTGTTGTAATCCCGTTCAAATGATAATAATAATAAAACCATGAGAATAAGAATGCAAATTGTGATCCTTTATTGCACGTTGGCCTGATCAAAGGAAGGTGGAAAAGGTTAGTGAAAGATGGCCGTTCACCTCGGCAAGTAAAACCACAAAAGGGCCATAAAAGGCTGAGCCTCTTGTTTCAATGAAAATACCAGTAATGTAAACAATACTAAAGTGTGTGTATGGTACTGTATGTCTCCCGGTCTCTCTTTCACACACATACAGAAACTCATACTGTACTTAAACTCTCTGACCTCTTCGTTTATAGGCTACTCAATCCAGGAGTGAGCTGCTGGGCCCGGCAGGTCTATATGCAAGGGATAGTAATGTGATCAGGATTCTTTACCCACTAAACATTCTCTACACATACTGTACACATACACAAGACATGACACCATATTGAAAGCAAGAAATGTATTTAGAGGCAAATGAAACAGGTGAAATACAAATGTGGAAAAGGAGAAAAAATAAGTTACTAGTTGGTTGGTTGGTGGGGTGGGGGTTGGTTGGTTGGTGGGGGTTGGTGAGTGGGTGGGGTGGTGGGGGTTGGTGGGTGGGTGGGTGGGGGGGGTTGGTGAGTGGGTGGGGTGGTGGGGGTTGGTGGGTGGGTGGGTGGGGGGGGTTGGTTGGTTGGTGGGGGTTGGTGAGTGGGTGGGGTGGTGGGGGTTGGTGGGTGGGTGGGTGGGTGGGGGGGGTTGGTTGGTGGGTGGGTGGGTGGGGGGGGGGGGTGCATAGCAGACATTCTGGCTGGGTCATACAGACTGACAGACAGCTGGCTCAGGACGTCAGGACAGAGCTGGGGTTATCAGGTGGTACAGTCCCACTCAACCTCTAGTTCTCCGTGAATCATGTTTGACTGGCAATTCTTTGAATCCCCATTGAATTTACACATTGACAGTTTGTATTCTCAAACAACGGTCTTGAATTTCAGTCAGTTTCAAATTCAGAATGTTGTTAAACATGAGGAAATACATCCTTAACTGTTGTGTTGAAAATCCATAAAAAGTAAACAAAAATATAAGTACTCAACAATAATCAGCAGCTTTACTAAGTGAACAAATAAACCCAAAAATATACATCTTTATACTTTCAAAGACATTGATATCTTGTTGCCTTGCAACAAAAGCAAACTCTTGCACTAATACAACTACATAGAAAAAGTATAATCATATATTGTTATTTCTATCTTACTGTACGGTAAGATAACATTCTAAATGATGTTTGACACATGTAAAATCAATCAAAAGTGTAACATGTGTCAATGAAAGTACAAAAAACATTTGCCAATGGCTCTCCATAAAAACATAAGACATCACATACAGTATGGCTGTATGCAGTGGACTTACAGTATATTCTGCCTGGCCTTTCCAATTGTCACAGCTTTTACAAAAACAAATTATATAAATATACCTATGATCTATCAAACCTGTATTTAGACAGGCACAGTGTGTCATCAAGAACAAGTAGCATTTTACAACAAAGTCCATACTTTAGGTTGTGGTTGACAGAACATCGGCTCCTCCCTGCGGTCTACAGGGTAGAGGGAGAATGACCCCTATCATCCTCCACCCTCCCACTCGACCGTGGCCACACACACACACACACATACACACACACACACACACACGGAGCCCTCACGGAGAGTGAAGGAGTCCAGAATTATTCCACTACCACAGTAGCTTTACCAACCCATCATAATGCCTGTGATCCGAGGCCCTCGTCCGATCACGACTTGCCCTTGACGGTGGGTCCGAATGTCTTTTTCTTGGGGCCGGGCTGGGCCTTGGGTTTGGGGGCAGGGGCAGCCCTCCGGGGCTTGGGCTGCAGAGACTTGAGACCCAACAGCTCACAGTACTTGTTGCACAGGTGCAAGGCTTTGAACTGCTCGATGAACGAGGTGGCACAGTTGCCTCTGAAACCTCGGTATCTGGATAAAGGAGACAAGAGAAACGTTTATCACCGTCGAGACGACAATTCGGCCACTCGACTGAAATCGCCGCATCGGTTTTTGCGTTCCACTTCCTCAGTCATAGCCTACTCACCCTCTCTGACAGGTGGCGATTCCCACATCGGTTAGTTTCATGCCGACTCCTGGAAAGGAATGAAACGAATGCGATTCGGGATTTTAAACGGACTCGAGAAAATTGACTCGTCGTGTGTGTGTGTGTGTGTGTGTGCGTGTTCACGTGCGTGCGCGTGCTTGACTGGGTGTTTTCCTACCTTGCATGTCGGTGACCAGTAGGCACCCCTCGGTCTTGTGGTAGACCCAGTGCTGGAAGGCGCAGCACTTCTGTCCGGCCTCTGACTCCCGTCTCATCAGGTTGATTTCCTTCCCGTCCCTCACTGAGTACTTGACAAAGTCTCCCATAAGCTCCTCCTCCATCGTGGCGTACGGGACGTCGTTGGACGGCCGGTGGACCAGGTAGATGGGAATGATCCTGGGATTATGATCGCACACACACACACACACACACACACACACACACACACACACACACACACACACACACGGGTACATTAAGGTCAGCAAAGACGACGCTACTACAATAACGTCTCCGGCTGTGTCCCTCTGAAGATGTGACACTCACTCTGGAACCTCTCCGAAGGACTTGCTGGTCTGGGCGTCGGCGGTGTAGGCCTTGATGTACTCTCTGGCCGTGTTCTGCACATGACACTCCTGCGACACGACAACACACAGCGCACACGTCACCACACCAGCGGCTACACGTCACAATCGTCTCGGAAAGAGAGAGAAAGAGGGGGAAAGAGGGGGAGAGACGGTGTGTGTGTGAGAGAGAGAGACTACAGACCTCCACAGCCAGATTGAAGTTCTTCTCGACCAGCTCCTCGTTGTTCTTCATCCCGTAGCTGATGGAGGTGTGCACCTTCAGCACGCACGGGTGTCCGGGCGCGAACACCGCCATCATGCCCGCCTGCAGCCTGGTGCGGAAGGCCCGTCGGTGCATGCCCTCGCCAAAGTGTACCTTCTCCGTCATGATGCTGGCGGGCTGGTCCTCGCCGAAGTACTGCTCGCACAGGAAGTCCTCGCGGAACTGCAGCCTGGAGCACTTGACGGCCTCCTCCTCCCCCAGCGCCTCTGCAGGGGCAGCTGACACACACACCAACACCATGAATCCAAACGTAAGGTAGCAGATAGATAGATGGATGGATGGATGGATGGATGGATGGATGGATGGATGGATGGATGGATGGATGGATGGATCGATGGATGGATGGATGGATGGATGGATGGATGGATAGATAGATAGATAGATAGATACTGTATAGATACAGTAGATGGATGGATGAATGGATGGAAAGATAGATATAGATAGATAGATAGATAGATAGATAGAGATAGATAGATAGATAGATAGATAGATAGATAGATAGATAGATAGATAGATAGATAGATAGATAGATAGATAGATAGATAGATAGATAGATAGATAGATAGATAGATAGATAGATAGATGGATGGATGGATGGATAGATAGATAGATAGATAGATAGATAGATAGATAGATAGATAGATAGATAGATGGATAGATAGATAGATAGGTAGGTAGATAGATAGATAGATAGATAGATAGATAGATAGATAGATAGATAGATAGATAGATAGAGATAGATAGATAGATAGATAGATAGATAGATAGATAGATAAGATACTTTATTGATCCCCCAGGGGGAAATAGTATATTCTTTATGTGCTCTTCACTCATCTAACCACCTCTGTTTCCATTTTAATTTACCTGGGATGTTTGTCTGGGGAGGAGGGATGACTATTTCACTGAGCGCTGTGAGAGAGAGGTCAACAAAAAAAGGCGTTTAGTTTCACTGCGACGTATCAGACTGGAGAGACAGCGCTACGTCCACGGCCGCCATCATGTCTCCGTCTCTCCTGCTGAGATGTACCGTCCTTACCCTCGTAGGTGAGGAGGTAGTCCAGGGAGACGGAGCCGTGAGGAGAGCTGAGGCGGCACTGGTATCTCCCCAGGTCCTTACTAGAGGCCTGGGAGATGGTGAAGGACACCCGGCTCTCGTCCCCTGCACTGGACGGAGAGGAGATCAGCGGTCAGAATCCCCCCATTCTTACCGTCAACCCGTTCGCTCGTCTCTCCGGCTCTATCGGAAGCAGACATCTGTGGAGCGTGACTAAGTCTCACCGTTTGATAGCTCTCACGGTTCTCGCTCGTTCCCTCGATCGGCGGCGCCGTTCTTAAAGCGAGGCGGCCTGTTATGCGGCGTACGTTACGCAATAGTCACGATTTGATGAAGCCCAAATAAGATATTGTTTTTTTTTCATAGGTGAATCATAGTGTTACATAAAAAGCATGCCTCCCTCCCACTCCATGTCATGGTTGAATCATCATCCCATTCTGACTAGGGGATAGCGCCACCAAGTGGTGAGAGGAAGAACACGTCCTCAAACGACAAACACATTAGTAATAGTATCCGGAAAGGTCCTGGACACGACCGGACTGATATCTCTAGTTAACTTGTTTTCGGAGGGAGACTGGGCCTCACCTTCTCTTCTCCTCGGCCTGGACGGCCCCCTCCCTGGTCCATGCGACGGTGTGGTCAGCGAACACGGCCGAGAACTGGCACCACAGACACAGGCTCTGGGGGTCAGCAGAAACGGACACAGCCTGGATGGCCTGCACCACTCTGGGCACTGGAGAAAGACAAGGACACACACACACACACACACACACACACACACACACACACACACACACACACACACACACACACACACACACAATGAAGTCCCACCTGATAAAATCTTGCACTTCAGCTTCATAGAATAAAACTGATGTTGGCGATAAAACTTCTTACCTTCTTTGGTAGCGTGACAGTTCTGTTTGACGACTTCACTGTAGGCTTTCTTGCGAGCCGACTCCACAGCAGCCTTGGGCTCCTCCCTCTTCCCCTGGACGGGCCGCTCGCACCTCTGGGCCGTGGACTCCACAGCGCGTTTGCCGAACTTATCCTCGGACAGGCGTCGCCGTTTGATGACATCGTCCGTCGGCCGGCCCTCCGGGCTGGGAGACTTGCTCTCCTTGGGGGCGGCGGAGCTCGGGGTCTCCCCCGCCGGGGCCCCTTGGCCGCCGACAACCTCGGCCGCGGCTTTGACGGCGGGCGGCGGCGGTTGCGTCTGAGCGCCGCCGGGTTGACCGCCGTCCTTCTTGCAGGCGGCGGCCGTAGGTTTCTCCTTGCCCTTCCCGGCCTTGGCGCCCGGCTTGGCCTCGAGGAGGTCGACCTTGCCCTTGGCGGTCTTCTGCTTGGCGCCGTTCTCCGCCTCCGCCGCCGGCTCCGCCTCCGCCTTCGCCTCGCTGGTCTGCGCGTGTTTTTTCTTCTTCTTGCCGTGCACCTTGGGGAGCCTCTCCGTGAGGACGACGGTCTCTATGACGGTCACCGCGCCGTCCTTCTTATCCTCGAGCCCCCCGAGGAGGGGGTCGCATCGGACGCGAGCCCCCCGGGGCTGGTTCTCCTGCTGCTGGGGAGCCGGCGGGTGGGACGTCTGCGGAGCCAGGTGGTGGCCGGCCGTCTTCTCCTTTTTGGAGCGCGTTTTACACTCGGAGGCGCTCTTGGAGGTTTTGTGAGGCATCTTGGAGCCCTTCCTCTGACCCACCGCGCCGTGCTTGTTGTCCGACTGGGTGGGTTTCAAAACGGACGCTCTGGAGACCAGAGGGTCCCGGAGATCCAGCGTGACGTAGGCGATGGGATCCTTCTCGGAGACGGCCATCTTCTCACCGGTCAGGATGACCAGGCTGGATAGCTCCCTGCTGAGCCCGCTG
Organism: Borostomias antarcticus; assembly: GCF_949987555.1. Lineage (NCBI taxonomy): Eukaryota > Metazoa > Chordata > Actinopteri > Stomiiformes > Stomiidae > Borostomias > Borostomias antarcticus. The sequence continues at coordinate 28,224,645 of NC_140241.1, forward strand.
ACTTCCTGTGAGACTGCGCTTGTCTTCCTGTCACTGAGGGGAAACTCTGTATCCTCGCCAGGGGAGCCAGTGAGGGAGTCTTTATTCAGACACTGCGAAGAATTTAATGCCAACTGTCCGGCCTCCTGGTCTGGCAGGCTGTCGTCATTGGAACGCGTACTGTCCTCTGTGCCAATCAATAGTTTCTCCTCATGATTTTCCAAAGGCAGCTCGTGGATAATCCCTCCAAAGGTTGGCCAAAGTACAGTAGGTTGTATATAGGAGCAAATGCGGCCCTTGCCGTCACGCGGAGAGCTCTTGGCGAAGTCTTGGTCTCCTTCCAAAGTACTGTTTGTTCTAAAGAAGTTAGAGGGGCCGAGTCCGAGAGGAGCTACGGGCGTAATAAACTGCGGACCCCCCCATTGCTCCCCCTGACTCTCCTCCTCGGGGGTCCGTGCGCTGGAGGACACGTGCGTGTCAGCGTCGGGGACCCGAGCGTCCCCAGACACGTGCGAGACGTCCGTCCGGCCGTGTGAGAGGAGCTGAAGGCCCGCCGACTGTCCAGGGCCCGCGCCGCACGCGCCACACGCTCGCTCGACCTCGGGCGCCTCGGCCTCGCCGCCGGGGTAATGCGAGAGGCTCAGCGCCGACCCATAAGTCCTTTCACCGCCGTCCGGGGTCAGCGAGCCCAGCTGCGAGACGCCGTCTTCCTCTGTCACCTTCTGCACCGCATCTCCACAAGGCTGGAGACAAACAAAACATTTGACAAACATTTTTTAAAAACTGCTTCAATATTGACTGAAGATATCAGTCTAAGAAGTACAGTATAAGTATAAGAAGTACAATTTGATGTACAGTACACATAGCATATGTAATCCAAGACGTGTGTTAATTAGACTGTAAACTATATGTTAAAGGAGTAGTAAAGGGAAAATGCATGTTTAGCCCTGTTTCAAGGTTACATTTGATCAAAAACAATGGTTCAGATCAAAACATTGACAAAGCTAGCATTTTCGAGAAAGTTGATAATTGCTCTACCACCGTTTTGGTCATACAATGGATGTGGATGGGCACCGTGAAAAATCATTCAAAAACATGTTAAACTCTTGATTTCAAAGACAAGATGTTAGTTGGCGTTCTGACATATAATTCGCCATAAAGTAAGATTCTAGTTCATCTGGAAAGGCTTTTTTAAATGTTTAGCATAGAACTATTTAGTCGCAGCACATACGTGTGTAAACTTCCGCAAACTAGGTAGCCTAGCAACATAAACAATAACAATAGCTACCGTAAGTAGTTCCGCTTCCTGAATCCCCTCTGCGGATTGATCTACACATCTACAACGGTCGCTTCAATACAAGTCAATGGATTTCATAAAATGATCAATAAAACCCTACAGGATTCATACTTTGCGGCGAATTTGATGTCAGAACACCAACGGACACCAATTATACCCTCGGTGAGCTTCTTGTCTTTGAAATCGAGAGTTTAACATGTCTTTGAATGATTTTTCAAGATGCCCATCCACATCCATTGTATGACCAAAACGGTGGTAGAGCAATAATCAACTTTCTCGAAAATGCTAGCTTTGTCAACGTTTTGATCTGAACCATTGTATATGATCATAAGTAACCTTAAAACTGGGCTAAACATGCATTTTCCCTTTACTTTAAGGTTTCAGTTAGCAGTGTTTGGTTAAACCATCTTTCTCACATTATCGTCCACGGAGCACTCATGTCACACACACACATACCTTTCTGTGGAATGGCTAGACTGGAGTTTGAAAAACATCATGCTTATATGTTGTAGTCCACTGTCCGTATGATGGCCCTCTCTACGTGCAGGGCAGTTCTAAGACGGTTATAGACAAGAGCTCCCTCTACCAAACCCAGTGTCCAGCCAATCAGAACTGTGCTCCCAGGCCTGTGGACCAATGAGATCTGTGAGACTGGCTTTTATAGGGGGAGATATGGGTTTCAGTGAGTACGCAGGGGGTCATGTTACAATCCTCAGCTGTGCTCTCCCCTCACGCTCTCCCCCCCTCCCCCCCGCCCCGACACTCTGGGATGCGTGCTATTATCATCAAACACCCGCTATAATTAGACGCCATCTCTGTCTATAGAGGTTTTTGGTTGGGCCCCTCATTTCCTCCTCATATCCACCTGTCAGTCCAAGACACTGGAGCCAAAGGCTTATGGGTAACCAAGCGAACGGGTCCCGGTTTGACCCAAGGTGCTAAAGTGATGACTTCAGAACTGGGCCGGGTGAAAATTCTTCTGACCCTTGAGTCTGGCTGTGTACGTGAGTCCACAGGGCGGGCTTAGCCAGTCCTGGCACGAAAACACCGGGAGTCGTGATGGAAACGTTTCTCACTGCCCACATACTGTACGTTGTTTATTGTGTGGAGCATAAATAATGTGAATGTCAAAGGTGAGGGTCAGTCCCGGGATAGTCTTCATGACTGGCATAGTTAAAGCAGTGAAAGTGTTTGTGAGACAAACAGTAAGTGCATGCCATTAGTAGCGTACTTGGAGTTCATAAGAACATACTGTACTCCTCTTCACTTCTTTCACCAGCCTTCCGTGAAAAATCACACCCAGGAGGCGAAGTAAGCGGTGAAAGCAGTGAGAGGTTTAGGAGCAATCTCTACTTCCCTCTGCTGGTGTGCAATATACTCCTTCTGACTGGTCTAAATCTCATGCTACAAACAAACACAGACACACACGTACACAAACAGACACACACGTCACATAGAGAAGCGACTGCATCGCTGAACAATTCTTCCGAGAAACACACCATGCAGTTGTGAGTGACAGAAAAACTAATGAATTCTCCTTTTCTCAAAATTTAACTCAAACACACCGGTTGAAATCATGAAATCTTGGAAATCCTACCTTTCTTTTGTCGATCTTCACGAAGGTGAAGTCGCCCTCCAGGAAGCTATATTGACAGTCGCTGTCCTCCTCGGTAATGCACAATAAGATGGTATCTTCCTCGTTCCCGACGTCATCGTCTGAGTCCATTTCAACCTCATATCTCCCTATGGGTGCTCTGTCTGTTGATGCGGACATGTCTAGACCGTAGTGTTTTGAGGCCAGCGTGTCACAGAGTGTCCCCAGGGAGGAGTGTGTGTCTGTGGGGCAGGCAGAGCTGTCATCCTGGGTGGCCGGTAGGGTCTCTTCTGGTTTCTTATCTCCCTGTGCTATGTCCCTGTCACCCTCCTCCGCCTGGCTCTCCTCTCTGTCCCTGTCCTGGAGCTGGGAGACCAGGGGGAGCTCCGCTGGGCCTTCAGGGCTGCTGCTGAAACAGCTCTGCCCAGCGAGGATGGGGGTGTCTGGGCTGGGTCTGGGCTCCGCCGCCTGGTCCTGGATGGCCATGGGCCTCTGTGTCCGCGTCGGGGTGAAAGCAGCAGAGAAGTCCTCGGGCAGCACTGTCACGGCGGCCGGCCAGTCCGAGAGTGCGCTGGACCAGCTGTCCTCTGACGACCACCTCTCGACAGGTGGCGCCAGGCGGTCCGAGTCCCAGGCGGTCTGGCCAATGACAGTGCCCTCTCCCTGGGGGGAACCTGACACCTTTGTGCTGGTAGGAGGCCAAGCCCCGCCCACCTCTGGAAAATGCCACCGCTCATTTAAAATAGCGCCCTGTTCCTCCTCCTCCTCACCTGCTAGATACTGGCACGCGTCCAGCCACAACTCGTTAGGACTGTCACTTTGTTGATAGTCCCAGGAGGCGAGCCTATCCTCTGGCGTCCCGTTGCCGCAATCGCCCGTTAAGCCCGCCACGGCAACAGGTGGCGGGCTGTGGCTCGCGTCCTGGCCCGTCTCGAACCGATCGTGGCCCGCCGGCTCTCTAAGCCCGTGGGCTTGTGCCGCCGGATTGTGGGCGAGGAGGATTAAGACATGTGTGTCAGAGTTCCAGTCCTCCCCATTGTCCTCCGTCTCTGTGTCACCTCTGGGCTTGATCCGGGGTGCATTCTGGGGGGTCTGCATTGAGTCTGGAGGCGTGTCGCGGTCAGGGAGGCTGTCCTGCGCCAGGCTGTCTGGGAGGCCTGATACGGGCTGGACGAGGGAGACGTCCAGATCCATGGCTCTTACAGGGGGTACGGGGCATTGGGGGGCCGGGAGCCCCAGGTAGGAGAGCGCTGGCTGGGCTTGGGGCTGGAGGGCTGAGAGGTCTGTGGACAACAGCTGTTCCGTCACTCCAGCATCAACCTGATCAGCTGTCATTTCCTTCGTAGGGGTGTCAATCTGCTGCGAGGTTAGGAGGCAAAGAAGACCAAATGTAAGTGAACAAGGACGTCAGGATTGTCACTTTGCTAATTTCTGAGCAGCACAGAACAAATCTTGTGATTCCCCTTAATAACTCTTAGGAGTAGGATTTGGGGAGGGAAGGGTTGAACACTGCAGGCTGAACAGAGACCCACTATCTCCCTCTAGCTGTCAGGAACTCTGCTGGGGTGGTGGCCTGGTCCAGTGACCCAATGTGACCTACACTCAGCCCTTTGTTTGTGCTGCTGATAGCAGATGCATGTGTAGCGCATCCCAACAAGAGTGGAAGGAGTGTTGAAGGGGACGGCCCCCGCCTGTACACCCTTGGGATTGGGGGGGAGGGGGGGGGCAGCCTCTATGGAAAAATACCCGTTCACCCATGCCCCACATTAGTGGCATTCCAGTTTCTACTGAAAGGCACCTCGACAGAGACACTGATGTTTACCAGGACCAGCGTCTCATAAAAAAACATAGCTGATTCTACACGGGAGATTTCTGAATTTGATACTTGGCCAGGATATGGGTTACCCTAAAATAGCTATGTGCCTGTCCAATAATCACACTCAGTTTCCATCACAACACAGTTATGTGTTATCGTTGACCTTTGTTACTTCTGTGAATGGACCTTTGGGTGTGAAACAGGGTCACTCAAAACAGGGTCACTCAACTCCCCCTAGCCACCCGAATCTGGTGATGCCAGGGATCAACTATGTCACCTCCTATGACTCTCCCTGCTTCCTGGCTGATTGCCACACTAGTCATGGTTTGATCTGATCTGACATTAATGAACAATAAAGCCATCACCGCCTGTGCCTTCTAAGTGAGACATCGCAGGGCTGTGTACCGCAGAATATCTCTGTGTTCTGATCCCCGCTCCTCTGTCAACAGTCTAATAGTCTCCTTCTCAATCTCACACACACTCCACATATGGTGTCCGAATATACATGATAGCAACCTAGTAAACCTAACTCTAAACAAGCCTGCACTTTGGTAAATGTAGATCATCTATGGTGTCAGGGATATGTCTGTAATAATAATATATGTCATTATGTCAACAATAATAATGTCTTTTTACTCAACAACCTACATTTTACTACATTTAAAATCCATTAATAACTCATTATGTATGATGAGTCCACACTCTGTAGACCAGAGGGCTTGAATAGCAAGCAAGTGCAAGAGCTATAAAGACATTGCCAAGTCTAGACAAATCAATATTTACGAGTCCAAGCGCATTCAAGCTGACATCCCAAACACGCCTCATATAGCCTACAGTAACAAGCAGACCCCTTCGCCTGTTCTGGCTGGGTTTCCACAGCATCAACACAAGGAGAATAGAATAGTTGCCTGAGTAGTCAACCCTTAGGACGTATTCCAGTGAGGTTTTTACATACCTTTTTACGTTCGTATGGTTGATTATAAAGAGGCAGGTGGAACGAACTGGGGCAAAGCCGAGGGGCTCAGGGGCTATATTTAGCTGCCCCCCCCTACCGCCCCCCAAGTAGGCTACAAAGTCAGTTACCTGATAGCACCGACATGTGCCGATCCCGACCACTTAACACCTTAAATCTATATTTACGGCATTTCACTGATCATGCTTACAAACATGCGGAGCGTTCCGACACTGTTTTCTTTTAATCAGAAAGGCTGCGTCATTACGCTTTGATCGCTCGCCCTCCTTTCAGATTCCATCAAGGCTCTGATCAGAGGCCTTACATCGGGCCGGCAGGGAACTACACGACATTTGGAAGTTTCTAATGCCATGATGGCGACAGGAATCCAGAGTGCCGGGGAGAGGATTCTAGAGAGCAGGTGTTCAGAATGCTGCCTGGAGAAGGCAGACGCATCGACCTGGAGGTCCAGCAAAGGTCTCCAGACCACCTCCGAGGCCCTCAGGTTCAGCTAGTTTCTGCAGCAAGCGAGACGAGGAGAGCCTAAGGGAGGCATTATAGACCCGGTCTGCCCTCTCCTCGTCCTGAACGCCACCCCTCCGGGCTTTGGTGTTCGGCGAGTCGGCTCAGAGCAGCCGGGCCTTCCAGCTCACGTGAAGTGGAAACGTGAGGTGGCCCTCCTGACAGGTGACCTTTCTCGCCGCCTGGGTGACATACCTCCGTGGCTCAGTTCGAGGGAAGGTATCCTGGGCTGGGTAGATGGCATGGAAAATACCCCCCCATGGTTGGATGAACGTCCGTCGCCGAATAGGCTAGATTTATTGACCTGTTACCAGCTCAGTGGCTGTCAAAGTCACTGAGGAGACGAACACGACCTGCTGGATGCCAGTCCGAGGTCTGATCGGCCTCATCTGTCGCTGTTAAAGTGGATTAAGTTGGTAGGGTGTCAATGTGTGTGTTGTTGTTGATGAGGACAAAGACATTCTAACAACCACCCGGCTGGAGCTGTGAGGCCAACTCAATCAACTCATGGATCACGAGCGGGCTGTATGTGGAGGAAACAATATTCTGGAATGAAATGCAGCCCAGACCTTGAGTGTACACTTCATCTGATACCGCAGCATATCTTCCCCTCTCCTTTTCTCTTAATCTCTCCCCTCTCTCTCCAACCCCCTCTCCCCTCCTCTGCCTGTCTGTCTCAGTCCTCCTGGGACCTCCCCTTCCCCCAGCTTTTCACCTCCTCTACCCCTCTCTCCCCCCGTCTCCCCTCCTATCTTCTCCTCCCCCCCCCCGTCTCACTTTCTTCTTCTCCGCTTCCCCTTCCGTCCATAGAACCCACTCTCCCTTTCTCCCTCTCACTTCCTCTCTCTGTCCTCTCTCACTCTCTCTCTCTCTCTCTCTCTCCCTTTCTGTCTCTCTGCGCCTGTCCCCTCCCTCTCCTCATCCCACCATGTCCCCCCTGCCGTCTCCGTATCACCACCCCACCTCAGGGTCGGGAGGAGCCGCCGTCACCGCCGCCCTCCTGGCCGTCCGGCGCCTGCCAGCATCACTACAGTATCTACCCTTTTCAATAACCCCCCCCCCCACACACACACACACACACACACACACACAGCCCTCCTAATAAAGTTCCCCATTTCAAAGTCCGCATTACTAACTTTTCAGGGCGAGAGAGAGCGTAGTGCCACTAGGAGAGCGGATAGAGAGGTTTGTAATGTTACTCGTTTCCAGATTCTCTCGTTTTCTGAAATTGTGACGCAAACACAATTGGTCCCGGTGTTATTTGACGGAAGTGTGTATTGCTGGTGGCGTTGGTTGGTGCATGTCCGCCTCGTGGCCTCACTGTCTGAAACAACAACAACAGGTGTGGAGTTGTTGTAGCTCCTTTGAACTCAACACAACAGTGAATGTTGGTTTAACAAGACTAGAGTGTGTGTGTGTGTGTATGTGAGAGAGTGTATACGTGCGTATGTGCTTATTTTTGGGTATGTACTTCACAGTATGTGTGTGTGTAAACCGCTTGACTTGCTGGGTTAGCAGCATGGAGATTTGTGTGGGAGGTCTGTGCCTCAGTGCCCACAGTTATGCATAAAGAGGTCACTCCTTTTACAACCCCAAAATGCCAAGTGCCTCCAAAGATGTTATGTAACCATCCGACTACACCTGTTCCTGTCGGGCTTTGGAGCTCCACTTGTTGAAAGTTCCTTGGAGACGGTGCTAACTGGACAACAGGACCCTCGATACAGTGCCCCCCCCGCCCGCCCCCCTCTTCAAAGAGAAACCTCAAGTGATAAGGTGACATAATGCCCACAGGGCAGGGCGTGTGAACTCACAGAGCTAAGAACACGCTCCGTGTTCTATGTTCCAGATTATTCCACGGTACATTTCATCCTGTCTTTACCTCCAGCGGTAGATCACTGGCTGTCATCGCACCGGGACGCGCGGGCCCAGAGAGAGACGGCTAACGGTGGACAGAGCGGAGCGGCTGTAATACACATGTTGCTTTTGTGACCATATCAGTAGATAAAGTGACACACGCTGCTGATAGAGAAAGGCCAAAACTCAGAGGCTGGAGGCCCAGCTAATCTGCCTCGGTAGAGGGCCTGGTGCTGCCCGTCCCTATTCTTATAGCCTGGGTCAGTGTTAATACACTAGGCCTGGGTCAGTGTTAATACACTAGGCCTGGGTCAGTGTTAATACACTAGGCCTGGGTCAGTGTTAATACACTAGGCCTGGGTCAGTGTTAATACAGTAGGCCTGGGTCAGTGTTAATACACTAGGCCTGGGTCAGTGTTAATACACTAGGCCTGAGTCAGTGTTAATACACTAGGCCTGGGTCAGTGTTAATACACTAGGCCTGGGTCAGTGTTAATACACTAGGCCTGGGTCAGTGTTAATACTCTAGGCCTGGGTCAGTGTTAATACACTAGGCCTGGGTCAGTGTTAATACACTAGGCCTGGGTCAGTGTTAATACTGTAGGCCTGGGTCAGTGTTAATACACTAGGCCTGGGTCAGTGTTAATACACTAGGCCTGGGTCAGTGTTAATACGCTAGGCCTGGGTCAGTGTTAATACTGTAGGCCTGGGTCAGTGTTAATACATTAGGCCTGGGTCAGTGTTAATACACTAGGCCTGGGTCAGTGTTAATACACTAGGCCTGGGTCAGTGTTAATACACTAGGCCTGGGTCAGTGTTAATACTGTAGGCCTGGGTCAGTGTTAATACACTAGGCCTGGGTTAGTGTTAATACACTAGGCCTGGGTCAGTGTTAATACTGTAGGCCTGGGTCAGTGTTAATACACTAGGCCTGGGTCAGTGGGACCTACAAAGTGCTCCTGTCTGTCTTCGCCAGGGACAGACAGCGTTAGTGATCTGTACTCCTGTATATTTTTCATATTGGGTTCTTTATGGGGGAAACCCTTGCGAACACGGGGAGAACATGCAAACTGAAGAAAGTCCCGGAGACCTTCTTGCTGTGAAGCGATAATACTAAGTGTCAGTGTACTATGCTGCACATTTTGGAGTTCAGTGTCTTGCTCAAGGATACTTCAGCACACTCCAGAAGCTGAGATCGAGCCGGATACCTTGTGATCCCCAGCCGGCCGTCCAACCTCCTGAGATACAGTACAAGCCGCCCCAAAACCATTGCTGCAAAGCTTTAACCACTTGGCCACCAGGCAACACTTGGACTTAGTCCCCGGGCGCCATGAACGATGGCTGCCCACTACTCCTGGCTGCCCCTGGAGGAGGACAGCTTGAATGGGAAAAATGCAGGGAACAATTTCCACCGGCAATCACCGAAGACGTGTGTGTGTGTGTGCTGTGTGCTGTGTTGCCCTCACTCACATGTGTTTGTGTGTGTGTGTCACACGTGGCCAAATAAAGACCCCTTGAGGTCCAGAAATGTAATCAAATGTCTCTTGGAGGAACGATGAGGAGTAAGCTACGTTGTGCTGGGTGGGAAATAGCAAACAGTATAGCGAACAGTATAGTAAAATCATAAATGTTACTGGAACTACACTCCAGCTCTGAAGGACACAGATTATTACAGACCAAAATGGAGGCTTTGCACAGAGCTATTTTGGATATGTTATCATGAGGAACCTTAGGACTTCTCTTTTGCTGGACTCATGCCTTGGGCCTTGGCTTTGCCTGTAGGGCTGTATTATGTTGTAATGTTGTACTGTGTTGCATTGGGCTGGACCACAGGGCCGGATTTGATAGCATGCAGGCCGATTCACCACAGCTCAGCTCACCTCAGTAATGTGACCAGGGTGATACAGGGCTGTCGTTGCATGCGGGGTCTCTTGTAGACCAGGGCTGAATCGAGCCCCTGGGAATCCGATGCAGCGTTGAGCAATGCAGAGGAGGGTATCGGCTTTCTACAGGCAGCTATATTTACCTCGTGTTGTTGAAAGACTTGGCGTTAGGCGCCCGGTCCCTCCCCCTTGCCTGCCTGGGCTGGGCTGGGCCAGGTGGCGAAGGGTGTTACACACGTAAGGAAGGAAGGGGAAGAAGGTGGGGGGCAACTTACTGTACTTTTAAAGTAAGTTGCCCCCAGTATCGATGCAGGCTCGCTGACAGAATGATCTCTGACATACGTCTTAGCTATGCAGCTGTGGAAACTGATGACCATAGAGAATCCTTAGGTAACGTTAGCTATTATAAAAGGGGGTTGTGCCATGTTTATAGCCCACAGTAAGTGGCCCTATTAGTGTTATCCATTCCAGGCTGATTTTCTGACAGGGAAACCATGTTTCTCAGGTTAGTAGGGGTCGTTGAAAAATGTCTTTGGAGGAATCTAAGCCCTTCTAGGATAAGAACCAAAATGAGAAACCCGTGTTTTCACTCCAGCTCATCTCATGACCATGGCCGGAATTCTGGGGATGACAACAGACAGCATTCCACAACACTGATACCAGAACCTGACTCCATATGACGCATCTACTGACGCAGTGGATGGTGTACCAGGTGTGTGTGTGTGTGTGTGTGTGTGTGTGTGTGTGTGGGGGGGGGGGGTGTTAGGGACCCCGACATCCACCCACCATGACCATGCCCAAATACAATGACATACAGACCATAAAAGTGCATTGGTCCGATCGTTGGAGGGACAACATGGTTAAATGCTTGAGTCATTAAGAGCCTAAGACCTTTATAATAAGTCATGCAGAATGAGTCACTCTCACTATGCTATGTATGTGCTTTGAGCCTCTCAGACACTCAACTGCCATTCCTTCATTAATTCACAAGGGGGCACAATCATATTATATGTCCTGTGGTCCTCATTGAGAAAAGGGTGTGGATCTACTCCATCTCGCATAGCACTATTGGCACTCAGTAACTAAAGTTAGCTTTGTAAATTATGAGTCAGTCCTTTCATTTGGAGAGCTGATTATTATTGTAATTGCAAGTGGAAGTATAATTGCTGAGCGAGACCATTGAAGGCTCAGTGGGAGACACCTCATCATACTGTACCTGTTGGCCATTAAGATGTTGATTACAAAGTAGCACAAAAGGCTTCTCTCAACATGAGGCAGTTACCACTGTGACCACCAAGTGAGTTTCTGACTCAGTCTGACCACAAAGAAGCAAAAAAAAAGAGTCCCAAAAAAGCAATCACGGATGTGGTGGAGATACCCGTCCAAACTTTGTCTCTCTGGTCAGTGTAGGCTCATTGTAACCTTCTGGTCAGTGTAGGCTCATTGTAACCCTCTGGTCAGTGTATAGGCTCATTGTAACCCTCTGGTCAGTGTATAGGCTCATTGTAACCCTCTGGTCAGTGTATAGGCTCATTGTAACCTTCTGGTCAGTGTAGGCTCATTGTAACCCTCTGGTCAGTGTAGGCTCATGTAACCCTCTGGTCAGTGTATAGGCTCATTGTAACCTTCTGGTCAGTGTAGGCTCATTGTAACCCTCTGGTCAGTGTATAGGCTCATGTAACCCTCTGGTCAGTGTATAGGCTCATGTAACCTTCTGGTCAGTGTAGGCTCATTGTAACCTTCTGGTCAGTGTGTAGGCTCATGTAACCCTCTGGTCAGTGTAGGCTCATTGTAACCCTCTGGTCAGTGTAGACTCATTGTAACCCTCTGGTCAGTGTAGGCTCATTGTAACCCTCTGGTCAGTGTAGGCTCATTGTAACCCTCTGGTCAGTGTAGGCTCATTGTAACCCTCTGGTCAGTGTAGGCTCATTGTAACCCTCTGGTCAGTGTGTAGGCTCATTGTAACCCTCTGGTCAGTGTAGGCTCATTGTAACCCTCTGGTCAGTGTAGGTTCATTGTAACCCTCTGG
>NC_140241.1:28239070-28334070 GCF_949987555.1 Borostomias antarcticus
GAGTTTATTATTTATTTTTTTAAGCTTCTGAGTTTAAAGTCAGAATTTCTGACTTTAAAGTCAGAATTTCTGAGAAAAAAGTCAGAAATAACTTCTGAGATTAAAGTCAGAATTTCTGAGATTAAAGTCAGAATTTCTGAGAAAAAAAAGTCAGAATTTCTGAGAAAAAAGTCAGAAATAACTTCTGAGAAAAAAGTCAGAATTTCTGACTTTAAACTCAGAAGCTAAAAAAAACAAAAACAACCTCTGCTATTGGCCCTAATGCTCTTCCGTAGTAAACTTGTTTGACTCCTGTGTGTTTTTTAATATCAGGAGTGGATGGAATTGGAGGCGGTCTTACAGCGTGGTGGGCTGGTGAACTGGGAGCTGCAGGAGAGCGGTGAGTACGGCACTGGTGACACTGGACAAAACCAGCAGAGCCGCTGCCACGGCAACCAGCATCCCTTTGTTCCTGTCACAAAGAAGGAAGTGTCAGGTGCGCTACACGCGTACCCGTGACAGCGCATGACGGGAGCCAATTCGATGGAACTGTAGCCGCTACAGTAATTGTAGCAGTCGTAATTACAGTATGGCGTTCTCGCCAGAGAGAGGGGTGGAGACACCCGTTCAAATCAGTGTTCAGTGACGGATGATTGGAGTGTGACCGCCACTGGTGCGCCACTTGGTGACTCGGACTGATTTTCATAAAGATGTTGTACGGTACATTTGAAACTATTTCAAACAGGAAGGCGTATCAGAGGACTCACAGTCTGTAAAGATAGACCAGCAGAGGTGTGGTGGCGTAGCACTGGAAGTCTAGAGACAGGTACCAGGTCCAGGGAGCACACTGTGAAGAGAGACACAACAGCTCATAGTTAGCTTGTAGCTGGAGCTCGTAGGGCAGAAGTTCCGTCTTCATCTTTTTGTGCAATTACCCCCAGAGGATCAATAAAGTAGGCTACTACGTCTACTACTATTGCTACTACTACAGAATAAAACGTTAACTTTTGCCAGCGTCAAGTCTTTTGTTTCAATATTTTGGGGACTCTTGGGAGATTAGCCTAAATCTTGGGCTAAAGAGATCTGATAAGAAACCAAACAAACACTGCCCCCGCCACGCCGCAGGAGAAATGCTTCCGTACGATGTCGGTGATGGTGAAGAGGTTGTTGACCAGCAGCAGGTTGGACCACCAGTACTTCTTGCAGCTGAGGATCTCATCCTTGGCGATGAACCAGTAGGCTCCCCTGCTGACCACGGAGAAGGAGCCGATGGCCACACACACGATGAAGAGATGCAGCGGCTGGAGTCTGGGAGGAGGGGAGGGGGAGGGGGAGGGGGAGAGGTCACTGTGTTACAGAGGTCACCTACTGGCTGCCTGCCTGCGAGGGACTTTGTATACCACACCATGTTTGGGAAGTGCAGTGATGTTTCTGCCGTAGGACTCCTATGAGTCCAGTGTAGCACAGAGACAGGGAGTGACCAGGAGATGAAAAGAGATGACAAGAGAGATGGTCCCACCTTCTGAACCTCTTGAAGAGGAAGCTGGCCACCAGACCCAGGCTCAGTTTGTCTTCAGACCTCTGGATGGAGCCCAGTAGAGACCTGGCACTCAGGAGACCCCTGACCCACACACACACACACACACACACACACACACACACACACACACACACACACACACACACACACACACCTTTTATTTGCTCAACCACCTGTGCAGTGACACTGTAATTACCGCGATGGTACGTTGTAATTCCCGACTCACCCGAGCAGCAGGAAGGTGTCCACGGCCAGGTACACGGGCCCGCTGAAGGCAAACACATACAGGGGGTTGCTCTCCACAGTCTCCTTCCACCTCTTGTCATTATCTGCGATAGAAACAACACATTGACGTCACAGCTCTTCGCCTCTGCGCGTTCGCCCCGTTCGGACGGAGCCATCGCGGGCGTCAGCGGTAGGGCGGCGGCAGGCCCCTACCCAGGTTGCTCCAGGCGCTGAGCTGGACGGTGTGTCCACAGATGATCCAGAGGAGGCTGAGGACGCGGACGCCGTTGAGGGAGGAGTAGCCCCCTCTGGGGATGGCGGTGCTTAGGACCCCCCGGGAGCTGCTCTGGAGAGAGAGGTCCTGCAGGCAGGAGAGCGCACAGCCTGACGACACACAACACACACGATCTGTGTTAGGACACACACACACAAACACACACACACACACACACACACACACACACACACACACACACGAGCGATCGTATTACTGTTCTCCTCGTCCGTGTGCTCTAGCTGGCCGGTCCGGTCGAGCTGCTGAAGGGCATGGCCGTCGGCGCCGCCGCCGCCGCCGTTGGGCGCCAGGGTCCCGTACAGGCTGGGCGGTGTGCTGACCAGAGAGGAAGGCTCCGCGCCCGGGCTGACCTCCCTGTGTCGCTGCCCTTTGATGATGGCGACCAGCAGGGTGGCGGCGAGGGGGACGGCCACCATCGCACAACACACAAACCTGGAGGAGAGAGAGAGAGAGAGAGAGAGAGAGGGAGAGAGGGAGAGAGAGAGAGAGAGAGAGAGAGAGAGAGAGAGAGAGAGAGAGAGAGAGAGAGAGAGAGAGAAAGAGAGAGAGAGAGAGAGAGAGAGAGAGAGAAAGAGAGAGAGAAAGAGAGAGAGAAAGAGAGAGAGAGAGAGAGAGAGAGAGAGAGAGAGAGAGAGAGAGAGAGAGAAAGAGAGAGAGAGAGAGAGAGAGAGAGAGAGAGAGAGAAAGAGAGAGAAAGAGAGGTGTTGAGACATGTGCCGCATCCACATGTGAGATGCATCTCAATACCAGTGGTTCCCTTTGCTCGTTTCCTCTCCACTGGGAACCAGCAGGGGAGTGAGTACGGTAGTAGGAGGCCCAGAGGCTGGTACTCACAGACTGGTGACGGCGGACAGGTCTGGGCTGGCGGGGGTGGTCAGACACTGGGTCATGAAGATGCCCTGGGTGGACTGGGCCACCAGGATGGACGGCAGGGGAGGGATGAGCGACATCTCAGCCTGCTGGAAGGTCTCTGGAAACACACATCCGCCTGTCCGTCACTCTATCTATCTATCTATCTATCTATCTATCTGTCTGTCTGTCTGTCCGTCCGTCCGTCCGTCCGTCCGTCCGTCCGTCCGCCCGCCCGCCCGCCCGCCCGCCCGCCCGCCCGCCCGCCCGCCCGCCCGTCCGTCCGTCCGTCCGTCCGTCCATCTATCTGTCTATCTATCTATCTATCTATCTATCATCTATCTGTCTGTCTGTCTGTCTGTCTGTCTCTATCTATCTGAAACAGCTTGGATATGGCACAGAAGACATCATTGCACTTGTTCTTTTTCCACTTTTAACTGAATTGGGTGTGTGATAGTCTATCTATGTCATTGGGAGTTCATAGAAACACCATTTCCAGAAGCAGCTGTGGGAAAGAATGATGAATCCACCAACCGTAAACAACCATTTCCTGCACCTCGTCCTCGTCACAAGAGTCAGGAACGCAGATCCCTACAAAGTACTGGACTGAGTCCTACAAGAAAAACAGCATTATCAGGACATACAGTCACTGAGCATTGATTCATTATAAGATACATTACCTTAACGACTGATTTCATATCAGTAATTTATTTCCTCCCCCTAATGCCTAAGGTTAGGGGGACATAGAAAGGTACGATGAACGGGCCAGTGGTAGGAGAATGTTAGCATAGCAATGAAGCAGATTTGCTAGTTTATTTTTTATTTTTTGATAATGCTTAGTTTTAGTTTAGTTTTTATTAGTTTCAGTATTAGTTTTAGTTTTTTTTTTTCTGCGCTAGCCTCGTGAGACCATCCTCTGATCTTGTGAGCTCATGTTGTTTCACTCTGTGCAAAACAAACCATCTGGCGCACGTCAGATTACCTCTGCGCAGGGACACAGCTAAAGAAATAATGGAGGATAGATTTCATATCTACCCAAAATACTAGGCTTATGTATGGAATGAAAAAGACTAAAACTAAGGACATTTTCTCTACAATTTTAGTTTATTTAAGTTAGTTTTGTAAACACACAATACAGTTTTAGTTAGTTATCGTTTTTTTGTAAAGCCTAGTTTTTATTTTTATTTCAGTTAACTAAAATGTTTTTTTCACACCTAGTTTTCATTTTTTAGTTAGTTTTCGTTAACTATAATAACCTTGGTTAGAGACTCTGGGGCAGTCTAGGGGGATGTTAGAGACTCTGGGGCAGTCTAGGGGGATGTTAGAGACTCTGGGGCAGTCTAGAGGGGACGTTAGAGACTCTGGGGCAGTCTAGAGGGACGTTAGAGACTCTGGGGCAGTCTAGAGGGGACGTTAGAGACTCTGGGGCAGTCTAGGGGGACGTTGGAGACTCTGGGGCAGTCTAGGGGGACGTTGGAGACTCTGGGGCAGTCTAGGGGGACGTTAGAGACTCTGGGGCAGTCTAGGGGGACGTTAGAGACTCTGGGGCAGTCTAGAGGGACGTTAGAGACTCTGGGGCAGTCTAGAGGGACGTTAGAGACTCTGGGGCAGTCTAGAGGCGCGTTAGAGACTCTGGGGCAGTCTAGGGGGACGTTAGAGACTCTGGGGCAGTCTAGAGGGACGTTAGAGACTCTGGGGCAGTCTAGAGGGACGTTAGAGACTCTGGGGCAGTCTAGAGGGACGCTGGATGTTGCATCTCCTGTAGCGTCTCCTCACCTGTTTGAGGAAGACCTGGCAGTACTGGCCTGAGAAGGAGGGGCCTCGGACAGACAGACACTCCTGAAGAGACCCTGGTCTGTTGGTGTTCCCGCCCTCCACATCGCTGCCCATCTTCCCAAAGGCGTCATACACTGTGAACACACACACACACACACACACACACATTTACAATTATCTGCTATTCACTGCAACAGTAGCTCGGTGTAACCACACAAATATCTTGGGGAAAACGGGTACTTACTTTGCGCAGCATACGGACTTGGCCTGTCCTGGTCGAGCTCCCAGAGGAAAGCCTTGGTGTCCTGCAGGCATCTCTCACTCACGTTCCTGGCCTGCGCTGCGGCCAGCACGGCCCACAGAGCGAGACAGTGGACCAGAGGCCCCCAGAACAGGGCCATCTCATGGAGTGCATCTGTTTGGCGGACTGGAGCTTTAAATAACACACGGCAGACACTCGATCACCACGGCAGTGATGCTTTTCTGTCCGCTAATCTGGCTTGACCGATAAGCGTGGCAACTGGGGCTTCACACACCGTCGCGAATGACTTGGCAACAGTTCTCATTGGCTGGGGCTTTGAACCATCCAACCAGTTCTCCTTATTACAATATCCAAGTAAACTGTCATCTGCATTGACAGTAAGTTCTTTTTTTTATGTGTATTGTTTCAAATGAATGAATGATTTTAAACGTTTGTTCTGAGTAAAATTCTATTCCTGACAAACCATGAAGAGCAAACGTAGGTCACCAGGGAACACATGTTGCGTGTTTAAAAAGGTCAGGCGGGTCACTCATAACATCCATGTAATCACTAACAGACCTGCTCCAACGTCACAGCACATGTCACATCATCTCTCTGATCAAAGCCGCTGGGTTGGTCCAGTATAACTGAACACACGCTGAGAACATGATGAAGAGAAACAGCAGAGGGAGATTAGAACCTGAGGTAAGGGTCATGAACCCTGTTATAAAATAACACTGTTCTGATAGGTTTTTTCAAAATGACGATACAGTTCTATTCTGCAGTATCCATTATTTCCTGAGGTAAATACGTTTCAAAATGAGAAATCAATAACTGTCAATGTAACATGATTCCATTGTGTTGTGTAAACCTACTCAACTGTACATACTGTAACGCTGGGAGAGGAGGGAGACGGAAGGTGGTGTTTTTGATAGGAGGAGCTGATGTCATGTGCAGGGGACATCAGGTCACACCTCGGCTGGGTTTCATCGTTTATTGACACCGAGAGCTGATTCGTACACAAGCGTCGTACATGTCTAAAGGACAGACAGCAGCGAGACACATTCTAGGAAACAGAGAACAACCACCTACAGCTTCTCTCATGCAGACGCAGCTCCACACAAATAATAGTCCTGCTTTCCGAGTAGAAAAAGTAACACCCAAAACCACGTGTCCGTTTATGAAAAGCGTGACAGAAAATACAACTTTAGGAATAAAAGATAGACTGATTGTTTTCCTTGATACAACTCTGAATGTTTTGTTGACGTCTCTTTTGAGATGTAAAACACAGCGTGTAAATAGACGGAGAGGATGGATTACCAGGCTACTCTGTGCACTTTGGACACATTGCAGCGAATTAATTAAGATGTGTGGAGCGCGAAGTTGACGAGCATGACGACGACGACAGTGAAGAGACCAGGCCCATGTCACAACCATAACGGGCCTCTGGACCCAGATTTACAAGCGTCTTCAAGGGAGATGTGCCGCCCTGACGGGCCCTTCACCAGACTCCCACGGTCTCTCTAGAAGTGTTCTCTTGTGCATGTCTTCCGACTTGACAGTGGAGAGCGAACGAATGCGCACTTCAGGGAAAAAACTGGCCAATAGGATCTCTGCGGCCGGGGTAATAAGGACCAGGCTCGATTAGTATGAAACAGGCCTGAGAGATTGTTCAGACATTCCTTGGCCATTAGCAGCAGAACAAACAGAACACTACATCACCTAATTATGTACTTTTCCATATTGGTGAGAGGACAACCATGAAAATAAAAACATTTCTCCTACTGTATAAAAAGATCTATCCGACATCCATAGAAACAGCTATGTGGTAAAGTGAACAGTACAAAATGTTATCTGGTCGTAGATTGATTTAAATACACGTAAATTCACCTTTAAATATATTACATACTTTGAGCACATTCAAAAATGTGTGTTTATATTCATATATATGCTTCATACTGTAGGTATATGTGAGTGGAGGAGACAATGGAGGAACATTGACCGCACGGGGCTGTGAATGGGTCAGAGCTGAGTTTCCCAGAGGCATCGTAGCGCTACGTTCATCGTAAGCTATGGCGCTCATCATAGCGCTACGATGAACGTAGCACTACGATGCCTCTGGGAAACTCAGCCCAGAGCTGTTGTACTGGGAGGGGGAGGGCTACAGTAGTGGCTACTGCAGACTGTAGGTCGGCCTACTTCTCTGCCGTGCTCAGCCTTTTGGACTTGATGAAGGCCATGCCGTGCGTCCGCATGTGCGTCTTCAGGCTCGCCTCCGTCTCGAACATCTTCCCGCACACTTTGCATTTAGTCTCCGGCGTGCCGTCGCCGTCCCCCGGGCCCAGACGGTTCTCGCGCCGGCTCTCGTCGTCGTCGTCGTCGTCCGGCGTGCCGTTGCGGCGCGCCAGACCGTGCGGCTCCTTCAGGCGGTGGACGATGAAGAGATGGCGGGCCAGCGAGGGGTGGGAGGTGTAGCACAGGCCGCACTCGCGGCACTGGAAGGAGGAGCCGTCGGACTTGTGCTGGGGGATGTGGTCGTGGAAGGCGACGATCTCCTCGGTGGCGAAGCCGCAGACGGCGCACTTGTGGACTTTGAAGACGTTCACCTTGAGCTTTTTCAGAGGCTGGGCCTCGGGGCCCCTGGAGCGAAGACCGGGGGACCCCTCGTCATCTTCCTGCTTCCTCTTAGGGCTGGGGGCCTGCAGGGAAAGAGAAACACTGTTGACTGTGTGTGTGTGTGTGTGTGTGTGTGCGTGCGTGTATCCGCACATTTGTGTGTGTGTGTGTGTGTGTGTGTGAGTGAGCTGTACCTGTGATAAATCCTTGTCTGCTGTGTCCTCCGCGTCGTCAGGGTCCAGAGCCGTCTTGCCCTCTGGGTCCTTAATGCCATGCATCAGCTGAATGTGCTTGTCCAGCATCAGCCTCTTACTGAAGGTCTGGTTGAGGCCTGGGCAGTGTCTGTGGAGATTACAAAGCAGAGGTTTTACAGATCCCAGTTCAGCTGATAGTGCTTTAAACACACCTATCCCATGAGATACTGACCTAAATCAAATATTTCACAGATCTGGGTCGAATACTTGAAAATGTCTGAGATTTGCAGTTGATGGAGCAAATTTTTTTTGAAAATACTGCGGATTTTGACACAGGCATTGATCTTTGTGTATGTTTGTGCTAGTGACTTGGTCCCCGTGCGGGCGTCACCGGTATGTCTGTGTGTCATGACTGCGCTGTGACACAGGTACTCACGGGCAGGAGAAGACCTTGCGAAGCCCCTTGTGTTTGATACGGTTGTGTCGACACAGGCTGTGGGAGGAGCTGAAGGACTTGTCGCACTGATGACACGGGTGCTTCTTCAGTTGCTGCGGTCAGAGAGACAAGAGGCGATAACTGGAGACACGTCTCAATCAATCAATCAATCAAAGCTTTATTTGTATAGCGCATTTCATACCCAGAGGCAACACAATGCGCTTTACAGAGAACAAGGGAGGTGGGCAGACATCCCACCCCTACATATTCCAGAGGGAAGCAAAAAAACAGTATCACCCAGGGGCCAGATAAGTGAGCTGTAAAAATTCTTCCCTGACCCCTCTCAACAAGGCGATCGAGCAAGCTCCAGGAGTATGTTTGTCTACCGGCTAAGAACATTTATAAAGCAATACAAGTCTCAATACACGCTCATGCATACTGTAGCTCAGATGTGAAGGCTTAGGGCCTGCTTCTGGACAGGGCGCCGCCCCTTATGAAGGTGTCGACGCCGTCACCGCTCACCTTGCCGTGCTCTCGTCTCACGTGGGCCACGAAGACCTCCCTCTGGGTGAAGAGCCGGTCACAGTCCCCGCATCTCCACCCGGGGGCGGGGGGCTTCTTGGAGGCCGACGTGGCGTTGTTGCCCTTCTTGATAGGCGAGGGAGGGGGCTTCGTGTCCCCCCTATCCAGACCGTTGAGGGCGCCCCCCTCCCTGTTGCTGGGGCTGGCGGACAGGGGGTTGGTGGGCTTGGCGCTGAGGGGGAGGTTGATGCCCAGGTTGGGGGGGCCCTCGATGGTCTTGAGGGTGCCGTGCATGGCCTGCGGAGAGGGAGGGTCAGAGGTCAGCCACACTCACGTTCACCAGCCGTACGCACGGACTCAGTGGCGCCCTCATTGACTAAGCGACCGTGCGACAGACAACCGGGTGAACGGTCATTTCCACACCAAGTTCGGCCGGGACTGCAACCAAATCTCACGCCGAGTCTCAGACCGTGTACGCAAGTTTGAGAATTGTCAGGAGACACATACTGTAGGCCTATTCATCACTTCTAAATATGTAGCCTACCCTATGGCAAAATATATATTGTAAAGGCCTCTTATATTGTAAAGGCAAAATATATATTGTAAAGGCCATCCCATTCATTTTTTTTTTTTTTTTAAACTCTCAACAAAGTATCCTTCCATCCACTATTATGTACCTTTATGTGGTCCAACATGAGCTGTTTCTGAGCGTAGTGCATGGAGCAGTCGGGGCATTTGAACACCGACACCTTCTGACTGGAAATGTGCTGGTCAAAGTGGGAGTAGAGCAGAGACTGCTGGGTAAAGACGGTATCGCACATGGAGCACTTGTAGATCAACCTGAAAGACAGCAGAGGACAAACCTTGTCACCGGACCACCACCGCATGACCCGACGCCATCACGTCTCATAAATAAGCCCTAGGTAAATTAACACACACCTGCTCCAAACGGGGAATTCATTAGTGGGCTGTTGACTGACTGGGGGAGGAGTCAGTGAAAGGTCGCCATGCGGAAAACACACTGACAAAGCTCCCGTGTCTAATGGCCAACCGGTCAACATGGCCTGTGAATCGGCCTCGGACCAAAGTGAATTGGACACAGATGTCGGGTAACAGATTGTTGTTAAAACTGGATTGGGTTAGGTGGTGTATAACCAGGCCAAGTCCAGCCTGGCTTATGTGCGTGGCTGGCTTGTTTCTGTTCAGGACTGGTGGAACGGAAGCTAGTCCCGCCACTGAAATAGCTGTGAATTGAAATGACATGAAATAATGTCTGATAAATGAAGATAGGTCTTGTCGCCTGGACACATCAGTTCCAATGCTTCCAATTCTAATCCAGCACAATAAGAGCAGGATAGCCAGTTAGCTCATGAGCTCACAACAACTAACAGCAGCTTCCATAACATTTCGGCGGATTGGTTTTGGTGTTCTTCTTCCAGTCCCTAGTGTGGGTTGGGGTTAGAATAAGGGTTGGGGTTGGGAGTTTGGGTGGACGTTTGGGGTATAGTCCAATAAAGTAGTCCCCACTGGGGCCTTGAACCCCTGTCCAATGCTTTCACCGCTACTCTACTTGTGCAGTGGAGATCGGCAGGTTGATTTTGGTGTCCATCTTTATTTTGGTGTGCTAGGACTACTGCCTCTTGTGGTGCCAACAGAGAAATGCAGGTCAACATTGACCGGAGGGAGGGAGGGAGTGATAACTGGACAAACGCTATACTAGGTGCGCTGGCTTACAGCCATGCCCAAAAAAACACTGCCTCTTGTGGTAGCAACATAGAACTGCAGGTCAACAACCCGACGGAGGGAGGGAGTGAGTGACAACCGGACATTTGCTATCTTTGGTGCGTCGCCACGCACAAAACGAGTGTGGACTATCGACTGGACAAAAAAACTAGGAATGAACAAACATAGCAAAGTGAGGCGTGCAAAATGTCAAGACCTGTATACAGTACAGTGTTTCCATCAGGTCTGTCTACGTTTGGTGGATGGTGGATCACTTACTGTACATTATACAACGGTTAGTTCTTGTTCTTGATTCTGATTGGCTGGAAGCCGTGTTAAAATACTTTGCAACACACACCTGGGACCGCATATCATTCCATTTTCAGTATGAATGCGCCTCCCCTTTGATCCAATGCATTGTAGTTGTTGTTGTTGCTTGGCAACCCTTTTGTTAGGGGAACTATTTTGGGCGGAATTGAGGGAATGATGCTTCGTTTTCAATAAATGTTAATATTTTACATTGCTGTGTGTTTATTTTTACACTAATAGCTGTAGTAACCGTTGTATAAAAGCAATAAACCACTCGAGGCCGTGTGTTATAGTGATTTTATAACAGCTAGGGGGGTTATAAAATCTCTGCTTCGCGTCGTGCCTAACAACGCCCCCTAGCTGTTATAAAATCACTATAACACACGGCCTCTCTTTATTGCTTAAGTACAGTATCCAAACAGATAGTTGGAAACTGACTACTATTTCTGTAAGCTGTGACTACTGTTACGCCAGGACTTACTTGGGCTCTCCGATCTTCACCCCGGGGTGCTGGGTGTGGCCGTGGGAGTGGGTGCCGGGGGGGGATTTGAAGGCCATGGGGCAGATGGGGCATTTGTAGAAGACCTCACAGTGAGCGCTCTGGATGTGTGACTTGAGGGCAACGATGTCGGCGTAGATGACACTGCAGTGCATGCATCTGGAGAGGAGAACGAGAGAAAAAAACAAGCAAAAACAGAACTTTTTCACACGTCGCCCTCAATCATTTTTGACAGTCAAGCTGGGGCACAAAATTGTATTATAATTATAATTACTGTGATTTGCAATGATTGAGCAAGTAGCAATTTTAAAGGTGAGGGAACATTAGTGGGGACACTTAAAACGTGAATGTGTGTGTGGAGGGGGGGGTAATGGAGTTGAATGTATTATTAATTTCTGTAATGAAAAAGGCCTTGAATATTCTACAGAGAACGAAGGAGCTTTGATGGCTCAGCATGATATCTGGTGACCACTGAATTCTTGGCACGGGTGGTGACCAAAACCCCCGTCCAACCAGAACCCAGAGCTGGTAACTGACCGGTAGCCCACTCTGCGGGTGTAATGCAGGCAGCTCTTGGTGACGTGGGACTGGAAGTGGACTGAGCGACAGATAGCCCCACACTCCGGACAGATGTACGGAGACTTGTGCTGGTGGATCCGTTGGTGGGATGCAAAGCTGCAGTGGTTGGGCAGAAGCATTTGGCAGATAGTGCAGGTTTTCTGTGGATGCAAACAAAACAAAAACAATCTAAAGTTGTTGTGAAATAGAATCGAATCTGTCTGCGCTGGTCTGATGTCCTGTGAGTTGATAAAGGACTGTCCACAGGGAGACACAGTGGTGCCACCTGACACAGGTAAGGAAGGTGATCTATACAAAAAACACACAAGGGGAACTCTTATCCACTCAACACACCATTAACACATACACACAAACACACACACACACACACACACATACACACACCTGTCCGCTGGACTCCACAGCCTGCTGATAGTGCATGGCAAGGGAGTTCTCCTCCTGGAACATCTCGTTGCACTCCAAACACTTGAGGCTGTGCCTGCAGAGGCGAGAAGCGTCCTCCTCCAGGGGCATGGCCGCCACCAGGGGGGCGCTGCTGGGGGCCGAGATCACCGCCGCGTGGGCCCCCTTCCCCGGGGGCTGGCCCGCGAGGCCCTGGGCCTGGCCGGCGGCCGGGGCGGCGGGGCAGCGGGCGGGCGGAGGGGAGGTGGTGATCATCTGGTCGGCGGGGATGGGCTTCAGGATGAGGTGCGAACACTGCATGACCACCCCCTTGTCCTTGTGGGCCCTGGCATGGGACAGCAGGCTGCACTTGTTGTAGAACACCAGGTTCTTGGCGCAGTGGTTGCAGGTGACCTCGATGCGGACGCTGCGCCGGTCGTAGTGCTGCGCCAGGCTGCCCTCCAGGGCGAACGAGTCCCCGCACTCCAGGCACTTGTAGCCACGCGAAGGCAGAGAGATGCAGGCCGCGCTGGGGGGGCTCAGGTTGGGGACGTACAGCGGCACCGGGTTGATGCTGCTCAGCACCTTGTTGAAGGCCTCCACCACGGAGCTCTGGGAGCTGGCCAGCACCTGCACCCGGTTGACCTTCCTAGCGGCCTGGGCCTGTTTGACCGGCTGCTGCTGCTGGGGCTTGGTCAGGACCTGGTGGAGCTCGGCAGCTGAGGCCGCCTGCGGCAGGAGGTTCAGGTTGGTGAGGTGGACGGTCTTTGGCACGAGTTTGGCGCTGGCCAGGCTGATGCTCTGGACGGAGGCGGCGGGGATGACCGTGGCCTTCACGGTGGTGTTGTTGGCCAGCTTCAGGCTGATGACCTGCGACCCCGCCGTCTTGACCGCCGAGACAGGCAAAAAGGCCGTGGCCACCGGCTTGATGGTCATCTGCTTGGCGATCTCCACGGTCGGGCCCGCGCTGGCGGCCACCACGGTGGCAGCCAGGGGGGCCCGGGTCTGGGCGGGGAACGCGGAGACGGACGTGGCCGAGGCGTGGACGGAGGAGGTGGCGACGGAGGAGGCGGCGCCGCCGCCGACGTCCCCTCTCTTAAGGCCGTCGGGGTCAAACTCTGGCAGGACCCGGGTGACGGTGCGTTTGATCTGGCCAGACGAGGTCTTGATGGTTTTGATTCGCACTTTGGGGATCACGGGGGTGGAGCCGGTGGGAGAGGAGGGGGAGCCTTTGCTGCTGCCCTCGCTGGTGACGCTGGATGGACTGTCCGGCTCTCTGGACGGCAGCCTCCTGGCCGCCGCCCCGGCGGGCTCCTGCTCCGGGGCCTTCTCCGGCACCCTGGGGCTCTCCTGGGCCTGCTTGGGAGATTCTTTCTGGGGGGCGAGGGACTCGGACGCCCCCGACTCGACTGTGGCTTTCTTGGCACTGAGAGCAACTATGGCGGCGATGCAGGAGGAGAGATTGGCCGAGGACTTGGCTTTGGCCTGGGAGAGAGCGGGTGTAGCAGCCTGGACTGGATGGCCTCCAGCCTCCCTCGCCTCCAGGGGCTTGGCCACCGGCTCTTTGGCCTGCTCCTCCGCTCTCCTTGGCTTCGGGGAACCGTACAAGCTAGCGCTACCCAAAGTGCTGCTGCTGCTGTTGTTGTTTTGATGTGTTTTGGATTGATCGCAGTCTCCGTTGGTCCCGGGATTGGCCACGCTGTCCTCGGACGAGGGTTTTGGGGTGTGTTCCTCTCTCCTGATGAGTGGAACTCTCAGGGGGTTTGGGGCAGGTCTGAAGAATGTCTGGCTGTTCTGCTTGTCCACAGGGTCATCTACTTCAATCTTATCGTCGTCTTCAAACTCCTCTGCGCTGGATATGGGGCTGAACTGGTTAAAGGAGGTGGGGTTGCTGCCGGCCAGAGCATGACTCCCCTCTCGGGGGGAGGGTTTAGCTCCTCCATTTATCCCATACCGCTCGCTAGGCGATATGGCCAGGAAGCTGTTGTGAAGCCCGTTGCCCAAGGCGGGGTGAGAATAGGCCGCCTCCTTCTCCAACTGGGCGTGCTCGCCGGCGTCCATGTTGCGGACGTTCTTGACGATGACACTGACACCCACGTCGGGGGCGAGGACCTCGTCTTCCTGGGGCATGCCGGGCTTGAGGTCGTCGTGGCCCGACTCGATGGCCGCCTTGGGGTCCACCATGTCGGGGATGTCGAAGGCTGCCAGCAGGTCGTCAAAGTCGGGGGTCTTCATATCTCCCATGGTCCTGCTGCCGTGTTGACGGGATTAACCTGAGGAGATACAGAAGGACAGAGCAGCCGTTCAAATCTGAGTAGGTCACACATAAATCAAGATCAAACTCTTATCTAAAACAGTCTCCGCCCCTCACTAGTCTCTCTGATCTGAAATGACCTTTAGATGGATATAAAGTTGTATAGTATTCAGTTATTGATCCTTTAGGAAAACATTTGATTAAGTTAAGAAATGCTAAGATAGGAATAGCACAAAAGTGAACAGTCCCTCTGTTACACCATACAGTCCACCTATCATCTCCCACTGTAGGTCTGTAATACCATTCAAGACCACACGGCGTGCTGCTCTCTCTACTTTGTATGAGAGAAAGACTTGAAAGCCATGCAGGAGTCACTGCATTCTAGCAATGTATGACTCCCTCATACAAAGTCATTATTAATTTCACCTCTCCATTCTCAATACTATTCATGGCAATAGTCGTCTGCCAAACAAAGAAATTCATGTCACGCATAGATTATGCTCTTAGTCACTTGGAGATGCACTTGTAAATTCTGGCGAGTAGTAGTAGACTGACTACCTACATTAAATGCAATTATTATTTGGATAAAAGTGTCTGCTAAATGACTGTAATGTAATGTAATGCATAGTGATATTTAATAGAAATTCCTGAATTTACCACATTTCCATACCTGTTATGAAACAGCTTTCTCTGATATAGAATTCTCTACACTCCAATCCACCCTCACTCATGACTAAATCTAACCTGAACACTACAGGGAGAAAAGTAATTTCCTACTTCAATCACTTGTCTCCGGAATTAAATGACAGTAATGAGTTTGTAACAAAAACAATTGAGCCACAAAGCAATCGACTATATTGACCTTTTCATGGAATGTTCATATTCAAAACAATAATACCACATCGCAAGATGTTGTTGTCCTAGTGACCAAAAGTTCCACTGGTTCCATTGAAAGGGTCTATAGCAAACATTTACGTATCCAGGCAGGGTTTAATAAACCATTGTGTGACACTAGTGCCCTAATCACAGGCCTGTATTTGGAGTAAATTGTGTATTCATATCATATCATTCATAATCAGATCCCAGATCACTTCAACCCACGGTCGCTACCGGTCTCTGCAGGAAATGGGATTGGCCTCGATGATGGTGCTTATACATATCTGTTCATGAGGGGTGAGTATATGAAGGGGTAGTCATGACAGGGTTAATATTCCACTTGAGTGCTTCCTGAATGTGGTTGCAGGGGAGCGAAGGGGTCAATGCTTTGACTGAATCTGAACATAAAAAAAACATTTCTCAAATAACACACTGTGCACGTACAAATGATACGCAGATAAGATGCGCAACGTTTATTTGACGGTGAACAACGGTTCAATAATGTGATCAATCTGAGACACTGGGATGTCGTTTCAAACCCTCCTACTGTATGAATGTGTTTGAATGTGTTTATGGATGATGTAGGTAGGCTGGCAGGATGTTATGTGATAGGCGACTGAAGGCACAGCTATGGGGCAGAGCGGCTGTGATGGAGGCAGGGCTGCTGTTTCATCAAAATGGAGGACAGATCCGTTTGTACTGTAGCCACGTTCAGCCACTAACATCTGAACGCCTCGCAAACATCAGAGGAACAGCCTCCTCCGCCTCATAGGACGAAACAGCCACATGGATGTTCCGGACAGAGAGGGAGGATATGAGAAGGAATAATGAGAAAGAAACATGACAGGAAAAACAGGGCAAAGGAGAGAGAGAGGAAAGGAGGGGGAGGGAGGGAGAGAAAAAAAGATGGCCGCTGAGCTGAGAGGAGAGAACGCTGCAGCAGGGGGAGAAAAAAAAGGCCTGCTGCACAAAATATGACCGGCAGTAAAATCGCCTATGTGGAGAAAAGTGAATGTTAGTGTAAATGTTGAGACAAGGAAAATATACAGCATAGAATACTCCACCCGCCCCCGTAGCCCCAGTACAATGGAGATGCTGACTAACCCTACTATTTCGAATGCCCCAAGCACACTGGGAGAACAGTCAAGAGAAAAACACAGAAGTGAAAACATGCAAATTGGCCGCTCCTCACCCTCCGTGTCTCTCTCCAGCCACTAGACTGCTACTTTCCTTGCTTCCTTCCTTTCTTTGCTTCCTGCAACAACAGTCAGTCAGTCACAACCAGTCAACACAAAACAACAACCACCCCCACCCTCCTCCAAAACGTCCTCTTCCCAGGCCGGCAGGGCCCAAAACAGGGGTCAGGTTTCATCCGGAGAGGAGATGTGTGGTGTGATCCTCCTCAGACATTTCCTGCACTGCTAGCAGCCGCGGCGGACAGACACACGCTGGTCCTGAGAGACAGGCTGTAGGGGCTGCAGTCTCGTCCCCATCCCCAGCTCTCTCTCCCTGCCTGCAGCAGTAAGCTGCACACACACACACACACACGCACACACACACACACACACACCCTGACCAGAACCCAGCGACCTGCCAGCCTGCTGTGCTAATACCATACTGTCAGGGACAGTGTCTGCTCCCTGCAAGAAGCCTCGTCCGCTCCCAAAAGGGCTGCCATGGAGCAGCCAGGGCTCTCTCTCTCTCAGGGTAATACAGAGACCGCATTGTTCCTGAGCCGTCCGTCCGCCTCAAACCGGTTTCAGCTGGTTCCGGTCACCCCCACATAAAGCCTATGCTGCTGAAAAAGCCAGACGCCGTGCCCACTTCTCAGGCTGCTCTGGCTCACAGGATCCCTGCATCTTTAGGAACCAAAAACCTACTTTAATGCCGTCTGGATGTGGAGAAAAAGACTGAACGAGCTTAGAGGTCCCAGCGCTATGGAATAAAATACC
This sequence comes from Borostomias antarcticus, assembly GCF_949987555.1. Taxonomy (NCBI): domain Eukaryota; kingdom Metazoa; phylum Chordata; class Actinopteri; order Stomiiformes; family Stomiidae; genus Borostomias; species Borostomias antarcticus. Next base: position 28,256,316 of record NC_140241.1, read on the forward strand.
AAAGACTGGAAAAAATGCTTGTGGTGCATCCCAAACTAATGAGGAATCCAGGTCATTACCCCAGTAACATAAATAGGCCTCAGTAATGCAAACCACAACCGCCTTGGTGAAGTGGGAAAAACAACGCGGCTCGATGGTTTCACAAGCACCCGAACGCAAACTGAATAGGACAGGAAATGACACAGATCACTAGCAAATGCAACTATGCAAAGAAAAAGTCTAGCATGCAAGCAATGAGGAGTCCAGAGCTCTCTGCAGACAGGGAGAAGAAGCAGCAGCCATGACGGAGAACAGTAGTAAACCGTCTCTCTAGCTGCCCTCTCTCCAGTGTGTTAGCCTAGTGTGCTGAGCTGCTCTGGCTGTCTCCCTTGCAGCCTGCACCCCTGTCTGCTGCTCCATGCCCCTGGTGCCTAGTCTTTCCCACAGAGAAACAGATTTTCGTCAATGAAAATCAGCTGTTTTGCCATAATCCCCCCCAGCCTCACGCAACGGTGTCCCGTCTATGATAGATGACAAGAAAAACAAAGGCCCATAACATTGGCTATAGAGCGCACACACACACACACAACCCCCCCCCCCCCCACACACACACCGACAGGCACAGGACAAGCAAGCACACCTAAGCCCCCACACACACACACACACACACACACACACAACACAGTAACAATCACATACTGTAGGCAGGCATAAGGCATGCACACACAGACACACAAAGACAGGGGAAAAGGAGATGCTGCCATACCCTTGTCTGATTTTTCCACTAGGAGGAATCTTCCTGGAGAGGCCCCATGCACACAGACAGAACCAATCCAGCCCCCATCCTCCCCCCTCTGGGAAGAGTTCCTGCTCTATGGGTCAGCCTCGGTCTCAGCCTCGGTCTCAGCCTCTGCCCCAGCCGCGGGCCGAGCCCCAGCCTCGTCTCTTCAGACGCCGCGACGTGCATGGAAAAAGGGGGCAGTGTTCGACAGCCCGATCAGGCCTTTTGTCTGTGGCTGTGCAGGGGGGTGAAGTGACTCCTCTGGCTACGGAGCAGCAGCAGCTGGTGCAGCGAGGAGAAGCCAACGAGAGGAGAGGAGGGGGAAGAGAAGGAAACATGAGAAGTGGATAAGGGACATAAAACGATAACAAAATGTTGCAGGCCTAGGTGTGTATGAGATGAGTGACATGAGGAAATAAGCATAATCTTGTGTTTGTATGCAAAAGAGAGACATTGTTGTATAATATTCCCTGTGTTAGGGTATACAGCTGGTACTTGTGACAAGGCCTACAGTAGGCCTACATTGTCCTGTATAATGGGAGTAGGCCTGATGCATTTGTGTGTCACAAGGACACTGAAAGGTAGGTTATAGTGTCCTGATTATCATTTTATATTGGTTAAAATCCCAATAGGCCATAGAAAGAAGATTGTACGGTTGATCCTAAAAAAGAAATCCCTCCATGATTGTGCCATAGAAAACACAATAACCCAATACCCAGCTATACACAGTGATAACAATAGAAGCACAACATAATGGTTAATGACAGAAGGCCTAATGACATAATCCCTGTCCAGGCCATGTTGATAAAAAACCAAGAGCGGAATACAGTAAGCTAGTCTATTAGCAACAGACTACCTACCTGCGAGGTAGAGGAATTTCTCATCAGCAAAATGCTGTCCCTCTAGCTGTCATTGTCTTAGCAGCACTGTTCAAAGAGCACTGCGAGTGGCACACTGCTTTGCAGGGTGGTGCCACCAAGCCTTCTCAGCTCGTCATCACAGCATCTTATGGCAACCTGCAAAGGAGACACATGTGTCTGTCAGAGAGAGGGGAGACACATGCACACATAGCAATGCTCTCAGACTTCAAATGTTTAAAAATGTATATTGATAGTAGGAAAAGGGCCTACGTGGTACCTCCTTGCTCACTGCACTCCGGTGTACCGACTTGAGAGCTGGGAGGACCAGAGGTTGCTGCCCACCCCTTGCTATTCACAGTCACGTGACACTGGATGATTTCTTGATCCTTGATTAATGGTCGAAAACGTGAACACCATCGGATATAATCACGAAATCCATAGGATGACATCCTGGGTGACGGGTTTGCGTGGTGCATACCGCCCAACATGTTATATGTAACGCATTTGAAAAACATGTGATGACGTTGAAGCCGGCGGTGCCTCCATGGGCGGTGCAGACTCACGCATACCCATAATGCATTTCCCAGAGAGGGTCTACGGCTCCGCCTGCACGTAGTCTGGTCACAGCAGCAGCTCCCCCATCCGCCGGGATCAAACGACGTTTTTCCTAACCCATTTTGGGGAGGCTAGCTTGGACATCCCTGAACATATTTAACCCGTTAGCCTGCTGTCGGTAGCGGTTCGATTCGAACTACCAGCTAGCGTTGCCTAGCAACGTGAGCCCGCCTAGGGAGCCTGATAGCAGGAGCTAACGATGTTAGCTTGTTAGCTTCACAAACGAGCACACCCTATCTCTTAGTTGTAGTTACTGCTCTCAGACCACTACTGGATTTAGCATACTTTAATGATTACTTAAAAGACTACCCCGGAGTAACCGGAGGCCAATAAAAATGAGCTAACATTAACTAGAAACTAGACTTTTAGGCTATTTTCTGCGAGTGATATGAATACTGTGGCAAAACGATGCGGGGTGCAATTCAGCCCCCCGTCGATTATTGTGATCTATGAAAACGAGGATACGAACAAGATACGCAAAAGAATTATACCCATCAGGAGTTTTACTACAGGTTCAGACTGTCGCATGGCTGCTGAGCGACTGAAGAACAGCAACAGACACAAGGCATACTTGGAGCGTGTGTCACTGGGGCAGCTGGAGAGGCTCCACACGGTGCTCCGGGACCACATGCGGGGTCAGAGTCTAGAGCAGAGCCTCGCCTCACTCCGCCTCGACCCTGGAGAAAACCTGCTCCGGGACCACATGCGGGGTCAGAGTCTAGAGCAGAGCCTCGACCCTGGAGAAAACCTGCTCCGGGACCACATGCGGGGTCAGAGTCTAGAGCAGAGCCTCGCCTCACTCCGCCTCGACCCTGGAGAAAACCTGCTCCGGGACCACATGCGGGGTCAGAGTCTAGAGCAGAGCCTCGACCCTGGAGAAAACCTGCTCCGGGACCACATGCGGGGTCAGAGTCTAGAGCAGAGCCTCGCCTCACTCCGCCTCGACCCCGGAGAAAACCTCAACAAGCTGGACGACGAGGAGCTGAACCGCAAGAAAGCTCAGATGGATGAAGTGTTTGAGAGGAACCGCAAGCGGAAAGATGACCCGGGCTTCGTGTATGACCTGGAGGTGAAGTTCACAGAGGGCGCAAAGGAAGCGTGTAGCTGGGATGAAGAGTCTGAGGATGAGTTTTAGTATTAAAGGACAGACGTTAATCAATTAACTAATCAATTTAATCAATAAAGCCGAAGTATTGAAATAAGTCATGGTACAGTGATGGTCTATCCTAGAGGAATAGGCTATCCTATGATGCAAATACATATTTATTGATGGCCCATATATGCTATATTCACAGTTGATTAAAGCCGAGCTTCTGCTAAAGCCCCATCAACTATACACAAGTCTAATAAAACTGGAGAAAAATGTTTTGTTTGGGATACATAGCCTAACCTACCTGGATCGAAAACCTTGCTAACAATCGCTGTTAAATAGGACTTTATAAGTTTAGAGGTATAAAGATGACTGAAAGGTTATATTTTTTTTAGTGCAGTCCTAGGTTACAGCCCACATATGACCTGAAATATCCATGTTTCCAAATACTGTAGCCTATAGTTGTCTTTTGAGTTGGACATAATTAGCCATTTGCAATAAATATAGGCTACTACTAACAGGTAAGAAATATATAGGCTAATTTAGAAAAGGACATTCTGTCTCAGTCTCCAAGATCCCAAGTGACATCCACCCGTGGGGTGGGTCCTTGGCCCAGGCCCACACTAGATTTGTCAAAAAAAAAGAGTGGATTTGCCTTCACGAGTGACCTTTATTTCTGGCCCAGAAGACCTGGGTTCACTCTGGCGTATGAATAATGTGTTTATATTCTTACATACCATATACAGATGAATGGTAGTGGAAAATACTATAATATTGGTAGCCCAAATTAATAATTATGAAGTGTCCTCTTCCTGTTAATCTATGATCAATTTCCATGCCTGAATGGTTTAATATCTCAACTTTGGAAAACAAGGTTTGCAGTCAGTCATGCCTCATGTTTGAACATGAGCAAAGGTGCAATTATTTCAACAATGGTTTATCACATTTCCTTTCAAGTCATGGAAAGGGTGAGCAAATTTAATATTTTTTTCAGTGATGTCACAGACATCATAGGCTTCTGAATGTCCATTAGATAATTATAGCTGGCTGCTTGCTGCTAAAAGGAATCAAAAGTCATTGTAAAGTCATCTGCCTTTTGAATCTTATTTGGTATTTGTTTGAGAAGGGCCAAACACTGCCATCTAGAGTCTGTGGCGGAAAAGTGTAAACACGTGTTAATGAAAATAAAATGTAAAAAAAAGTATATTTTTGTCTAAGTGTCTTTGTTGAATTAATGGAAACTCATGAATCTATGGACATTTTTTCTGATGAAAAGAGACGTCTGGACATGGGAACCTTTTGTCAGTTGCAGGCCAGTTACAGGATGCAGAAATTATAATGTAAAACATCAAAGGTATTCATCACACATACAAGAAGGGACTGTATCCTATAGTTCAATATCTTCTGTTAAGAAGCACCTTCTTAAGGCTCTTCTTGCACTTATCAAATGTCTAAAATATGTAGTGTCACCCACCCTGAGAAAAGTGAGTGATGGGATGCAGAAGGAGCCCTTGAGTAAAATAATTTCTCGAGTGAGCCGGCTGAGGACCAATGCTTGCCATCAGTCGTCGATGTGCTGCTGAATGAAAGAAGCAACAGCTAGAAGTGGCACTCGAAGAGCACAGACCTCCGCCCATGAATGCATTTTGTGGCTTTGTGCACACGCACGTACGAGCGGGACATGTTTGGTATTGCTGCACTTGTTAGGTCGAGAGCTTTATGCCTGTCAAAGCCCCAAAGTCTCTGTAACCTTCCCACGTCGAGATAAGGCCGTTTCAATCCCCCTCATTGACAATGAATGGTGGGAATCTTTCACTCCTGAGCCTAAGTCCAAAAAATGAATGACTGGGTGGCCATGTTTGGTCACCTCTGTGGTTCCCCCCTCAAGCTGCAGCCAGTGGGGGGCAGTTCGGTGCACTTCAGGCTCTCCCCCCGGTTCTCCAGTCCAAACCTTCACTCAAAGTTTTGTTTCAATTCATGGATCCGCCCCATGATTTGTATCCGCTCCAAAGCAGAGGGGTAGACTGACGGTGTAAATTGATAGACAGGTAGACTGACAGATGGGGGTGACTGATGAACAGGCTGGTAGACTGACAGACAGGTGATGACTGATACAGACAGGCTGGTCCACCAGGTAAATCCAGCAAGACCAGCTAATGACCAGCTAAGGTTGGTAGCTGCTTCTACCTGGATTTTCCAGAAGGGTATGACAACACCATCTACCCTGTATTGAGGTCATTGTGTCACACATTTACCACGGGCACAATGTTATATACCACCCAGGCGCCAGAGGGCGCTGCATAGGACCCCTAATAAATAAACACGCCACCGAAAACATAACCACTACCTGCACTGTCGCTGGGTCGGTGGTAATGGGATGTTGTAGGGCTGATAGGCGTTTTATTTTCATAGGTGACACACACCTCAATTGACTGTGGTTGATGTGCTGGTGACAGGGTGATTCCGATTTTATGAGGCATTATTTAAAAAGATTAAGCTGAATGCGACAGTTGAACTTCTATGAACAGTAAAGGGCCCCATAGAATGCCAGGGCCTCATTGAATCATTGTGACCTGCTCTGACAGATTGGTATTGTGCCCTTCTGGCAACCAATAGACTATTAGACGGAAGACTCATACGTTATGAATATATTTCATACAGGAAATTAATTAATAGACTCATACGCAAATGCACCATGTAGGGCCTCGATGTCATCCACAGAGGATGAGCTCACCAACCACTGGGGAGTTTCAAAGATGCAACAATAGCTTGAGGCAACACTCGACCTTATCAGCACGTCAACAAGCCTGCTGGGTGGATGTGCCTATCTGGAGGTCTACCAATACTCGTTCTGCAACAATCTGTGTGTCAATACGGTTATAAAAGTGATCACTCAACTGTGATGATTTCAAACATGGGGTTGTGTGCATAGAAGCCACAACAAATTAAAAGGCGACTTAATTAATCGTGTTGATCTTTCCAAATGGATCATATCTTTTATTATTGACTTCACTGATATCTGATGCAGATCCCATAATGTCCAAAATCGTGCCCACATTCATTAATTAAATAGGACATTTCTCATTGTGTACCAGTGAATGCAGCTTAGTCATTGCCCTTGTTTGTCAGTAGGCCTGTGCAGCTCATACCATCCCTGACACTTTTGTGGCCAGGTTCTAAACGTGAAACCACACTGACAATATGGCTCAGAAGAAGCAAGATGAAGTGATAAAACCAAAACAAGACAGAAACATGGGGCAGAACTCAGTCTTGCAGTCTTGAATCTGTGTGGGTGTTTTTTTTTATTCATGTAGGCTACAGTAGAGAACTACAATGCAATAGTGGCTCTGCAGAGAAAACAAAATCTTGTTATATTCATATCACATTATAATGTTTAACCTCAAATTGTTGATGCATTAAATGACTACTGGTCAGTGGATGAATGTTTGGTCTAATAGACATTGATGAGTTGATCCGCTTTGCCAGCTACTCTAAAATATGTTGGCTATCAAGTTGAGGAATATAAATTAGCTGATATTCTCTTTCACACACATCATTTTGCATCAATGAAACTGGCTATAGACCCCCCTATTCTTTCAAAGATTTCAAAAGTACAGTAATGTGGACATACCATCACCTGCTTGGAGTGGAAGCAATTAACTCACTGTTAACATGGGCCGACAACTTTTATGAAAGGATGCTGACAGCTCAATCTCTGGGCACACAAAAGACAGGGGTTAGATAATGGCAGGTTATCACAGTTGGTCATTTCAAATCATATTCATTTCAGCATCACATGACATTTTTAAAAGATCGCTGACGTATGATATTAGGAGGGGCATTTAACTTTCAGCTTCGTCTCTACAGCGTCACTCCTGCGGGAATCATTCGTGTGCAATTTCACAACCACGCCAAGATCAACAAAGTTTTGTCGCGATATGATTTAAAGGAGCCGATTATGGATGAACATATTTAGTGTATAAATAATGTTTGACTTGCATGTGTAAACTGCTCGGATTAAACGACAGGTCTGCAGTATCTTATCCTTACTTCTCTCTCTTTTAACATGGGCGAAATTGACCATACATGGATTTACAAACCATCAATAGTTATCATTTTGTTATCAATGACATGTATGGCGCAACGCTCAGCAACTTCTGGAGACATTGGAGTTTTTCCACGCGGCAATCACTGGGCAGTAGGTAAGGACCGTTAATGATGATGATGATGATGATGATAATAATAATAATAATCACTATCGTATGCCAATAGAAATCATTATAACAATGACAACAACAATAACAACAACAACAACAATGGCATGATGATAATGTAATAATCATCAGTAGATCTGACACATCAACAAATAATAAGTAAAAAACTACTTACTTTTAAATACTTTTTTTGTGTAGTGTATGTGTAGCTGTGTTCAGAATATGCACGCTAATTAATTTTGCTCAGTTTCTCAACAACATTGCTATCCAAGAGCAGTTATTTTGGCACATCCCTTTGTAACATTAAGTCTATTGTATCCACATGAGATGTCCTGCACTTCATAACGAATTGGATCCAAAACATCGAGCAAGTTTTGAAGCTCTACTTTGGGTTGAGCCCAATAGCTGTCTGATAGGCTCAAACCTCCCAAATACAGCTCACTTGGGATTAAAGACATTATATTTTGAAGATTGTAACCCATGAATGTCCCATAAGCTGTCATACAGGTATCATACACACCTATTGATCATCATGCAAAATATAAGGCTGTATTATTGTTAGGGGTGTAACGATACACTAATCTCACGATATGATACGATACACGATATTGGGTTGACAATGATATATATATATGATACGATACACTAAGGGCAGGTGTGAAGCGTTGCAGTAGCGCTGCTGTTCACACCAATAGTGCATTTCTCCACATTTCTACTCCACTACACTTTGTGAATTTAGAGCTTAACTGTTGTAATATCATGGATAGGCCTAGAGACAAAAGACGTGTTTTTTTACCAGCGTTGTGTAGCCAGCGTTCACTGATATACAATAAACCTATCACAATATTGTTTTTACCTTGACGATACGTATTGTGACGTTTCTGTATCGCGATATATTGTGGCACGATATATTGTTACACCCCTAATTATTGTCAATGTCATTTTTGTCATTTGAATATGTGTTAACTAGCAATTTAAAGCTCAAAATACTAATGTTGATATCATGGGCCAAGAAACTGATTTAGTTTGCTTTTTATGAAACAGAAGACAGATGCAGAGTGGCATTCCCTAATTTCTCGTGCCGTGTCGTCATTACAATGTTTCCCCCTGCAGGACATCTGATGGGGAAGAAGAGCCTCGAGAACCTCCCTGAGGCAGCGGAGAGCGACCAGGACATCGACTACCCCAGACCCCCGGAGGAGGACGGGCAGCTGGTCAGATACGAGCGTCCGTCCCGGCTGTACGGGTCCCTGCTGAGGGCCCTGCTGGGAGGGGACAGCCAGAGACAGACGCCTCCTCGACCGGGCCTGCCCAGGAGCAGACCGCCGCTGGGGGAGGAAGAGGAAGACCAGCGTGTCCAACAGGTCAGTCACAGCGTGTCCATGTGGTCAGGGAGTCTTCCCCCGGCTCTCCTTAACCATCCGGTTGCTGTGTGTGTGCAGTGCGATGTATTAACTTAACAACAGCATCAGATTTAAATCATAAATAAGTGTTCAACTTCTATTCTTCAACTTCAGTTTTTCAGTTAAACAATAACAAGGGTGTTTCTTCTGTTTCTACTGTCTGTAGGCGGAAGATCTTCTTCTACTGGCTCTGATCATGAAGGACAACAGCTCCAGCTGAAGACAGTTCCCTCACACAAGAACTGGAACTACACGCAGCTGTACATCAACACATACATACAGTACATGTACTCCTATGTCAATTGTTCACACTCACATCTTTGCAGTTCATTATAATCCATGTGTGATTCGTGATTATAATGTTTTATTCATCATAAACTCTCAGTAATCCATTTCATATATCACACATCACTGCTTATTTAATATAATTAGGATATTGTTGATACTTACAGATACTTATGTGCGTAATCTTCATCTTCTTGTTGTCGTCCTTTACATACTAATGATGTTGTATTAAGAACGCTGAATAAATCTATTATTGATGTGGATAGCTGCATATTCCTTCACACTTCATGTCTTTATGGGAGAAATGGAATATGGAACTGGTACAAAATTGGACACAATTGGACTAAGTTAGTAGAGATGTAGTTGCAGATATGTACCACAAGATGTCAGACAAGAACCTTATATGATTGCGGTCAGATAGAACCAGGGGCAGAAGCAAGGGACCTCCTTATTCCAGTGCATTTAACATAGACCTACTTACTTCACTGTCAACATAGGCCTACTTACTCCTGTGTTAACATAGGCCTACTTACTCCAGTGCATTTAATATAGGCCTTCTTACTCCAGTGCATTTAATATAGGCCTTCTTACTCCAGTGCATTAAACATAGGCCTACTTACTCCAGTGCATTTAATATAGGCCTTCTTACTCCAGTGCATTAATATAGGCCTTCTTACTCCAGTGCATTAAACATAGGCCTACTTACTCCAGTGCATTTAATATAGGCCTTCTTACTCCAGTGCATTAATATAGGCCTTCTTACTCCAGTGCATTAATATAGGCCTACTTACTCCAGTGCATTTAACATAGGCCTACTTACTCCAGTGCATTTAATATAGGCCTACTTACTCCAGTGCATTTATAGGCCTACTTCAGTACATTTAACATAGACATACTTACTCCAGTGTTAACAAAGGCCTACTTACTCCAGTGTTAACATAGGCCTACTTACTCCAATGTTAACACGGCTACAGAATAACATTTTGCTTTTAGGTACACTCTGAAAAAATAGGAGATATTGCTATGTTGCCTCATTTCTTTTCAGAAACATTCCTCAAATAACTGCAGAAGATGTGTGACTATCCTAATACTGTTTGCTATTTGCTGTACACATTTGTATTGCTATTTTATTGTTCTTGTTGAACCTTTTTTTTTGTTAAACATTTTTTATGTTCAGCTGAAAACCCATGAGTTACCTGTATACAATGCGATAATAGAAGCGATGAACACAATGAACTTTGTGGAAACAAAATGCACAGTGTTGAATAAACCATCTCTGTCCAGGATCTCTCAGCTGACCACTGGCAACAATGCACTCAATTATTGGGAGAAACATGAGAAATGTTAATTGGAACAATTTTATTTGGTTAAGTGCCTCCTGTTCAAACAACCCAGGGAGGTTTCTTCTCTCAGTTGTCCCAGATGAATGGAGGATAAATGTGTACAGACTCTCATCTCATCATCACTCCAAATGGAATCAGTGTCGAGGGGATAACATTTACAGGAGTGAATGAGGAGGAAATGCCTGTGAGATGTATTGTGGATCTACCGTATAATAGTTTTCCTGCAATTATGGCTGCCAATATGGAATAAGAATAAGGTCATAATGATGGAAGATCAGTTTGATGATACACAATATGGCAGAAGGATAACTAAAGGTTGTGTTACCAAAACAAGACCAATTACCCCTGGAGAGCGTCCCCTTCATCCCCATACTTTCTTCCACTTGTGTAATAACCCATGATGGCAAACTGTAATACCATGTAATAACATAGCAGTTTAATGTAATTAAATTGTTGTTACTACAGGTATTACTATGTACTAATGTAGTAAAGAATGTAAAATAAAGGTACTTAAAGTGGTATCCCAAGTTATTCTCTTATCCCAAAGCAGTTCAACTAATGTACCACTAGAGGGGGTTGTACACCATATTCCCTTGATCTGATCGTCTTCAATACTAAGTTGTTGTTTTTTACAATGGTAATTCAGAAAATCAGTAAAGGATTGAGTGTTCAAATGTTTTTTTAAGGGTTATGATACTTTGCCCATTACAAATCAAATGTTTTATATTATATCTAGCCAAAACAGCTGTTACTAAAAACAGATAATTATTACTCCACACCCATTAAACCAAAAGTTGAACACAACACATTATACAAATATACAATACTACAGTAGGATATGCTTGTAAAATACAGTAAAAAAAAATTAGTTCAGTAAAATAAGAATTGAGAGATTCTCGCAGCACAGTCAAAGGAAAAGGTGAAAATATAATATAATTGAATGGTGTGCCAGACAGGGGTTTGATTTAACATTAGAATCTTTATTCCCATGTATCAATCTCATGTATTAGACACACTAATTACAGTACAGTTAATGGACATCCAGTGATGCAAATGTACAAAATATATTTTAGCTGCAGGTGGGAAGGAAATGAATGAAAGTAAACTCCTAAACTACAACTTCAGCGATAATAAATACAGTGGTTATATTAGGTGATTGTCCTGGCTGGCAGTAGTTAATATTAATATATGTTAAATCCTAAAATAGGGAAGATGGAAGAAAATGAAATTGAATAAATGATAATTAAAACAGATTAGAGCAAGACAGTCAGAGAGCAGTGGAGCATCAAGGCACCTATTCACACTGTAGCGCAATGTCAGCTTTAGAGATCACAACAAAACAAAACAAAAGTCCCATAGTGTGACGGTCCCCAACGAGAGGAAGAGTCCTCTGTCAGGCTGTGGTTTGTCTTCAGCTCTGGGTCCAATACTAGAAATCATTTCAATTACATATCTCTTTCTGATTGGCCTTGTCTGGCACAATGGAACCAATGTGTTCCCACAAATGCAAAGCCCACCCACCTGGCACTCCAGACAGACTGAATCAAACCCTCAAATGACTTGAAAGAAACTCAACGGACCCTGGTCTAGCATGGCTGCGTCTCATCAGTCTCTGGACGTCCCTCTGAGGGACAGAGCCGGGGTCCAGCACTACCATGTCTGCCCAAAAGACTGAATGTGTTCCTTAGCCTTCATTCTCAGGGAGGCGATGCTAGAGTTCCGGGGATCCGCCTCCTCCAGAGTCAGCTTGTCCATGAACCCGGAGCACTGGTGGTGCGGCGGGGGGCACATGGCGCCGCCTACGTGGGGCAGGCTGTGTCCGTGGGGGGCGGCGTGCGCGTTGAGGAAGCTCGGCGGGGGGGTGTAGCTGCCGGGGAGACCCTGCGGAGGGCTGATGAACCTGGGGAGGGCCTGCAGGGTGCTGGAGGTGGACATGGGGGCGCTGAGCCAGGGGTCCAGCTGCAGGCCGGAGCCCAGGCCGTGCGGAGGGGAGCGTCCGAAGGACAGGAGGGTGGACGTGTCCTGCAGCTGGATGGCGTTCACCTCCAGCTTCTCCTGACGACGCCACTTTGCCCGACGGTTCTGGAACCACACCTGTCAATCACACGATGCCGTTAGTCTCGTAGAACTCAATACGTTTATACTATAAAGGTACACATCCCAAAAAAATGGTTCCTTGCTCACTCAGTATAAAAGTTATTCTATTCATTATCATTATTCTATCAACAATACAAAGCACATTAATATGTTGCTGTTTGTTAAGTGATCAGGGTTTCCTTGCTAAAGGACTATCAAGCTTTAAGACAGAGAAAATGTCATTCTGTATGAATATAATGCTCCATACTGGTGATGCAGATCTGTTTTCTACAAAAGATAATTTAAGTAGCAGGTGCTTTTATTCACTGGAAAAAAAAAAGTGATAGTGATACTGGCTCATCTCATGGATAATGTGCTGCCTAAGTAAATGCGCTTTAATTCTTAAAATTAGTTGAAATTATTTATTAGGATGAGCCTTCGTTTTCAAGAGGGTCCTAAAAAGAGCGCCAGAGGCCCAATAAGTTGTTCATAATTCAATCTTAAATCCTGTAGAATGAATGGTAGTAAGAAACATGATCTGGGGATATGGGCTTTCTACAGACTATATAAAGACATCAATGCTGACTTGGTGCTATGTGTGTCATCAATTGATTATTTAAGAATGGAAGCAACACGTTTAAACTAATGAATTTTGTTATCTAGAGTTTTAAAATGTATGTAGGCTACATGTAAGAAACCATTTTATTTGCCTTGAAGTAGTCCTATGAACACAATAAAAATAAACGTTCTAAATGTTAATACACATAGGCTAAATATACAATTACGATACAGCCTTTGCTAACCCATGACATTTAAATGATAGCCTAAAATAAACTCCACTCTGAACCGTAGGGTGAATGTTAGGCTACATTTTTTCTAAAGATATTTAGATATTTCGACCGATATTTCGACCTTTTTATATTTATCTTTGTGTTAGTTCATTTTATTCCGCGGGCAAAACAAGGACAAATGCACAATATAATCTAATTTCAAGTAGGGTTTTGTCAAACAATTTTAACAACATGTGAGTCAGTAGGCCGCTTAAAACTAATTTACCTGCACTCGGACCTCCGGTAAATTAACTTTGAGAGCCAGCTCCTCCCTGCTGTACACGTCAGGGTAGTGGGACTTCTCGAACGCTCTCTCCAGCTCATGAAGCTGAAACGTGGTGAACGTGGTTCGGTTCCGCCGGTGCTTCTTCTTCTGACCGTCATCATCCGACAGCTTATCATCCCCGTCTCCGTCAGGTGAGTCAGGACTGGCCGGGGCCCCCAAACTGCTTGAGCAACAGACACCTGCAGCACAGGGTCAAATAGGAGCTGTTGATTCACTGATTCATTTGCATATGCCAACTCTACCAAATGCGATTTTTATGAACTAGCCTATACTGATATAGTTTATGTGTGTAGACTAATGTTTGAGAGTAGTCTATTTGGGCTGGTTGCACGAAATGCTCTGACAATGCTTCACTTACTGTCAAAACTTTGTGGGTGGAGCTCTTTCTTCATGGATGCCACAATTCCATTCGCTTTACCCTCGGGATCTTTCACCTGCAATGTCCCCGAAGCGTTGAATGAGCCTGACTGATGAAAGATGCTTTCATCTTTAAATCCCAGTATTGCTTCGATGCTGTGAACCCTGGACGCGTTCCCCGGGCCTCGACCGAAGCGTGCAGACGGCGAGAGGCGCTCTTCCATCATCACTTCCATAGGTGAACTCAGAAGCCACATTGAAGAATGGGTAGAAGATTTCAAACAACACTGAAATAACAAATAACTATAAAAACACTCAAGTATACAGAAAGTTTTGTTCAGAAATTATTCCAGATAAAAATGAATTAAACTGTGTATTCCTTTTTTTCAGTCTGTCCAGGCTGCTTGTTGGCATACACTCCAAGAGTGGTCCAGACTGTCTCGTCACATAGATGATGTTGTACTTACTGGGGCTTTTAAAGCGACCACGGGACAAGACCCCCCCCCCCCCTTGTGACAGCCACGACACGTCAAAAGGGGATGTCATGTTGGATTTGCCCTGCATTTAGGGGTAACTACATTGTCCCGGTGAGCCAATAGCCAGTGCTGAATTCACTAACTCCTCCCCATCTGATGTCTTATACTGTACCACGACAGCCGAGGGTTTAAACCACCTTACATGAATCTTATAACCATCTTCCCTTCCTCCAGATGTCATGTCCTGCAAAAAAAGGAGCGGGTTGGAGATTATAGCTTAGAACAAAATCAGAATTACACAATTTCAGTCAGGACACAGACTGCAATATGTCAGATGAACATTTAATCAAAACCTTCATGTTTTATTATGAAATGACATTTATGTTATTTTGTATGCATAATAATATATCATATGTCTTTATTAATGGGTGACTGGCCTTTTGGGCTGAGTCGATATGCCAACAAGACAACACCCAAACACATCACAAGCACACTGGACTATGTAGCAAAAAAAAAACACAATAATTTAGTTTAAATTTATCTAAATCTTTTGACCTATTTATTAATTGATAAAGAAAGCACTAATTTCTCAATCAATAAAAAATAAATAAATAACAGAACACACTTTCAAGAGCCCATTTCATCTTATTCAAGGATGTGTTTCAGTATATATCAGACCTCTCCTAGTGTTCCCAGTTGACTACAGAATAGAGTTGGTCTCTACTGTTTAAGGGCTGACTTCATGGGCTACAGTAGGTTTGCTTAAAGTAAATAATGTATAAACTAAACTGATCTCTCACAAGTGCTGAGAGTGTACCATAAACCCCTTAGAGAATCACAATCGAGTGCAAATAACAGGTAAAATATCCTGTAACTTATTCAGTATTGAGGAGATATGTAATTAACACTTAACAAAGACTGACAACAGTTCGGTAATCCCTTGCCCACACGCTGCTTAAGGGGATTACGTTTTTTACTCAAAAGAGTTAAAACCCTTAAAACTATTTAGCTTTTCCTAATTACCGGAGGTGACATTATCATTTGTTTGCTAAAGAGATGCTCACTGCACTGAGAGATCCATTATAGAGACTGGACCAAGAGGTCAAAGGTTAGAGGCTCTCTTGAGACTTGAAAAATTGCTTGCCTCTTTCACTCATTTTACATGTAAATGGAAAAAAGATTCCTTTCCGAGTTTCTTTAGATATCATTGTCCTAAATGAAAACCAGAGTTTCCAAAAGTCAGAGACCATGTTTGTCATTTCCACAGCTTGATGACATTTTTAGAGTCGGCCTGCTGAACTAAGAGTGATGGCTGACAGCTTTCTGGAAGACTACTGCAATACTACTGTCAGGAAAAATCAATATGATCATTATAGTTTTGTGTTTCTTTTGTTAGAAGAATGTCTCTCAAGGCTATTGTGTGTATGTGTGTGTGTGTGTGTGTGTGAGAGAGAGAGAGAGAGAGAGAGAGAGAGAGACCTTGAGACTCACTCATAATTAAAGGTTCGATCTTGACCTGGATTACCGAGGGCTCATGGGCTCGATGACTGATTATCATATCATCATGTTAGGAGGTCATACAGCATCTGCCAATCTACTGTATAAGACATAGTTCCCGTTCTTGGTTCAATCACTCTAGAAATCTCATCCAAGCCATCCATTCATTGGATGCTCGGCCCTCAGTTCATACACAATATTGCCACTTGAACACAATACACATACTGTACAGACCAACGTTAAATGTCCCCCCACTTGTTGTTGTCTTCTGCAATCCAAGACCTTCTTTACAATAGAATTGTAACCTTTCTTATTTTGCAGCTCCAACAGTGTATCACGGTTTCCACAGCTTCAAGTTCCAGGGAGAGACTGACAAAGGCACTTAACCTCGATGAGATGATGACCTCAGCGGTGATCCTATTAACGGCTAATCGTTGGAGATTCCAAAACCAAGGCCTTGGGTTCACGTGAATCTCACAGCATCCAGGATTGTGAGTCCTCTAATCAACACTAACAAGTGCTCTGCAATAATCTCCAATTAAATTAATCCATTTCTTTATTCAGTCTTGTGTTGGTGTATTACAGATAGCTAGCATTCAATATGTGTATCTTAATCTGTGGCTGTTTACAGATCCATTCGCTAACTCATGAAATAATGGCTTTGCTTAAGGAATAGTAAAATAAAAATGACACCGTCTACAAATCTTCATTTTATTAGTCAACAGTTTCTGTCCACACTTGTGTCATTCTATCTTCTGCACAACAATAACTGACATATGAATACACATTGTATTTTAAATAATTTATTCAGCATCCTCAACTTTATCTTAGTCTGATATTCAGTCAATCAGCAATATGTACAGACTTTAACTATGGAACGGAATCTATGTATTTCCAAACGATAATTCGTGCAAATTTGCAAGTATTAATCTGCCTGGCTAAGTTCGATAACCCTTGTTATTTTGTGTGGATGTGGGTGGATTTTCAAGGTTACAAAATGTATGCTACAGGAATCAATACACATGTCCACACTACTGACAGTTGTACAGTAGGGTGTGGTCTGCAGTAGGTGTGGGAACAGTCCACCAGTTCACCATCAATTTCTTATTAGTATGAGCCATCACAAGGGGACGAGACATGGAGAAAAATACAGCAGCAGGGGGAGGGTAAATACGTCTAAAACAAAACATTTATTCTGACAACATACAAAAAGAGATCTATAGGATTCCAACAAACAATTGAAGGGGGGAGGGGGATTCAGAAAACACCATTCAGACGAGAAGGTTTGGGGAGGTAGCAGCTGGGGAGTGCAGAGGTCACCCTTGGCCCAGAATTCAGTCGAACCTGCCTTGGCAATATTTATGCTGTGTCTTCGTTTACTACTTCAATGTGGCAGTAGTCTTTAGCATTCTTTAAAGCTTCTAAGTGATTTTCAAGAGCCACTGCTTAAATATAGCACTGCAGGTTTGAAGGAATCCCCACTGTGGACCAGGGAGTTGAACTCTCAAAAAGGGCTGACATTTTTGGTGTGTTTCTCCGCGACGCTTGTTCTTCAGACCGGGGGAAGGGGTTCCCTACATGACGGAGCACTTCTCCTCCGCCTTGGTCTTCATCTCGGTGGCCATGGCGGAGGCCTTCTCCTTGATCTGGTCCATGTCCATGTTCTGCAGGTTCTGCATCTGCCCCAGGATGGAGTCTTTGTCCTCCTCCTCAGTGGCGTCCTCGTCCACCATCTTGAGGAGCTCCTCGGGAACGTCTACGTCGTCACCTGCCATCTGGAGCATGTTCTCATCCTGCTCGCTCTGCGGAACCAACGACCAACATTGGTTATACCATACTGTATACTGAAACTAGTAGTTAGACAGATATTGACTTTGACATCGGTGCTGTCAATGCTTCCATTCATTCCTTGTGGGGCATTGAATTAGTAGCCCTTTGACACCTCCAATATAAAGTCATTCATGAAGCCTTGTCATCACATGTTGAACATATTTTTGCGGTGACACACTCATACATATATACCTTAGACATACTTCCTTATCCTTGGAAAACTCTATAGTAAATAGCAATGACACACACACCACTATAAAGGATTATCTGAAACCTGTGTTAGCCTTTCTACTTGGAATGCTTCTGATGAGTCGGCACGCTAATTCTATTAGTGCAACATGCCAGCGCTTCTTGCATGACATTCATCGATTGTTCTTTCGAATAAATGGAGCTAGATACCTCAGCCCATGTCTTATTGTGTACGGTGTAGCTGACAGGTATGTCGATTTAAAAACAATGCACTATTGCAACAACAGACATCTTCAACACAAATGTCTTTTCAAAGTGACAACCAAGGCTGCCGATGAGACTTTCATGTGCATGTTTTCCTATTCTTAGCAAACTGTGCCATTGTACGCCTCGAAATGAAAAGGATAGAATTGTAAACACATGCCATTTCTGATATAAATCACAAATATAGAGAGTATATTTCTTCTTTGATTATAATGTAGTAAATCTTACTATACCTTTTTTGCACCGTCCATAATGGATAATTTAAATCACTTCCTTATGAAGTGACTTTCAAAAGCTAGTAATCAAACAGATCCAGCAGTCATAGATGTGATCTTGTTGTCCGCGTCAAAGCACACTGCCTTAAGGTCCCTAAGGAGCCAGGGACACCTGCAGTACAGGGTGGCAGATGGCCTGTGGACGTCTAAACCCAGGGTGCAGTATGGGACACGAGAAGTCCTCCACGTCTTTTATTGGACACCTTGCTCTCTAATCTGTTGACGGAGTGGCCACCTTCCGTTGGCTCAGCTTCAACTGTGGTGTGCTGCTGGAGGGGATAAAGGCCGGCTCGACCTTTATAGGTCACTGATGAACTTGAACTCACTGTAGCTAGCTATTGCACATTAACAGTGATGTGTGAATGTGATTGTTGACCGACATGCACTGTCCTGTTCAACTATGAATAGAATAATACATAGTGAAACACTGTGGACTTAACCCCAATCTGTTTAGCTGGTCGACAGAGTGAGACAGCAACCCTAAATTGTGTGTTGTTGAGAACGGAGAGCGTGGTCAAGTCGCTCACCTTTGGGAGCCTGTATTTGTCTCTTAGGCACACTCGCAAGGTTGCCCTCTCGGCCTTCTTGTGCAGGAAGTCTGCATCTCGCTCCATCCTGAAATCCAGAGAGAACATTTTTCAGAATACTCATAGTACAAGATCAATGTCACACTCACAGCAATTGCTGGGATTATTTTGACATTTTGGAGAACGTTTTGTCTTCTCTTGTATCTATATTTGGGACAGTCCAACAGTAACAATGAAAACAACCTCAGTATACTGTAGGTTTAAAAAAGAAGGTTTATGATGTTTTTTTCAAAAAGTATGTCGTACTTCCAGATTATTTGCTCCAAAATCATGCAAGGCAGGACTCATCTTGTTATTTAATCAATTTCAACAGGCTCTGTTTAGGTGAAACATTTGTAGAGGATTACCAGTGTATGATTACCAGTGTATGAAGCAAGATTTGACAGAAAATTATATATTCTAGTGGCGGTAGCAGAAATTAAAGATGCTATAGATAACATTTTATGTAGATTAATCATTAAAAAAAGATAATTAAAAAACCTCAACAACAAGGCCCGTGACCGCGACTATTAGGCTTCCTAATCACTCCTGACACAGAGATACCACGTGGTACCAATGTCCTAATACTATTCGCTCACGAGCCTTGTTAGCGGTGGGAACCAAACATCATACATCTAAGATAAACATAAACGTGACATGACCCGTCAACATTTTTAAAATGGTATATTCATCATCAATATTGCTTTTTTTTAAATTTTATTTGGGGGGGGGGGGGGTACTTTTATTCTACACCTTCACTTTCTAAAACCTCTGTGAATATTTTTTTTATGATTCGTCTACATAAAATGGTATCTACAGCACCTTTAATAATTTGAAGAAATTAATAGCTATATTAATGTGATTCCCAAGCATGCTTTATTTGTGATGTCCACTGCTCTGAGGCTAACTGTTCAGAGCTAAGAGAATGAAATAGTATAACTTGATTGGAATAACTAAACATGCCCTACTGGGTTAGTAAAACAGTATCAAAATGGCCACCAAATGGTCAAACCAGAAGTGCCTGAAATCTTAGGAGCCTTGAAACCAAAACCAAAAAATTCTGCGTTTGAAACTGTTCATGAAGATTTTCCATGCACCATGAAGGCCCCATCCTGTCTGCAGTAAGTGAAATCATTCTGGGTCAAACCAAACATGGCAGCCATTTTACTTTCCACACAGCTCAGGTGCTAGATGGCATAGGCACGGTAGCCTGCTGTAAATCTGTACAACGTTCCCTTAATTATGACTGCGCACTTGAACAAATGTTTTTCTCTCAGAATACTCCAGAAGGTATTACACCCAGTTATGACCTTGAGCGAAAGACAACAAAATCTAAATACAGTAACTATTTTTATAATTTGATAGGACACTGAGATTCAATAAATATATTATTTCAGTTATTTCATGTATTTTTTTAAGAACCCCCGACAGGTTTCACTTAAAACATTGTGATCTGAAAACTTAGGGAGATAGACAGCAAGGTCAGATCGCTGCTGTGACTGAATTCTGCAGCCACATTATCTGTAGCCATCTGTTATCCAACAACATCAAAAACAAAATGGAGTGAGCGGTCACTACTCACTTCTCCTCCACCAACTGTTTCTGGTACTCCTCATACTCCTCGCGTGTCATCCCTGCTGCTTTGGCCGGGTCGGAAGGGGTGGCCTCCTCCGTTGACTCGTCCGCTCCCCCGAGTCCCATTCCCTTCAGGGGGTTACCCGGCAGCATGCTCTTGATCAGGAAAGCCATTGTGTCCTATGGGCTCTGCTGGTACAATAGTTCAACAGTTGAGACCGGTTGCTCCCCTTATGATGTAGGCTGGATTCCTCTGGGAGCTTGCCTGGCTAACCTGCTGCCTGTCTGTGTAGTCAAGGGCACACTGATGGCTAGCGCAGACGCAGAAATAAACAAACTGTTTTGCCTCGGCCATAATCTGGATTAAGCTCCACTAGCCTACTAAGAGGCAGATGGCCTGCTGCCTCTGACTTTATGACTGATGATTTCATATTGACGATTATTGACCACTGAGCGTAGTTGACAGCAGCGTCCGCCGTCAGAGGTCACCATTAAAATATTGAGATTTACAAATTAAATTCTAGCTCTCCTCGTGGCGTCACATACAGTAGCCTCTGCCCACTGGTTGTTAATCACATTACTTAAGGAGGGGGAGGATCATGTGGTGCATCTCACAGATATTTTCATTTATACCCCAGAGCTGGGACTGGAGCTGGAACTGGGGCTAGTACTAGGGCTGGGGCTAGAGCTAGAGTTGGGCTAGAACTAGGGCTGGGGCTAGGGCTGGAACTGGGGCTAGAACTAGAGCTGGGGTTGGATCTAGGACTGGGGCTAGAACTAGCTAGGGCTAGAACTAGATCAGGGGATGTAGCTAGGACTGGGGCTAGAACTAGCTAGGGCTAGAACTAGAGCTGGGGTTGGATCTAGGACTGGGGCTAGAACTAGCTAGGGCTAGAACTAGATCAGGGGATGTAGCTAGGACTGGGGCTAGAACTAGAGCAGGGGATGGAGCTAGGACTGTGGCTAGAACTAGAGCTGGGGATGGATCTAGGACTGGGGCTAGAACTAGCTAGGTCTAGAACTAGAGCTGGGGATGGAGCTAGGACTGGGGCTAGAACTAGAACTAGATCAGGGGATGTAGCTAGGACTGGGGCTAGAACTAGAACTAGAGCAGGGGATGGAGCTAGGACTGGGGCTAGAACTAGAACTAGAGCAGGGGATGGAGCTAGGACTGGGGCTAGAACTAGAGCTGGGGATGGAGCTAGGACTGGGGCTAGAACTAGAACTAGAGCTGGGGATGGAGCTAGGACTGGGGCTAGAACTAGAGCTGGGGATGGAGCTAGGACTGGGGCTAGAACTAGAGCTGGGGATGGAGCTAGGACTGGGGCTAGAACTAGAGCAGGGACTGGAGCCAGAGCTGGGGCTAGAAATGGGTCTAGGGCTGGAGCTGGAAGTGAGGGGAAAGAGAAGTGGTACCCATGTGTTCATCCCCTCCCTCACACAGCCCTCCTCATCCTCCATTCTACTGGTCTTGTTAAGCAGCCCTCATCTCCAATACAAGGCCGCATGTTGTTTATCCCTGGAAAAATGGATTAGGATTCAAGGTTTCAGAACTTCACTTTCCACTTGACTGAGGGGATGAGAGGAAAGCGGCCAGAGTTGATCTGCTTTTCCACTGGGTTTACATGTCATCATGTCAAGATGGACTAACAACACCAAATCAAAGTTGAAATCATCTGAATTCATTGTGCTTTCATAATCAAAATGTCCACCTATTGTTATGGTATAGGCACCAGATGAAGACCATAAAGAAAACTCTTCCGAGGCAGCGTTTTGTTTTTCCAAAAAATTCCAAACAGCATTCAGTTGCAAACAGTTGCCTTGAAAAGGCATATTATTGTATTAAAATGCAGGGTTGAATGAGTTATTTTTCAGCACTTCAGCAGGCAATGATTCTGTAACAATCCCGGAGCATCTAAAACTATTAAAAATAATTAAATCAAGATTACCATGTTAACTGATGAGTATATTGTTGATATTAGTGTACCTCTTCCTATAATCAAGTACAGATAACAGGCAGTAGTGTATTGGGATATTTCCTGAAATCTCTTCAATCAGAATGTATGGAGTAATGCCTGGTACACATTGCTAGGCAACGATTATTGCTCTGCTTTTCATCTGATTCAGGAAGATGGCTTGCATGGCAGATGTGCTGGACTTTCACAAGCACCGCTCTAATCCTCTTCTGTTATAGGGGGAGCTTATGGGAAGAGAGGAGAGAGAGAGTTATCCGAGATAGAGAGATACTGTAAAGTCAGAGGGAGAGAGAGATTGAGAAGGAGGGAGTGACGGAGAGGGGGAGGAGAGAGAAAGGAGATTACTGCACCGATGCTTAAAAGGTGCAGCGCATACACTAGGGTTGACTGTTGGGTCCTGATACATGAATAGGAATATATCTGGTAGACGGTATTCTTCGACTGTGCGTCGTCCTTCTACAGGGATGGATTCTGTGGTCATTTTTCCAGTTCATGTTACCAGCAGTGTCCGTCCACTTTCTAGACGCTCCAGGGGACAGTGTATATTTCTGTACACACGGCAGCAGGATTATGGAGACCGAGGCAACTGTTACTGTACGTGACCTGGAGCCAATAGAAATCATTGCTCAAACACAATCCATATCATACCGCTTGTACCTGATGCTTTTATTCTTCATTAGAATCCACACAGTTGCCTTAGCAACTGGTACAGTAGTCTTCCTGGAAGAGGGGCTTCCTCAGTCGCACGAGTCCTGACAGACATTAGGCCTGCCTACAAGTCAATTGAAATCTCCTTCAGGGCAATAAACTGTGTCACTGGAGAAGTATGATAGCAAACATCAGGATGCCGATGGGCCTTGGTGTCCATAGTATTGTATCTACATAGTATCTACACCTCATCATTGTGCTGTAGTGTTGCTCTCTGTCTTAATCAAGGCCCTCAGCATGTCTTCTAAACATATAAACAATTACCGCTTGGACTCATGGCTACTGACCATTTATCTCACGCCTTTAGACAACAAGAGGCAGCTCTGCTCTGGGGTGTCAGAGATCGCATTAGGCTACATGAACACCTGAGGAGCATGTACACAGAGTAACAAACAGTATCAACAACCTGTCCCAGATGATCAGAGTTAAGTCAACTACATATACAGTACATCATATATATACACAGTATGTATATATTAGGGCTGTCAATTTAATTAGTGCAATAAATTATGTTAAATAACACACTTTTTTAATGCAAATTAATCACATGCTTAATGGAAGCTTTTCAAATTGCGTTCTCTGATGCAGCTTACAAGCCGCCATCAAGAGGCACAATAGTTTTGAAAACAAAAACAAAACTGGACGTATTGGCAAGCCAAATATGTTGCTCAGATTGATTGATTGATAGCCTGACACATACAGAAGACGTAACAATATATTGCAAATAATAATTTAATAAAACAATGTATTAACTTCTAAAGCCACCATTTGTAATGTCTATTCAATGCTTTACTCATCTGCCACAATAATGTAATGTCTTTAAATTGAAATATCTTCACTTATAATTGATGTGTGATTATTTGCGACCAAATATAAGAAAAAATCCAACCAAATTGATTTTAATCGACTGACAGCCCTAGCATATATGTATGTGTGTGTGTGTGTGTGTTTGTGTAGCATTTTACAGTATGTGGAGTTTGACCATTAACAATGTTAATATTGTTGTTCCGTTAACAATGTTGTTGATATTGCTTGATACAATAGACTGATAGACACCAAGAGGGTTTGTATTTTGTTTATGTAAATCTCTTGAGAAGAAAAAGAACATGTCAGGTTTTGGCATGATTCATCCATTCAAGACACATACATACTGAACATCTGCTCTTGGAGTCTACATCCACATAGTTCCGACATTAATACAAAATTGCACATTCAATCCACAGTTTTCCAAACTATGTGAACAGACAGTGGTTCATTCTCAGAGATGGGACCTTGTGGTAAACCAGTCCATAGAACAAATTTCCCAAGATTTGGCAAAATACTGTATGTAATATATTACATCATGTTGGGAATCTTTAACAAAAGGTCCCACACACTTTTAGCAAGCATTCATACACACCCTGTAGTTCTGACCAAATTAAAAATTAAAAAGTTCTTAATCTCATTTTAAACTACAATAATTTACAATTTGAAAACAAAAACAAACCAAAAACCAGCAAAATGGACAGTACCTCATTAACTTCCCTTTCACTGATATCAAAAGAACTTCTTTGCTGCTGCTTCTTGTTGACTTCTACAGGGAGAAAATGAAATAAAAAATGATTATGGTAGAAAATGAAACAGAAACAACCAAATGACAGAGTAAAGGTATTGCTAGCTCTCACCTGTATGCGACGTAGCTAAAGAACAGGATCGACTGAACGACTACAAAGATCACAAAGTGAACCGTGGACAGACAGGAAGGCATTGGAGGCAGTTCTGGGCACTTCACCACTTTTTCACCGGGGTTCTAGAGTCACCAAATAACAGAAAATGTGTTAAAAGTAGGACTGTCAATTTAATGCTTCAATTTAAGCAATAACACACGAGAGGGAGTGCTTCTTCTTCGTCGTAGGGGTAGGTTGGTTTCGCCCCCCCCCCCCACGCTTGGGGCCGAGGGGCTATCCCTTAGTATTCATGTTAATTGCTTGTATCGCTAGTTTGGTGAAATGTTGCCTGTTATTAGGCTAGGCAATTTAAGAAGTGAATTTCCACTGTTTAAGCTATAGCCTACTTAATATTCATATCCATAGCGGCACGTATCGCCCATTTCTGCAGCCTATTTTTAGTACATAGGCCTGTTGTTTTCTTGTGCCATGTGATTGTCTGAGATATGCCATTTTCATAATAGCCTAAAGACGTGGTTGTTTACGAAACTATAAGCCCCACATGAAGTGGACTTACAGTATATGTGGGCCAGAAGTCAGTCAAATTATAGCCTACAGAGAACCAAGTGAAAGACACTGGTCGGAACAATGGGACGTCGGAGCAATGGGTTTTGTGTTTTCAGAATAATGGGATGTCGGACCAGTGGTGCATTTTTCGGACTATTGAGTGGTCGGAATAATGTGGTGTCAGAGCAATAACATGGCACCCTTTAATGAGTGAAATCATTGAAAAAGCTGTATTTAAACAACTAAACCATTTCTTAGATGTGAATAACACTTTTGACAGGTTCCAATCAGACTTCCACTCCCGCCATAGTACGGAGACGGCACTAGTCAAGGTTGTAAAAGACCTGAGGATCAACACCGACTCTGGAAAGCTCTCTATTCTTGCCCTTCTAGATTTAAGTGCAGCTTTTGATACAGTTGATCACGACATTCTTACCGAGAGACTTGAGAGTTGGGTTGGTCTCGCTGGTCCAGTCCTTAACTGGTTCAGAACCTACTTGACTGGACGTTAATATTACATGACCCTCGATGACCATAATTCTAAGAAATATCATATGACCTGTGGGGTCCCCCAGGGTTCAATCTTAGGGCCCCTACTCTTTAGCCTATACATGCTGCCCCTTGGAAACATTCTAAGGCGGCACAATATCAATTACCATAGCTACGTAGATGACACCCAATTATATGTTTCTGTAACACCCAACAACTATGATCCTACAGATAGCCTCATACAATGCATTGCCGACAAATTAATGGATGTCACATAACTTCCTGCAGTTGAATCGGAACAAAACAGAGCTCCTGATTATAGGTGGGAAAGCAGAGAGGGAGAAGCTAGCCGCCCACCTCAAAACGCAGGCCTTGAGCACTAAATGCCAGGTTAGAAATCTAGGCGTCATACTCGACCCTGACCTAAATTTTGAGAGTCCCATCAAAAACATTACCAAAGTCTCCTTCTACCACCTAAGAAACATTGCCAGGGTGCAACCTTTCTTATCTCAGACTGACACAGAGAGACTCATGCACGCGTTTGTCACCAGCAGACTAGACTACTGCAACGCTCTCCTGGCTGGTCTGCCAAAAAAAGCTATCAACCAACTCCAGATGATACAGAACGCTGCAGCACGAGTCCTCACCAAAACTAGAGGCAGGTCACACATCACACCAGTCTTAAGATCACTGCACTGGTCACCTGTTAGCTCCAGAATAGACTTCAAAATTCTACTAGTAGTTTATAAATCACTACATGGCCTTGCACCTGAGTACATCACCAACATGCTTAACAGATACACACCAATTAGACCCTTGAGATCATTGGGCACCGAACTTCTAGTAGTTCCCAAGGCTACGACAAAGAAACACAGGGAGGCAGCTTTCAGCTTTTCTGCCCCCCGGCTCTGGAACACTCTGCCGGAGAGCATCAGAAGGGCTGAAACTGCCGAAGCTTTAAAACGAGATCTTAAGACTTATTTGTTTAGCACTGTTTATATCTTTCTGATTAGTTTTAAACACTGTATTTTTCTTTTTCTCTTTTTTATGATATAAGATATGTTTTTAATATTGTATTTATTAATGAATGTTTGTTTTTTTATATCTTTCATTATGGTATCTCTATGTAATCCTCTGTATCATATTTTTGTATATCTTTTTATGTAAAGCACTTTGTGCTACACTTGTGTATGAAAGGTGCTGTATAAATAAAGCTTATTATTGTTTCTAACTTGCTAACTTAGCTTAATTGCACTGCTCACACCCAATAGTTCCAAATGAATCAGATTCTTTGACAGACTGTGACTAATAGACTATTTTCAATGCGACCACGTCTTCTTCAGCTTTTCTTTCTAATGCGAGAAAAGCCGAAGAAAAAGCTTTACTAATGTGAGAAAAGCCAAACATGAAGCAGTCGCATTGAAAATTAAAAATGTTAAGTCACAGTCTGTCAATGAATCGGATTTAAGCAGATATTTCACCCCGGCCTCTCATTTTTATACCCCGTTTTTGTTAGACATCCATAAAGCAAGTGGATACCTTCACATAAGATATACGACGTCGGGAAATAGGTAAGAAGTGACAAGGAACACCGTATACCCCCTTTTTCCTATGGGAAGAAGGTGTGACTATAGCGAAGCGGCATAGTATCACATATGGGGCTAGGCTAGGAGGTCTTGTTAGACACGACGCGAAGCTGGGGTTCTCGTGCCATATGCCAACTTATATACAGTATAATATTGAAATAAAACAATATATTGACTTCTAATATATCTTCATTTGAGGTCTTTTCTCAGCAAATATTGATATATGATTATCTGCGATTAATTTGATTAATACAGATCATATAATTAATTTGATTAAATTTTGTAATCGGTTGACACCACTAGTTAAAAGCCAAGACTGAAGGGAGATCTACTTTGAGATTTGACGGCGTGTGGGGGATGTTGTAAACCAGCGCTATGCTCACCACATTACGTTGGATCAAGTTCTCCACATTCCTCTTAACCACATGTAGATGTTCCTTGATGTCGTTGAAGTGTTGCCCTGTCTCATACGTGCCCATGCCTGGATTCTGGACTTTTCCAATCTGGTTCAGGGATTCACTAAATGAGCTTCTGAGGAGACAAACAATCCAGAGCCTTAATTCACACTGTTCAACATACTAGTACAGTAGCACAGCAGATTTGATGAAATAGTCATTTTCACTAATATGAGAATTGCCTAGGAATAAACAAGGAATAGGCCTAGACAATCCATCAATCGGAATATTTCAGTAATTCTCCAAAATTAATCTTAATCATGATTCACAAGAAACCATACTGTAAATTCTTCAACATTGAAAATGAAAAATTACCATCCAACAGAAAGGGACCATGATTGCTAGATGAATCTCCTCTTTAAACATGCTTTTATCACACACAAACCATCTTAAGACCTATGTACTTTGTGAAATATCAACAAAATGCAATCAGGAGTGGCCAACATTTAGTTGAATTGGTTGATTTAAAATGTTATTATTTGGACAGTGTCAGCAATTTAAATATTAATCTAAGCCACAATCTGATTGTAGACAACTCCCCGTCCTGGTAATTTATTTTCTAGTTTCTAGTATTGTTTTTGAATCTGCTGCTAGGCTGAGGCCCTCTGACTGACCTGTTGGGGGAGGGGTAGCAGCAGATGAGCTGCAGGAAGTTGACTCATTATTTGGCAGCTCACCTGGGATCCCCTGGTGCCCCCCTACTTCACCCCCTTTCCTGTGCGTCTTTTCAGTTAACGTAAGTTCGTTATGTTTTTGGGGAGTTGGGGTTGACGTTTTCCATTGTTGATCACTGTTGTTATGTAGGACCACCAGTTTGCCTTTTGTTTGATTGTTTGGTCTACATGGTTTAGGGGTGTCAATTGTTTGGTCACAGCACTAATTGTTTGGTTGATATATGCACTGGCACTGACTGGGTGATTGATTATTGGTGTTATGATTGATTGATATTGATTACTGATTGATAGAGAATACATGTAGATGGCTTTTGTATTTTTTGTTATTGGTTGTATGGATTATGGATTATAAAGCACTGCATATGTATCATTTAATTTCAGCACAGACATAAGCGTGTCAATAAAACCACCTGAGTGATGTTGACCCCAATCATCTGCCTCCTCCTGTGTTGCCATCATCTTTGAGTCATCTGACGGTGGCTCTGCCTGTTCTCCACACACCTCTGCCTGTTCTCCACACACCTCTGCCTGTTCTCCACACACCTCTGCCTGTTCTCCACACACTTCTGCCACCATTAACCACACCCACTTAGAGCAGGTCCTTTCACTAATATCATTAGCCTTTCACCTCACTATTGAAGATGTTAAGTGAAAGGGATTGTAACTCATTTGCTATTTGGTAGAAGGCTCCAACAGAACTTTGGAAAGGAGTCTGATTCAATCTAATAATATAAAATTAAAACACTTTACTGTATGTGAACAGTACTTAAATGTATAATCAAAATGTTGCCCCACATTTCCTGTAGAAGAAGTTGAGGACACTAGAAAAGACAGGATACTAACTGTGGCATGATTCAATTGGGGGGAAGAGCATTACCAATCAGTACATGTGGTGATTGTTACTATGGAGTAATCCCATTGACATAATAAATTAATTCCAACATGGCGTACTCCTGATCTGTATCATCTTGTAGATTAAGGACTTAATAAGTACTCACCCATGGGTGTAGAACAATCACCACATGTTCTGATCAGTAATGCTCTTTCCGCCCAACTGAGTCATGCCACAATGCCTCGTCTTTCCCAGCCATTTATGGAATTTACAGTAGGCTATATGAAGCACAGGCATGAAGACAGTTCAAGTAAATAAGAGGAATACTGTAAACTGCTGATAATGTATTCACTTGAGAAAAAGTTGACTAATCTCGATGTGTCAACAACCCTGTCAAAAGCCCCTTAAGGCATAAATATATCTATAAAATATATTAGTCAGAGGCAAAAAAAACAATTGATGTGATAATGGCAAAGTTGGTTTTTATCAGGCTAAGCCAAGTACAGTACCACGATCAAACATTAATTTGATTTTCAGCCTCATAGACGACACAGAGACTCAATCTGTATTATCTGATCATATGGACATCCTAAAACAATGCCAAATGAGAGAGGTCAATTATGTGAAAATGTGACAAGGTAGTTAAGACCCCTGGGTTTAAATCTCCCCTCAACCCTCCCCCCTGTGTCACCTGTTCTCTGTCCCCTCTTATTTCTGTTGTGTGAAATTACAGGGAATGAGGAAGAAAGTATCCAGGTTACATTTTGAGTCAAGCAAGTCCAAGTACAATAGTATCCATACATGCCTCAATAATTAAATCCAGCCTGAGCAAACAAAACTATTAGATCATGTTTCCCCTCACACAGGTGTAGGTAGCGCACCTTGAGTAAGGCTTAATATTTGATATGTTCGACAAACATACAGTACACCTAAGAAACAGTGACATGTTTATAGGAAAAAATAATAAAATAATGTATTTTTTTTCGCAACAGCGACCAGCAGTCTCTTCTCATGCACAAAATGCAATACGAGTAACAAGAGCTGAACGCAAATATGGTGTAGGGCAGGATCTCAAACTCAAATTGGCTGGGAATCTCATAGGAGGGCCACTTCAACACTCAAGTACTACTAACTATAAGAAAGTGCAATAGTTCTGAAAATGTCATTTTTTATTTCCATAACTAGACTCATGAGTCAGTCTCTAAACGTTGCGAGACTATCCCACAACTACCAATTTCATCATACAAATTCAAACAGCGGTTTCTATACATTTTAATATATTTTAACAGCTAGTGCAAATCTTTTACCCTTTTATTTTATCTTGAATAGCCAACATTTGTACCTTATTCTATTTCAGCTTCAAGATGTGCATCACTACTGTAAGCCTGCCCTGGACTTGTACTTGCATTTATTAAAGTTCAAGTATCTTAAAAGACAGCTGTGTGGCTTGTTTTTTCCTCCCATCTCCATATGACTCATAGTGTTCTCCATGTTTAGTAATGAATGATGTTTGACATTACATTCCTTTAGAATGGCAACTTTTTTTATTGCATATCAGGCAGATAGCATTTCCATTGAACTCCACAAAAAAATAGTACAATGTCTATCTTTCTTGAAACCCTCTGTGTTCCTAACGCTAACCCCATGAAAACAGCCTCTCGGTGGCTGGCTGCATTCCGTTCATAGTTCCTAGTTCATAGTCGCGTGCGGATTGATTGTATCTGTAACAGTATGCAGCACTCACCTCGCACTGCGCACAATAACAGCATTTCGCCTCACGTTTGAGTGACTTGAATTTCGCTTTGTAGGCCAGCCTGCCGGCGCCGTGTACAAGAAACTATTTTGCGGACCGGATTACATAATATTTCTGACATCATGTCGTAGGCCGGATGGAGGGGTGGGGCGGGCCGGAAATGGCCTGCGAGCGGGGAGAGACCCCTGGTTAAGGGATGAGCTCAGGAGGGATGAGGTTATTGTTTATTCTGAGGGTGGATAGAGGATGGGGGGTTAAGGTATCATACTAGCTGAGAGGAGAAGGAGGGAGTGTGTGTGTGTGTGTGTGTGTGTGTGTGAGGGGGTCATACAAGGCAGCCACAGCAGGAACACCTGTGACGGTGGGAGTACTGTATACTGAGATCACATGTGTGATTTAACGATATTATGGCCTGGATTTCGCTTGTTTTTCTAGGCAGATTCAGATTCTTATGTATAGTATAGTATGTGACAAACAAATACGCTTGAAAATTAACAAAAAAGTTACTTACTTCAACTCGTTCAGGTTTCTGAGTAACTCCTGTTGTGTAGCAACCACTGCGCCCATCTGTTGGTCGGGGACCTGACAGACAATAAATCGAGCTTGTTTTACTGAATTGTAGGGATAAAATGGGTAAGAATAACCCAAATGATGATGTATACACAAGCCAGATGTAAACAGTAAACATGTTGTCCCCCACCCATGACCCATGTTCCTTTGTGGTAATGAAGGAGTGGAAACGTGATATTTTCTTAATGAATTTGAATACATGAAATGTTTCAAGTGTTATTAATTTCATGTGCATAGAATTGAACTCCCGGAGCTCTAGACAGTGTGAAAAGTATAAAGCCCCCCGAGCACTCACTCCTCAATTGTCTGGCAAAGATGCCATGTGCTAGACTATATTTTTACATTACATTATGTACTTGGAAATCGGAAAAATGATTTGTGTCAAGTGGCTCCTGGTGGTGGGCTCTGGTACAGACGAACGCACGCACGGACAAATTAACAAACACGGGTCGATCTAAAGTCAAACAATCAGTAGAACAGATGTGGAGGTTCGCGGTATATAGCTGGGAGTGGTTCATATAACCACTGTACCCTCTAGTTTTGGTACGAGGCTGATATCCCTTTTCCACCAAGGCATTTCGAGGGCCAGTCTTGAGCGGGTGCCTAATCTTGAACAATCTTGCTGTGTTTTGACAGAAAGATCCTGGCTCTTGGCCCAGAAAACTGGTTCAGCTGCGGACCTATTACTTTGCTGGTCTGGAACAGACCTGCTTACGTCAGGGGATCGGAGATTATCATGAGCTGTGCCCTCAACTGTGGGCAACTGTGGCTGATATTTGCGACAGGCAGTCAAATAACGTATCAAACACATGATGACACAAGCTTAACTTTTATTTGGGAACAATAGCTTGCATAACCTGTTTGGCACTGCGTTTTGACAACTGATAGGTTGATGTCGCACAACAAACAAGCAGACCAGTGTCATTCATGGCTAAAGGCACCAGGACTCCCAGTTGAGTTGGTTTATTCAGATAGACAAACAGTGCTACAGTATGTCACTGATACTGTTCTGGAACATGTATCTTTAGCAATGATGATACTAGAAATATAGAAACAGTCATGTTATAGTACCACAGCTTGGTAGTTATCTACCTTAGCTAGCTAAGCGTAGAAACAGCCTAAGTGCTGTGGAATAGCCGTTTCATTCTTGATGTAGAGATGCACCGATCCACTTCACATCAGTTCCAATCCGATTCCGATACCAGAATTTGGATATCAGCCGATACCGTTCCGATACAGATACCAGCAGTCTTTTTTCTTGAATTATTATTTATCATTAACTTAATTATTATCATTAACATACACTTTATGCACTTTGCACACACCATATTCTTACTGTATTGCTTCTGTACTGCATTGAACTGTTTTTGTGCGTGGCTGTAAGCCAGCACACCACAGACAGCAAATGTCGGGTTGTCAATCCCTCTGTCCCTCCCTGGGTCCGTCGGGTTGCTGACCTGCAGTTCTATGTTGCTACCACACGATTTCAGATTTCCCAGATCTACGGTGGTTTAGTGGTTAGGGAGTTCACCTCTCAAACTGAACGTTGTGGGTTCAAACCCCGACGGGACAGTATTTTGTCACTGGACGTTATAGATGCAATGTAAAAATGCGGTTACCTGGTGGTTCTATGTCAGTTATAGGGGTGCATGATATATCGGCAATTATATCGGTATCGGCCGATGTGCCAAAAAGGCAAATGTGAACAATTATTTCTGTCTAGCTGCTGTTGTGTGTTTTTGAGAGGAAACAATGTGTAAACCTATGATTTATCGAATTTTCCCAATGTTTTGGAAATACAGACAATTTACTTGTGTTTTTCAGTATGTAAACATTTTGATTATCATATAAACATATCAACATCGGTAAATATCGATTATCAGCCATAACAGCAATATTGATATCTGTTATCGGTATCGGCCAAGATTTTCATATAGGTGCATCCCTAGTCAGTTATTGAATTTATGTGCAGTAATTGAACATTTTAAATACTCCTGTTTTGAAATTATACCTACAGTAGGTGTCTCAGTAATTACCCGTTATACATTAGGCTATACTTTGCATGTTTAATTACAAGGTAAATGTTTCGTTTTTTCAGACGGACAGGAGACCCCATGGGAACAAACTTTAATTTTTTTTAAAATTTTTAAATCTTTTTTTTAAATCTTTAAGGAAATGTACAGACTGTTTTGCAAATGACTGTGTCAAACTGATTGCAGTGGTCCCAAAACATTAAAACAACTGTGACACCCCAGATTTCCCAGATCTACGGTGGCTTACTGGAGCGCACAGCATAGAAATGGATAGAATAGAGTGGTTCCTATGGATCGGGCCCATTGCCACCGATATCCGATCTAGTTATTTATTCAATATCGGGGCTGCTATCCGATCTGAATAACGGATCGGTGCATCCCTAGCTTGATGTTGGCGCTATCTGCTGAGAAAGTGGAGATGTATACAGTGACGTACTGAAGTGGCTCTCTAGAACGCGGAAAAGCAAACCGCTTCTTAGGTTCGCAAGTTGCACCAACTGCGAACTGGCCCTAGCAACAGCCCAGAACCTGAACTAGGCTCGCATTGGTGGAAAGGAGAAAAACTGCCATACGGGTCTACAAATACATGTATTGTTCTGTGTATTTGTGTGTGTGTGTGTATTTGTGTGTGTGTGTGTGTGTGTGTGGTCTAACCTGTCCTGCGTCTGCTGAACCACGCTTGGTAACCTCGTCCGTGATCACAGAGACGTATCTGCGCTGTTCGTCCAGAATCATGGCGAGCTGCCGGTGGAGCTGCTTGATCTCCAGGTGGATCCTGTTCTGCCCCTCGTACACTTGGCGGATCTCCCGGTCGCTCACGCTCTCGTACAGGTCCTCGACTACTCAGGAAGAGACACACACACACACACACACACACGCACACACGCACACACGCACACCAAATTAGACTACCCACATCCTGAAGTACCAGTACTGCACATTAAGCATCACATTAAGCATCAGATGCACATTAAGCATTACATTAAGCATCAGATGCACATAACGCATTACATTAAGCATCCGATCTGAATTCTATTCAAGAGAGCATAGTGTAAAGCCTTAACCCAACAACATGTTTAAACTTTATACAGTATATTGAGTAAAATACAACAAGTGTCCCTCACTTCATCCATTCTTTGTGATTTACGTTGGTACAGTATATCATCATTCTGTAATATTAAAAAAAAAGGATGAATGAAGAGCGTGAATGTAAAAAGATAAAATAGAGCGCAGCCAATAAGAATGAGGTAAATATTGTGAGTGTTTTTGCATTGAAACTAACCGGGTTCTCCCTGGACGTCCGGATGCTCTTTCTGAAACTCCTCTTTCTTTTTGTCGAGCTCTTGCTGGAAGTTCTCAAATTCCTCCTGGTACTTGTCCTTCTCCTCCTTGGGAATCTCGGCTTCAGGTGGGGGCTTCAATGGGAGAGACAAAACAAGCACTCTGAACTCACGAGAGGCCCCTTAGGCTACGCCGCACACTCAAATACAGCTATTGAGGAATGCCCACACAATTTCAGTCTGATGTTCTGCTAATTAAATTGCACTGAAGAGTGGTATGAGGGGAATCTAGTTACCAGTTGTTGGCCTGGCTCGGTTAGTCTGAACAACAAGAAGGAGAGAACGTCATGGTCGTCTAAAGGGCAGAAACATGTTCAGTTTTAAAAGAAATACATACGTCACACATTACACTGAAAGTAATTATATGTATATAATATACTGTACGTATAATTAATATATAATCATATATATAAACTAAAATGATGTCGCAATCTCACAGTGTAAAGTCAGAATGGGGAATTGGAAATCTGTAGCATGTTAGATCATGTGCATTAAACAGTTTAAATTCTTCAGTATTATAAAATAACCACCTGCTAAACCACCAGTAGCAGCTGAAACGCCAAAGTAGCCTTCCGCAGGAATGACCATGTTCTCCACCTTGGTACAGAACTCGTAGTCGTCTTTGTCTGGCGTGAAACCATTGTTAATCATCACCTGAGAGGACAGAGTTACTGGGTTTAATGTACGGATTAGACCTGATTGGCAATTTGTCCCCCAATTAACAACGAATAGTTCAATTCACAGTACACGTCATGTTGGTGGACTATTATTCAGAATGGTAGACTGAGTGAGTGTGTGGGCCCACTTGTGCCTGCAGTCTATGTTTGAGATGTTTCAGAGGGTTGCTGGTCCCTACCGTTAACGTCTTCTTGTAGTAGGTTATTTTGGCTCTGACAGGGTATGGTTTGTTTCTGAAGTCCCTTAAGCATGTTCCCAGAGCTTGGGTGGTGCCATCACTGTAGCAGAAACATTTTCAGAATTCAAGTATAACTGAATAGGCACAATATAACACAACACATAACAATGTAATTTTTTTATGTTTGAAGGAGAGCAAGCAAAAAAATAAATTCTGTTATTAAAAACAGTCTGAGAAGAAGACCTAATCCACACTGAAAGTGATTTAAAGCTTTCACGGTTAGGAGAGATTGAGGGTTATTTTCTCAAAACCACAAATAATTATATTTCCTAATCTTGTTTCAGTTGTCAAATGTGAGTTGGTGTGAGTAGTGATGATGTGAGCGAGCTGCAGGGAGGTGTTTACTTACTTTGGGTGGTCATAAACAAGCTGACCGTTGTTTCCCACCACTACGATAGCGGGGTTATTTTTCTGAAACAAAGTCATAAGGAAACAAGTTAATCCTAATCCACCAAATCGGCAGTGTCAAGGTCATATGTGTCTCTCCTTTAATCCAGCAAACCTTAGAACTCATCCCGCCTGAGAACTAACAAAATTGTTTGTTACATATTTAAATGCAATATACAGTATATCTATAATTCCCATCCTGTTTTGATATTGACAAACTCACAGTGCAGTTTCCCCAAGGATTTTTTTCAGGGGGTTGGTAGGCCCCTACTAGTGTTGTCGCGTAGCGGGCAAGGCACGGATACATGGTGTCGACAGTGTCGTCATAGACATGAGCAGCTAGGCGTTTGTTAGCATAGATATCCATGTTTGTTAGTATCGGTGCATTTCTCTACACTCAGCTGAAATAAAACAAGTAGGCCTACATATAACTTAGTTAAACAAATATGAACAATATTTAGCCTAATATATATATTGCCTAAATGGGAAAAATGTGAATTAACTTGAATGCAATTGTGCCAATTGGTGCACAACACATAGCCTAGCTAATGTTAGCCTACATATCATCAGAAGACAGACTTAACTTATGTACCTAGCTACAGGAACAGAAAATATTCATTTCATCATCTCTCACTCTGAGTCAGAAAATGTCTGCTAGCCGTGACGCTAATTTTCGCTATGTTAAACTCCATTGACTTATGCTAAAATTGTTAGCAATCTAAAAGTCTGCTATTTTTTGGCTTTTTGGGTCTTTCAGGAGGGGCGGGAGGTCCCATTAGGGGGGTGCCCTCCACGGCAATGGAGTGAATACTGTACATTACTGTAAATCACAACGTGACCCATGTAGGAATGTGGATTATGTAAAGAATCCTATGTTTTTGCCAGGTACAAAGTCGAAGGAAAGCAACAACTTCAGCCACACACCTTGCCATCGTTGTCGAAGGAGTCGAAGAAGATGCCGAGACCGTTCCAGTTGTCAGACGCACCGTAGACGGGACCGTCTAGACCTTGTGCTGTCGTGTACCACACAGCCTGTTGGGACAGAAGACGAACTGACTGATTCATAATCCCAACGTCCAAATGTACACAAACACATAATGCATCTAAAATCAACAAGGACGACGCCAAAGAGTCATACATGCGTATTAAGGGCGGTCGTCTAGAGACGAGAACATGATGAACATGAGGCGAAGGCCAGACTGTATCTGCCACTGGTCATTTTAACTAATAGGTCAGCCAGCAACTAAGCCAACGGCACAGCATAGGCCTGTTGTGGTATTTCACATGCCTCTGTAATATGATCTTAAGAAACGTCTTTAGACACGAAATAGCTTCCTCACTTGCTCCAGCACGCATGCGCACAGCGTGCTGGAGCAACGATTGCGCACTGTGCGCATTAGTGCTGGAGCAAGTGAGGAAGCTATTTCGTTTCAAAAGACGTTTCTAAAGATCATGGCATGTGAAAACCACAACAGGCCTATGCTCTATGTAAGCACAACTAGCGATTCATCAAGACAGATTGATGAAAACAACCGTTTCGCGGCAGAAAATAGATTTTTAGAAACTGCATTCTAAGTGCCCCGACCACCGCCATTACATGGATATACTGGCTCGCGCTGGATTTTAAATTTCTTCTACATGCCTCCCAACTACACCAGTGATCTCGGTGAGTCAAACGTCTTATAATATGTCGTAAATAAGGTCCAGGTTGTCAAAAACGAGCATTGTCCTTTAAAGGCTTGGCTTGTTATGTTACAAAATGCTATGGTGCATAACTCGCTGTGTATTTGGTGTTGAGTTGATGTCACTGATAGAAAGTCTGCTCTTCCAGTTGTGTTTAATACTCAATCACTTTCCTCTGAGTAATTATTGTCCTGTCTAGGTTGTAGGCCCTATCATGTATCTAGTTCAGGGAAGGCTTTAATCTCCATGTCCAAAGAGCCTCTCAATGCCATGGCTATCAACAAATACAAATCCTGATGATTAGTCTACAAGTTCGCCGGATGTTTTGAAAATGCAGCGGAGGTACCGTCTTCTTTAATTTCGTTGTCTTGAACTTCCGCACCCTTTCCGCTCACTCCCCCTCCTCCCGCCTGAAAACTCCACTGTGTGCTGATTGGCTCATTTCCTCCCGACTTCACGATAAGGTCCAAACAAGAGCCAAAAATGCAGCCCCACCAAGCAAACACCTCCCGACGTTTAGAACCCCCGCTGGTTTTGCCAGACCGTCGGCTTCGTGTATTTCCAGCTTAAGAGCGACAGCAAACCTTAGGAAGCTCCTCCTCACCAGTCCATCTGCTCCCACTCTCCCTCGGCCAGACACACGGAAGGTCACCTCGGCCTCCCAGCTGTCAAAGTTGATGGTGTTCTTAGTCCACACTGAGCCCTTCTGGCTCTTGAGGGAAGGCGTGATCCTGACCTGGTCTGCACTGGGGATGGCATCTGGAATGGGAAAGGAAAGGAGATGAGCAAAGCTGGGTGTTCGTCACAACTCAACTAAGTCATTACAGCATAAAGATAACTTGGGTTATGTACAGTAGGCTCACTCATTATAACTTTACCAGCAAGCCATGGAAGCTATGCCCTCGAAAACAAGACATCAATGTATGTCTATTAGATGCATATTTACAATATACTTTAATTAGGCTTTAAGTAGGCCTAATCTAATGCCTGTGCTCTTGTGAGACAAATATGTTGCAATAGTACAATCTTGCATGGGGAGACATGATTGAATTCTGATAACAGGTAACTGTGTGCAACACTGACTCCAAAACCAGTGTTCCTCATCCCACTAACCTTTGCACTGCCCCTTGAAACTGATTTGTTAACCCTTTCTTATGCACCACCACAGATACACAGATCAGTCATCACACCAACTTGAAAAGCAGATTATTGTTGCACCCCTGTGCGTGTGAGTGTGTATCAAGATCAAAAAGGCCTCAACTTTAGACAAAATGTACAGCTGGTCTTTGTAAGGCATGTTACACTTGATTTAAGCCTTCCTATTGAACATCTGAGCAGTAAGCCATGTCTGTCTGCAAGACTCATCTAGCACGAATTGTGACACATCTATGGCAAGTATGTTACACAATGGGCTATAGCTAGCTAAGTACTGTAACTAACTAACTAACTCATCTGGATTAAGCTAGCTAATGCTAGCTACAAATTCATAAGAAGACTGAACATAATATTTGTAAAGCTGCCAAAAGAATTACAGCCAGGTTGAATAACCTGTTCCCCTAACGGTTACAAGTCATGCCCTTACCTAAGGTAAAGCTTGCTTTCTCCCAAAGATCCTGGGTGATTAGCTACTGTTTATCTAGCTAGCTGACTAAACTATCCACCTAGGTTATCTATCTAGCTGACTAAACTATCCACCTAGGTTATCTATCTAGCTGACTAAACTACCAACCTAGGTTATCTATCTAGCTGACTAAACTATCCACCTAGGTTATCTAGCTAGCTGACTAAACTATCCACCTAGGTTATCTATCTAGCTGACTAAACTATCCACCTAGGTTATCTATCTAGCTGACTAAACTACCCACCTAGGTTATCTATCTAGCTGACTAAACTATCCACCTAGGTTATCTATCTAGCTGACTAAACTATCCACCTAGGTTATCTATCTAGCTGACTAAACTATCCACCTAGGTTATCTATCTAGCTGACTAAACTATCCACCTAAGTTATCTATCTAGCTGACTAAACTACCCACCTAGGTTATCTATCTAGCTGACTAAACTACCCACCTAGGTTATCTAGCTAGCTGACTAAACTATCCACCTAGGTTATCTATCTAGCTGACTAAACTATCCACCTAGGTTATCTATCTAGCTCACTAAACTATCCACCTAGGTTATCTATCTAGCTCACTAAACTATCCACCTAGGTTATCTAGCTAGCTGACTAAACTACCCACCTAGGTTATCTATCTAGCTCACTAAACTACCCACCTAAGTTATCTATCTAGCTGACTAAACTACCCACCTAGGTTATCTATCTAGCTCACTAAACTACCCACCTAAGTTATCTATCTAGCTGACTAAACTACCCACCTAGGTTATCTATCTAGCTGACTAAACTACCCACCTAGGTTATCTATCTAGCTGACTAAACTACCCACCTAGGTTATCTATCTAGCTGACTAAACTAGGTTGCTATCCACCTAGGTTATCTATCTAGCTGACTAAACTATCCACCTAGGTTATCTATCTAGCTGACTAAACTATCCACCTAGGTTATCTATCTAGCTGACTAAACTACCCACCTAGGTTATCTATCTAGCTGACTAAACTACCCACCTAGGTTATCTAGCCAGCTGACTAAACTATCCACCTAGGTTATCTAGCCAGCTGACTAAACTATCCACCTAGGTTATCTAGACTAAACTACCCACCTAGGTTATCTAGCTAGAGGACTAAACTATCCACCTAGGTTATCTAGACTAAACTACCCACCTAGGTTATCTATCTAGCTGACTAAACTACCCACCTAGGTTATCTATCTAGCTGACTAAACTACCCACCTAGGTTATCTAGCTAGCTGACTAAACTATCCACCTAGGTTATCTATCTAGCTGACTAAACTATCCACCTAGGTTATCTAGACTAAACTACCCACCTAGGTTATCTAGCTAGAGGACTAAACTATCCACCTAGGTTATCTATCTAGCTCACTAAACTATCCACCTAGGTTATCTAGACTAAACTACCCACCTAGGTTATCTAGCTAGAGGACTAAACTACCCACCTAGGTTATCTAGACTAAACTACCCACCTAGGTTATCTAACTAGCTGACTAAACTACCCACCTAGGTTATCTAACTAGTTGACTAAACTATCCACCTAGGTTATCTATCTAGCTGACTAAACTACCCACCTAGGTTATCTATCTAGCTGACTAAACTATCCACCTAGGTTATCTATCTAGCTGACTAAACTATCCACCTAGGTTATCTATCTAGCTGACTAAACTACCCACCTAGGTTATCTATCTAGCTGACTAAACTATCCACCTAGGTTATCTATCTAGCTGACTAAACTATCCACCTAGGTTATCTATCTAGCTGACTAAACTATCCACCTAGGTTATCTAGACTAAACTATCCACCTAGGTTATCTATCTAGCTGACTAAACTATCCACCTAGGTTATCTAGACTAAACTATCCACCTAGGTTATCTAGACTAAACTATCCACCTAGGTTATCTAGACTAAACTATCCACCTAGGTTATCTAGACTAAACTATCCACCTAGGTTATCTATCTAGCTGACTAAACTATCCACCTAGGTTATCTAGACTAAACTACCCACCTAGGTTATCTATCTAGCTGACTAAACTATCCACCTAGGTTATCTAGACTAAACTACCCACCTAGGTTATCTATCTAGCTGACTAAACTATCCACCTAGGTTATCTATCTAGCAGACTAAACTACCCACCTAGGTTATCTAGCTAGCTGACTAAACTATCCACCTAGGTTATCTATCTAGCTGACTAAACTATCCACCTAGGTTATCTATCTAGCTGACTAAACTATCCACCTAGGTTATCTATCTAGCTGACTAAACTACCCACCTAGGTTGCAGCAGCATACTGATAATGAGCAGCAGTAAATCGTAACTAACTTTAGTCTCGGTCATCATGAGTTGCACTGCAACTTGTAGGGAACTTGAGAGAGACTTCTTAGCTAGACAAGGATAACTATCTGTCACTCATGCATAGCTTGTATTAATACCAACCCTTTGGTCATACAAATTAAAAAGTTCAATAGCGTTAGTTAGTAGTTTTATAGCTTTATAAAACGTTAGAAGGAGCCAAACTTACTTCCAGTGTGCACCCAAAAGGGAATGCTCCCGTCCACTTGGGCCAGATGGGGTCCCTTGAAACTGTACTTATACTCAAAACGGCGGTGTAGTGGTTCTTCTGCAGGTGAGGCAATATCCGCATGACTGTGGTGGATTATTAAAGTTATTATTAGTATGCAAGCATCTGCACACAGACGCTTTCCTCTGGACACCTCCATGTTTCGGGTCCAGTGCTGACGTAGCGCTGAATCAGAAAGGATGACGGATACCCAGTAGGGCCAACACGGCGCTTTCTCATTGGTCGAGTGCTTCGGCCTGTCACAGTCTGAGGCAGGCTGTGAGGTGGCTTGAGGGATGCTGGTGATGCAAAGCACTGGCACATTACATGTCACTTTGTTAGCTGATATATAGTAAGTGCTTGAAGTTGCACTTTTCACAATTTATTACCTGCACCCCAGCGACAGCGCAGGGTGAAAGATAATGCTTTCGGTGGCGTGCGTATGTTTGTCTGTTAGCAGAATTACATGGTCCAACTTAGAACCCATTACATTTTGGAGCATATCCGAAGCACGGGTCGGGTCCACGGGCCGCCCAAACAAGGTCAAGATGGTTTTACCTATCATAATGGTAATGATCCGATAAACTGCTCTTTAAAAATTCCCCAAATGTTTAAAATACACCGTCAGGTTTAGAGTTAAGGTTAGGTTTAGGTTTAGGGTTGAGATACTGTAGGCTTAAGGTTAGGGTTAAGTTTGGGGTTATGTTTTGACCGGACCAGAACCAGTTCCCTAGCCACTAGCCTAATAGGCCTATTGTGAAAGCTACTTAGAATTAAGAAGAGTAAACTTAACTAGAAAGTACATTTCCTGGAGAAAATGTGAGGTGGGCTAGCTGCTGCAGCTGTATGTAACAGCTACTGCTAGTACTACTACGGATCGGGCAATCTCCATGCACCCACCGGCGAAAACTGTGTATCTCTAGCCAACTCAGGGGCTGATTTGTGGCGTCCGTAGCGTGGACAGTGGTGTGGTGACGAGACTCCGCCCCCTCAGAGCTGGTCGGGGACAGTGTCTGGGCCACCTAGCCTCCCCCACTGGTGAAGACCGTGTGTCTCTAGCCCACTCAGGGGCTGAGGTGTGGGGCCAATGGCGCGGACAGTGGCGTGGTGGTGAGACTCCGCCCTCTCAGATCAGAGCCGGTCGGTGGCAGTGCAATGACCTCTGGGCAATCTCTATGCACCGACCAGCGAAGACCGTGTGACTCTAGCCCACGCAGGGCCTGAGTTGTGGGGTCCGTGGCGTGGATAGTGGCGTGGTGGCGAGGCTCTTAGGTCATAGCCAGTCGGGGACGGTGTACCCCTCTTCAGGCTACCCACCAGCCCCTACCGGTGAAGACCGTGTGTCTCTAGCCCACTCAGGGGCTGAATAGTGGGTTCCGTGGTATGAATAGTGGCGTGGTGGAGAGGCTCCACCCCGTTTGGTCGTAGCCAGTCAGGGACGGTGTACTCCTGTCTGGGATACCCACCGGCCCCCACCAGTGAAGATCATGGCCGTGTCCGAATGTGCATACTGCCTACTGCCTACTATGTAGTACCCACTATATAGTACCTACTACTCCATGCAGTATGCAAAATAAATGTAGTATACTACTTCGAGTCTCCAGCGGAAATAACAGTTCGTTATCGCTACGTACGGCTGTTTTCGTCATACCCAGCTTGAACCTGTGCCGGTAAAATGTGGTACCTTTTTCCTTCCATTTGACAAAAAATGTTGCCTTTCCCACTCGTTTTGAGTGCTGCTGCTGCCGCCAGGAGAAGATGGCGTGTTCGTGATGCAAGGAGAGGAGCAATCATGCGATTGCTTCTCGTCCTACTGGAGGCTGAGGTAAATATTAACGTTAACGTTAGCTAGCTAGCTAACGTAATGCACTCGATTAGCATAACCCTACCCACCCACCTAACACTAGCGTTACACCCTTTGTACAAATGTAATGGTATAGTAAACCTAGCTAGCTAGTTAAACTCTGCAAAGTGCAGTTTACCCCCCCCCCTTGTTTCCCTTCATTGATTAATACAAGTGATTAGAAAATAGTAACTTAGAACTAAATGTATCTGGTATCATGATGCTAAATAAATATATGC
The DNA here is from genome assembly GCF_949987555.1 of Borostomias antarcticus. Lineage (NCBI taxonomy): Eukaryota > Metazoa > Chordata > Actinopteri > Stomiiformes > Stomiidae > Borostomias > Borostomias antarcticus. Next base: position 28,300,989 of record NC_140241.1, read on the forward strand.
CATCAGCACAAGTTCACCCTAAATGTTCCCTTCTCTAGGCCTGCAGGGAAGACAGAGGTCCCTATGCCCAGGTCAACCTCCACGTCCCTCTGTTGAGGACCTACTTTGAGGGCGATGACACCAGGAGGGACTTCAGATTGTCCAGACAGACTCTGACCAACCTCACGGCTACCCTGGAGAGTGGTCAACTCCAGGGATGGGGCAAGACCATGGAGGTGCTAATAATAATAATTAATTTATATAGCGCTTTTCTCAGCACCCACGCTTTACAATGGTCCGTCTAGTCATTTACACACAGGTGCTCGTCTTTGTGTACTGGAATTTAAACAATTCAAAGTAAAGTATATTTCTGAAGACCATGGTGTAATAAAAATGTATAAAGTAAAATGTTTGTTGAATTTCTTCCATATACCGTTATACATACCACGCTACATGTAAAGTTCCCTCTTTTTGTATAGCATTTCTACCAAACTGCAATATCTACTTACTGTACACCTACACATTGAGGGCATCAGACATGCTGGTCCATTGAGATCCGTGTCATGTAACTTGGAGGGTCTAATCACTCGGCGAACAGGAGGAATGACATTAGGAAGAGTGACATTTGCTCTCTTTTGACTGGGCATACATTAAAAGGAATGAGACAAGAGGCCGATGTAATTGCACAAAGTTTAATAAATAAATTAACACAACACAACCCATCTTCATTTCCCTCAGCTCCTCCCTGTAAACTGCCTCCTTCTCTTTTTCTCTCAATCTCTCTCTCATTCTCCTTCTCTTCTCCCAGCCTGTTACTTTCCATCTTCCTCCACATCTCCTCCAACTCCCCACTCCTAGACCGCCTCTTGTCTTCTCTCACTGTCCTCGCTCTGTCTGTGTCTGCGGGTGGGGTCAGCGCAGAGGGAGGGGAGGCCACAGCCGATGAAGGGTACGGGGCGGACGAGGAGATGAGGACCACTCGGGCAATAACGTGGCTGGCCCCCATCGCCTCGTCCAACAACCCGTACCACTTCCAAGACGCGGCTGTGGTCTACCCATTCTCTGAGCTGAACTCCGTTCTGGGGCTCTGTCGCCCAGATCTGCAGTTACAGTAAGCTTTATACAGTCAAAGAGAGCAGCCTTGGCCTCTGAGTTACTTCCCGGCCCTCGTCCTCCCCAAGCCCAGCTGGATTCCTGTTTTGTCGACAGCGAGAGGGCTGGTGGCGAGGACTGTGTGAGCGAAGACAATCAAGGGCGCTTGGTTCTACAAACATAAGATAGTGAATGCTCAATATTCTTTTCTATGCAAGGAGGCAAGTTCTAACTGACCAAAACAACGCACAGTCTATTAAATTACTTCAACTAAGATCTAATAATACATCATTTCCATTACACTCCTCCTCAGGGTTTGGTTACTGTGGCCAACATCACGAGGGAGGTGACCAGAATCCAGGTCAGCACAAGCCCCCCACTGTTCATAATCACACCAGCACGTCATTAACATGATAGAATGACAAGTTCTCTTTTCTTCTCCTAGCTGCTTGGTGGCTTCCTTCAGCCACATTATGGCATCATTCTTCCTCCTCCACCTTTACCTACATTTGTTTGTGCCTGGCTAATGTTGTGTCTGTATTGTCGGAGTTTGTGGAGGAGATCTTTGAGGAGCCCGCCAGACCCATTGAGGTGCCCCTGCCTCAGTAAGTTAGAAACACCTGCTGAAAATATCTCAACTATGCTTGTCTTCTACTGTATGTATTCCTGTATGTGTTTTTCTTTGTCTCATCTTATTGATGAATGTCCCATCTTGTTTCATCTCAGGTGCTACTGTACTTCTATGGCAAACTGGCAGCCCTCCACACTTCCTTAACTACATCACTCACTCTGGGTGGACTGGTTCAGATGAATAACTAAGTAACTACCACATTACTGAGACAGAGGGAGAGAGATAGAGAAAGAAAGAGAGACTAATTGTTGTAATGGTTATTGAGTATTATAACATTGTATAGACCTTTATTCGGATCCCCACTAGCTTCCGCAGCAGCGGTTGCTAGTCTTCCTGGGGTCCACATAACATTATACAGACACATTTGTATAATTTTGACAATATAATTGACAATATACAGACATACAAACAGACATACAAACATAAACAGAAACTAGGGTTTACTATGGACTATTTTAACCATGGTTAAAAGTCAAATCTGATACATAAACACTGCATGTACATGGTTAAAAGTTATCCAATCCGATAATAAACACTGCATGAACAGAGGTTACCAAATAAAGAGTTTAAGTCCCCACCAAACATAGCAGGTGGTATCATTCTTGTTGTGTAGTCAATAGCTTCTGTTTCAGTGATTCTTTTGAATAGGTATTTTCCTCTGTTAGCTTAATGTGTGTAAAAAGTTCCACCGACTGGAAGCTCTATAAATGACTTGAGTTCTTACAGTTCTATGATGAGTTTTTATAGTTTTCTGAGTTCTATGATGTTTGGGTCTCGAGAATATGAGTGAGTTTCAGCGAGCCTATGATCGCCTTGTTGCCAATGAGCCATGTAACAAAAGGTGCTGCTGGAGGAAACTGGCCAGTCAGGACTAGGTGTGGTCAGATAGAAGATCAGAGAGAGTTTTTTTTTTTTAAAGCATTCATGAGGTTCTACTGATGTACTATTTTGTCCTCCATGTCATCTGCATACATCTGAAAAATGAACTTTTAGCAAGCTCCCCTAGTTGGTGGTCTCTGGTACATGCGTGATGCATGAACGCACTAACATACAGGGGTCAATCGAATAGTCCCCCGCCCTCCAATTTCATCTGGTGAGGGACAATGACCGTGCAAACCTATACCAGTGTGGGTATTACATCAACCTTGTATTCAGTCAGGCAAAAATACACATCATGTGAGAGTGATTACAGAAACGCCCTCCACTACAGTACAGACCACCTCTACTGACTGACTTCCTTTTTACCTGGCATGTGACCCGATCACAATCCCTGGATGGTGCTCTGCATGACCCCATGTGCTCCTGGGGTCTGTGGGTTAAACTGGCGTGGAGGTGGTCAAGCTGCAATGACACATAGGCCTGAATGAGGGTTTGTGACATGATCCCTACAGGCCTCTGCTCCATAGAGACGTCCAAAGCCCCAGTGGGAGGTAGGGGTTCCACACAATCCCCCCTTTCACTCACTCCCCCTTCACTTTCTATGCTCCAGGGTGCCTCTGATAATGAGAGAAGATCCAATCCGTGGGTTGCAGGCCAGTGTGTCACTACTCTTGGAATGCTGTGTGTTTTGGCTAATATGGCTATTGGGCATTCAGTGGGCATTTTCTGTTTCAAGAACTATTAATTATATCAAGCACTAATAACTATCAATATTTTGGGACAAGTTGATTTTCTTTTGTCAAATACCAGACACCCCCAATCTCGAAAATTCTCATGAAAACAGGTTTGTCTTTCTATTAGAAGTCTTTAAAAAGATTGAATCTCAAATGCCAGAGCTCAAATCTGTAGTTGGGGACCCGATGCTCTACTGAAAGACCAGAGAGACATCTGCCTGTGGATGCCAGTGGCTTGGGCAGAGGAAATGGAAAGTTGTAATGGAGGTCTCTCTCTTTGTTTTGGAGCTTCATTAGGAAGTTAAGTCTCACTCTTTGCAGGAAATGCATGATTTTCATGACAATAGAGATGCAAATGAGGCCTTTGGATCTAGACAATGAGACCTGTAGGAAGCTAATGGATCACTTAGACTGTGAATAACATTACAAATTAGTCAGCACAAATATTTGGCCAGCCAATTAAACCAGGGTCTGACTAAAGGTCACCTAGGGTGTTAGTGATGCTGGGTAGTCCTGAATACTCTGACACTAGGAGTTGTCAATCCCTAGTAAATCATAGGGACTTTAAAGTCACATTAATGAGCTGCATGGAGACTACATGAATTTGCCAAATGTGTTATAGTTCCTCGGTTGACATTCATTCATTCATTCCTGAAACATGTTTGTAATGCTTCTAATATTCATGCAAATGATAATAGGTTGCTGAATCACTAACTGAAAGTGACACCAACTAAAATGGCACCCATAATAATGTACATATAGTATAACTTGTTTAATTCTATCTCTAGATAGTGCACAGGTGACAGAGAGAGAGAGAGGGGGGAGAGAGTGGGTTCTCACCTCAGCGTGTCACCAAGGCTGAGCTAAATGAAGCCTCCTCGTGGAGTTTATTCATGCCCCAGCAGCGTAGGTCAACAATTAACACATGAACACGATACACTATCAGCTTAGAGGCCAGCATGCTAAGGAAATGTTATGTCTCACAACCTGCCGTGAAGATTACAGCTACAGCAACTCAAGGATTAATGAGAGCTGGTTCCCTTTAACAAACATACAGTACCTGTCAACTCTTCTATCTGTTTTCGATTTTTCTTCCAGGGTTCAAGGCTGTGTATTTATCGTACGCACAAGATAGGGTACATGTACCATGTACAATGAAATGCTTTTGAAAATATACATCGACTGAATCTGTATGTATGCCTTGGCTCTTTACTATGCAATGCAACATGTGGGCAGTATATATATGGTGCTCAATATTCTTTAGGGGAACTAAAACATTTACCGCAGAGTGACTCAACACGGCCTAGTGTGGCCAGTGAACAGTGGGCTGTCATTGTGCCGGACTGAAGGACATTCATTTGAAGAGCTGCCCTCTCTCATTATTTATAGACACACCGAGCGAAGACCCCCAACAATTATAGAATAGACTCTTTATGCCCATGAGTGCTCGACATGTCTGTGACCACCGCGTGGACCCTCTCTTTTCAGATACCTGCACGTACGTGAAAGATGTGAGGAGACAAAAGGATATCCTCAACTTTCCCTTTCTCTCGTTCGGTGAAAAAAGGCCCATTTAAAGCCTTTATTTGTGCAAAGCCTCTCATTAACTCTGCTCATGCTGTATTCCTCAGCTTGCCATTGCTTAAGTACTGGGTTTTGTAAAAAAGCTACCAATTAGTCTCTCATCAGCTCCAATTAGAGGAGACAAAGCTTGAGTAAAGATAACTTGATGAGGAGGGGGTTCATGGATGGGGGTGGGGCTGGGAGGGAGCACAACAGTGTAACTCACTTAAGAACCACTGGTCATTCAGCCGGACTTGCTGCAGCGCCGGGGGCCTGCACCCCCAGCCTCCTCTCCGGACCCCCCTTTCTCAGGGCCAAGTGTGTGCTGGGAAGACTGGCCCCCCAGGAGTCCCAGAAAGGGAGCTATTCAGCCCCTTTACCTGTTTGCAAGCACTCTGGGGCCCTACAATCTCGTATTGTCCGGCCCTCCCTCCCCAATGCTTCCTTAAACTTAGGCCCTAACAAGAGCAAGCTCTCAACAGTGTTCTGGGGGTGGGGCGGGGGTGGGGGTCTGGACACGTTAAAGGGTGGCTTTCACCTCATTAGAACTGAATTTGCACTGTCCTCTAATTATGTGGGGAGGGTAACAATGTATTTTTTTCATCAATGCAGGTTTTTTGGGGCAGTTAATTTGGTGGCACTAAATGTCTTAAACGCATTAATTAGTACACAGAGTAACATTAATTTCCTCTCTCTCTCTGTGTGTGTGTGCTCCCTCCCTGTTTCAAACAGTTCCGTACTTTGCCGTGGTAATAGAATTACCTCATTAATGTCTTTATCCAGCACAGTAACTCATTCATTCTCTGCCATTAGACATTAATTGAATGCTCTGAAGAAAGGGGACACTCCCCCTCACATTTTAGCTGTGGGCAGTTCTAAATAATGAGAGACGAGTAGTGAGATATAATTAGGAACAAGGGGCATTTCGGCAAATATTTGAAATCTTTTAAGGCTCGCCCCTTGTACGTCAATTAATTACTTCCAGATGGTATTTTGCTGAAATATCTTGGCAACTTTCCCCCCACTCTAAGCGTGGTAAATGGGACATGCTCAGGGCTTGTATTTTGCCCCCCCCCCCCTTTAATCAAATGCAAATCATAGCGCCCACTGTTTCTCTGAACATTGCCTCATTGTGGAACAAAATGAACAACATGTAAACAATGTAATGTTTAATGAAGCTGGTGCTTCCGACGTGTTTAACTGTGAACATTGATTTAATGACGTTGGCTGTTACATCAAAGTGAAGTCAAAATGTTTTTTTCTGAACTGATAATATATACAGATTACAGGGAAGCATCACGAATACCTCATATAGCCCTCATTCAGTTCCTTCATGAGCAAGCTCTGTAAAAGAAGAATGAGGCAGCCTATATTTGACTGTGTTGTATGAGCCTCACCATTGGGAGATATTCACCCTAGTCTCTCCATGTACTGTAACTTCTGTACATCAGCGCCAGAATGACTATGTTCCTTCTAGTTCACTGCTGGGCATCAGAATGTCCATAGGGTTGATCCTGCTCTGAAACCACCTGACCTGATCTACAACACCCCACCAAAGGTAGCCCATGTACAGTAAGAGGGTTACCTACATCCATGGGACCTGACAAATCTCTACCTGCTGCCCGGTATTGGTCAGCTCTTGTGGAAGTGGTCACTGGGCAGGAAAAATGCAGATACATGGACATATGCATTAGTTAGCTTATGCACAATTACAATGTACATGCTGAATAAACAGGCCATTACTGCTCAATCTTGTTCAAGTCATTTGATGGTGAGTGTGCAACCAGATGTAAATAAAATACATAATGTGATGATATTTCATTCAAGTACCTACCTGTGCATCTCCTGTAGCTCAAATTAAGCAGCTATTGAGGGGAAGTATGATGCCCAGGGTTCTCAAAGGAGACACTATTGGTGATCAGTCACTGCCACCTGATGGATGTAGAGAGTATTGCAAGTATCAGGGACATCTTTGGACTATCCCTCCATAGCACTCGTGATCTTTGTGCATCTACAGTGGGGTGTGATTATGGGTGATTGGTTGTGGTATATGGATTATACCATAAAGATATTAATTAAACTGAAAAATATGACCCTGTATTTGGCTTTAACTCAGGCAAAATAAAGTTGTTGAGTTTTCTCAGCTTTCTGATTCAACACTGACCCCTATTGGTCTAAAACATAGCATCACCATAGCTCACAGTCTGGTTATCTGAGTAAAATCAACCCTTAACCTAGATAGAATATTCCCACACTTAGAAAGAGAGGGACTGAACAAGAGAGTGGGAACTGTTCCTCAAAGTTCCTCAGCATCAGAGCTGCAGTGGCATCAGAAAAATAATCTCTGAATAGAACAAACAAAATGCAGTGCAGTTTAATATGAAAGGAAACACACATTAAACATGTTTCCATTTGATATATTGTACTAAAAACATTTTCCTCTGGAAAAATAACATGAATTATACCAAGTACAATTCTGATGGAACAAGATATTCTTTGTAAAATAATATTTAGATAGTTTTTTTTTCTTTTCTTGTAGATGTGTTTGTGTTAACCGCCAGTCATATTTGGCAGCTTTAGGTTCTCTCGTAATGGACCATTAATATCAAATCCCAGAGGACTAACTATAGCCTCAGCACGAAACATAACAAAATGAATAAAGAGCAGCTTCTGCAAAAATCCATTTCCTCTTGTTTAAGATTGACCCCTTGTCCACCCATGTGTTAGAAAGATTGGGCTTTTTTTAACCTCTGTCCACCTGGGGTGACGGATTGTGACAGAGAGATGGTTAGATGTGATTTATGATCTTCAGATGGCCGAATGTTCCTAATAAATGAACGCGGTGCTAGACTCCTACTACTCAGTATGTCCTCCTTGCCCACATGTGGTTCATACAATAACACATACTCAGACGATGGATCGCTTGCACAAGTCGCATAGTGTGTGAGAGATTTGGAACAGCGCAACGCATCAAGCAGTGTATGCTTCTACAGTTTTGGTGGAAGGAGGACAATTTGGTATTGTGTTGACGGAGATCACTATGATCCAAAGAAAAATGTTACAGAAACCTGTGTGTAGAGTTGTCCCATATCCCCGGCGTTGTGTTCTAAAATCAAATTAGACCAAAGAACCGCTCTCAGCAAAGTTGAGGAAAAAAACCGCCCACATGAAGCACTTGCTACTGTGGAGGAGCTCTCCACAGCCCTAATGAGAACTAGGGAGCATTGTTGTGATCAAGACCCACACCTCTTGCACGTCTGCCCTTCTGACAGAGAGAGAAAGAACGAGAGAGGGGCGCAGATGAAAAGAGGTATAAATAGGCTGAGAGAGAGGAGGAGGAGGAGTGATTAAGATGGTTATCCTCGCCGCACCCCTCCTCTTCACTTCAAGGCCTCACTCATGCTGCTCCAACCACTACAGCCCACACCAGAAACAACAGGAAATGGGTGGAGGGGCGTTCTTCACTATCTTTAGCAATTCACTCTATTAAACAGTTCAAAATGAACAGATATTCAGTGGAAAAGATGAGAAGAAGTGGACCATATCACCAGGGGAAGCTACAAATCACTAGGCTGACTATGGCAGAAAGACAGGTACTGTTCTTATAGCTGGCCTCATTTCATTTTAGCTTCACTGAACTATAAACTGGGTTTTGAAGATAACTCGTGTGCTTGTGTTAGTTTAGATTGATGTAGAAGGAAATGCAATGATTAACGGATGGATGGATGGATAGACGGAAAGAGAGAACGGTGAATTGAAAGAGATGAAGAGAGAGAGAGGGATGAATATGGTGAGATGAAGAGAGAGAGATATGAGAGTGCATTGACATGCTTTGTTGTGACAGCACCTTTAGAGCTTCCAGAGAGCACATTTAATAACAAAGTTTAAGTCTGTCTTTGTGAGTACCACTCCAGCATGACCTCCTGATGACCTGTCTTTTTCTGGGATGCTCACACTAGTCTTGGAGCTGGGATGCTCACATTCTGCAGCCATGGCAACAGGATGGCATTTGGAGGGACGCTAACATAAAGAGATGAACACTGCAGTCTGAGTCTGTACCTTTCTAACGGAGGCGTGTACTCTTTCACATAAAAGGCCGTCAAGGAAAGGTGCCTTCATCTGGAAGAGAAGATTGAACTCTAATAGTGCAGTCGGCTTCCATGTGTGAGGCAGTAGTAACGTTAGGCATTCGAGACATAAGGACTGAAATTAACTGGGACACTGTGTAAAAAATACTGTTGAGCTACGACATTCAAGTCCAATAATACAAATGATATAAATATCATACAATTCTGTTTATAATACAAAAATAGACATTTGATTAAAAAAAGAAATACATTCTGATTTTGAGAGTAAAAAAAAAACAACAGTTAAATAAAATACTTCAATATTTACACCAGCCCAAATTGTAATTGGCCTCAAATCATCCAATCAGAGTCTGTTAAGCCCCGCATGGTTTTCCTCTTCCTGTTACTCTTGGCCCCGCCTCCCCAGGGGTTGTGGTCCTTGTAGTCCTCTCCGGAGCCATCTAGGATGTCCTGGTTTTCCCTCCAGCTGTCGGGGGCCGTGGGGAAGTCCTCCCCTGGCGTGAGCATGGACCTGCCGAACACCTTGCTCTGCAGCTCGGCGATGTCGTTGCGGATGTCGGCCATCAGCAGCAGCAGGAAGTCAAACGAGCCTGGAGGGCCCTGCGGCAGACGGGCCAGGGAGAGAAGATGAATCCCACGGTCATTTCCTTACATTTCACACAGTTTATTTCTCAAAAAACGATTTCATTAATCGCTATGTGTATGTATAATGATAGTAATGCCTTGTTATTTTACACAAGGCAAATGGAATCTCCTTATCAACGGTGTGTTATTGATAGAGAGCAGTTCCAGTGTTATGTACAGGCAGGTATAGAGCAACTTGATGTGCAGTGTTTCTCAACCCTCTGTCATCATTAGTGTGATCTATTGGGTCAGGCATCTTCAAAAGGGCTCTTTTCTACAGCGTTCCACATCCATCGTCGGCTCTGGTTCGGCTCCTCCCGCACTGGGGTGGGAGGATGCCCGTTTGTTCATCGACCTCTGACCCCGCGGGTTCACGGCGCCAAATCTTTATCTCCCGCCTGCCAGTCGCCGAGCCTCCCTCCTCCCGTCTCTCCCTGGCCAGCCTTCAGAGTGGAAGTCCAAAACATCCTGGACCCAACTAATGTGGAAAATATGGCGTATACGGCCACTCCACTCCCTGAAGCTGCTGCGTGGTCCGCCCCGGCGCCTTTAATGTCTCGCCAGCGCTGTCAGAAGCGGTCTGGACGGCCGCAGGTCCGAAGACGGGGGCGGGGCTAACTTGAGTTACACCCTGCCTCATCTGAGCACTGTCATGATTCACTTTGAGCTCCCCATCAGATCTCTCGTCACATAACGTGACCTACAGTATTAACATTCTGTAAAAATGCTACGTTTATAAACTTGCTAGAAGTAGATCACTGTGCAATCCCTGTTTGTCAGCCATGGTGTATTACTGTACTCTACTGTACTGTAGCGTGTGATCTGCATAGTGCTTCAAGGAAGACCAAGTATAGAGTCTTACTGGTGGTCCGGAAAGGCCAGGAGCCCCTCGCTCCCCCTAGAGATACAAAACAAATATTTGGGTAAGAGGAGTAACAGTACAAAGGACTCTGACTGGTCGTCAAGCGTCATCATACAGTGTGGACATGGAAAGACAATATATATCAACTGAATGTGAACTTGGGTGAACAGCAGAATGCAAATATTGGATGGGGATATTTTGGATAAGGTATTAAGGGTTCAAGTTCGGTGGTTGGGATTTAAGTTTGGTCATTGTGTTTAATGCTAATGCAAACCTTTTGCGTACCACTACAACTACACTTGTTCTAGCTTAGCTACTCCGAGCCAAACAGGGGGGCACCCTGTCTGCCATGAGGCCTGCAGGAGCCAACATATTGACACGGCTACTGGGATTATTAGCATGACTTGGGGTCACACAGGCCTCTATATGTTGTGGCAGATGGTTTGGATTCATGACTGGGATACAGATAGCCATCTCTATTTAAATCTCTAAACATAAACAGCCAAGCCATTCAGCAAGGCGCCGTGGCCGAGGCAGAGCAGCTTAACCTGTTCCATACGCGATCCGTAACCTGAACAAACACACAATATTGTGTGAGTGTGTGTGTGTGTGTTTGTGTGTGTGAGTGAGTGTGTATATGGCTTTAGACCACTATCACAGCTAAGGCTTTTGTAGAATATTTGCTTTCATACCACCCACATCCCATATGATTTGTGTGGCACGAGTGCCCGTGTCTATAAAATCCAAAAAGTTCCTCCCCCAGGGCGACATTTTGACTCAGAACATCTGCACTCTGGGTTTAAAACAAACCATCAGACAGGGTGGCACAAGCATCTCATTGTACAGGGTACCTGTATCTTGACAAATAAACATTGTTGGCACTTTGTGAGAGCTCTATTGTTTACATGTCATGTCACCTTTTGACCAGGTGAGGGCGTTATCTACGCCTGACGCATATCTCTCAACCAAGGACTTTCCTTTCCTCACATCCTGCTGATGATTCTAATCCTTTGTGATCTGACCACATAACAAACTGATTGACTGATTGTTTGTTATATCTGTACCTGGTATTTTATCCTGTTCAGCACTTTGGTAAACTATGGTTGTTTTAAATATGCTATAAAAACAAAGTTTGACTTGACTTGACAAACTACATTCCCATCTAGAAAAATGGAAATAAAAGGGATCATGGAAAGGATCCAAGCTCACCTTCATGCCATCTCTTCCTGGAGCCCCTGGCGGTCCCTGTGGAGGATGGAACAAAAACAAACATGTCAATACAAGTCAAAACAAACAGAAATACATGAAGGGAGACAAGGGAGGACTTTTTAAGAAGCAAAAATCACAGATAGCATCAACCCGGACTGAGGCTTTACTTTGGGCCTGTGCCCTCCTGTGCAACCCGCTGGTTTTATTTTTGTGTCTGTATTTCATTTTGAAGTTAAGGTCGTCCTTAAGGCCTGGGGACCATGTGCTGGTTGTGGGACTGATTTTCGGGCTTCTGATCCAGGCTTGTTCATACTGGGTACCAAGAGACTCTCACTGCCCTTCCTCACATGTCACCCGTATCCCCGCGGGGGTACGCCCAAACACGTGTGACCCGGTCGCCAAAACTCTGCCCAAAAGCCAATCAGGGACCACTCCCCTTGTCTTCGCGCAGTACCCGCAGACAGGCCTACCAGCAGGAGATGATCAGAGAGCAATTACAGCCCACTTACTGTACAATACAGGCCCTAGATCATCCTTCGACAGTAAAAAATACTGTACATTTATAGCGTTGCTAGGCTGGCGTCACACCGCGCGACTAAGTGTAGGTGTTGATAGGCGGACGTTTCGACACTCGCGGCACATAAATACGGGGCTTCACAAACCAGCCATGAATCAAAACATTCCTCTGCTGTCACATCTCACACGTTCCCTCTGAGGTCCGGGACATTATAAAAGGAAAGGTCAACACTTACAGACGAGGCAACTTGATAGGACCTCGACGTGGACCGAGGCCAACTAAAACAACAATGAGGTTGGAAGTGCATTCGGCTTTTTCGCCGGCTATTATCATTAACATTTGTCAACTGCAGGGGTCTGCAGACCGAGTCTCAGGCCTCCTTGGAGGACATGTGTGTGTGTGTGTGTGTGTGTGTGTGCATGCTTCTTGGCCCCCCCCAGAGTCTCCTCAGGAAGATGAATCAAGTGCACCTCTCCTGGGTCCCAACCAGCGAGGAAGAATAGAGACAAGACCAGGAGAGACCTGTGAGCCCGGTCCCGCTTTCCCCAGAGAGGCACAGCTACAGTGTAGGGAGGTCACAGTTAGGACACACACACACACACACACACACACACACACACACACACACACACACACACACACACACACACACCATAGGACTTCATTCCTACCTTGCGGGCTCAGGAGAACAGGAAGTGTACTATGAATATGATACCATGGAGAATATGATATAGATTGACTGATTATTTATTGCAACGTCTGTGATGGATTCCACATAGTGCATAAAAAAGAACCGAGACCAGAGACCCCCTGACGGGGGTGTGAGTGATCGAGACGGTCAGCAGCAGGACGGTGCATGAGGGTCTCAGTGGGGGGTACTGACCATGGGTCCCCGTCGGCCCTGCTTGATGTGGCTCAGGTCCGGCTCAGGTCCCATAGGCCCCATCAGTCCCCGGGGGCCGGGAGGGCCAGGGGGCCCCAACAAGCCTGCGTGTCCCGGGACTCCCTGTGGACCTGAGTCCCCTGGGGACAGAGCAGAGAGAGAGAGTCAGAGAGAGAGAGAGAGAGAGAGAGTGAGAAAGAGAGAGAGTGAGAGAGAGAGAGAGAGAATGCTGTTGCTAGCTTAAAGTCAAACCCAGGTGCTACAACGACGGGGTAGACAGTTTAGTAAGGCACGTGTTCCTCAACCCCTAGAGAGCAAATGGAGGTGGGGCGGCCTGTAGCTCAGGAGGAAGAGTGGCCGGCTAGGGATCGCAAGGTCCCCGGTTCGCTCCCAGCATTGTGCCGACGTGTCCTTGAGCAAGACACTGAACCACAGAATCACCCACATGCGGCACGGTTGTGCAGTACTTAGTACTGTCGCCTTACAGCAAGAAGGTCTCCGGGCCTTTCTGTGTGGAGTTTGCATGTTTTCCCGTTCGCAAGGGTTTCCTCTCAAAAGAACCCAACACGAAAAACAAGCAGAAAAACAGATGCTCTTCAGTCCGGTCCCTGACCAAGACCTGGACGGAGCACTTGGACTTGGTCCCCGGGCTCCATGATCTGGAGCTCCATGATCGATGGCAGCCCGCTGCTCCTGGCTGCCCCTGGAGGACAACGACTTGGATGGGAGAAATGCAGGCAACAATTTCCACCGGCGGCGCCTGAAAAAATTGCATGTGTGCCGCGCCGCCACTCACTGTGTGCAATGTGTCACGTGTGGTGGAATAAAGACCCCCCCGCCCCTCAGGTCGTAATAAAATGTGTTTGAATGCTGTATATATTGTTGCATGCTAATAAATGGGTCAATTCTGACTAAAGTGATCTTGACTGAAGTGTTAAAATGTATTCCACAAAGTTCCATTCGGCCTTGAAGAGTGGCCGAGTGTATCACAGTATTGCTTGGCAGGTCAGAGACAGGACACGGGTCAGATATCAGAGAGACTTGATCTTCCTCAGGTGTCTGTCGGGGGTGGGGGGGGGGGGAGGGGGTCCACCATTGCACCCTGATAACCAGGCTGAAACCTAGGAGCGGAATAACCTGAGATGACCCAGACGGTGAGCGCCGGTCGGGAGAGAGAGAGGAAAGATGAACCGTTTAACCGTAGCCAGAGGTCAGAGCCAGAGGTCAGAGCCAGAGGTTTCCACTGAGGCTCACCTGGAGGCCCAGGCACGCCCGGAGGCCCAGGCAGGAAAGGGTGCGAGGTCAGCATCTTCTCGCTGGTCGTCTGCTTGTGGACCTCCACGCTGTTGGGCAACATCTGAAACAGGAAGTAGTGTTACAGCCAGGGCGGGGGGGGGGGAGAAATGATACGCACGCTGCGAGTCAATTGGCTGCCAATCACGGACGCAGTCTGGGGAAATTGCCGTACGGCGAACGTTCAAGGGCCTGTAATTGCCATCAGATATATGTATTACATGACAGGGAAATTACGGCGCTCATGCTTGAGGGATGCCTTGCAGGGAAATATATGGAAAACAAAGTATGCCAAAGTACAAGTGTAAGTACAAGTGTACGCCAGACGTGAAACTGAACACGCTGTTTGTTGCAGCTGCAGAGGTTGTGTAGCAGGGGAAGCCCGGGTGAATAATAAGGTGGGCCAGGCCAAGCCGAGCTGGGCCAGGCCAGGACAGAGCCTGTTCTGTATGCTGGGGGACGGGTGGGGGTGGGGGGGTTGGGGATCTGCCCTAGAATCACAATTCCAGTAGATTCTCATTTGAAATTCTATATCAAAGACTGTCTGGTTCCACGGTGGAGCTGGGGTTGTATGACTAGCCGACCTTCTGCAGGGCACATGACCCCACATGGCCTTTGGGAGGGGGGTGGGGGGGTTCATGAATCCCAAATCAAGCACTAACCACCCCTTGCCTGTGCTGGTCAGAAACTGACATTACCTAGCCTATCCGTTTGCAAGAATGGAGCTACCAGTACCATAACATTGGCACTGGACTGTTTTCTATAGCACAACATGACTATGTTTTCTCAATTTCTTATAGCACACAGCAACACATCCAACATGGACCACACAGCTGCGAGCCATATATCATGTGTTACAGGGGAGAGTGGTGAGCGGTTGCGCTGACAGAGTGGCGTTCTGATAGGCATTGACTGTGAAGGCCGGGAACACCCTGAGGGGAATATCAGCGCACCGCGGATTTTAACATGACTCACCAGCAACTTTCACAGCCACGGACATAAGCCTCAAAACCAACTAGCTACAGTACTTGACACTGTTTCAATCATTTTTCACAAGGCCATAAACCTGTGTAATGCGTCTTAGGGGACCTGTGAGAATGGAGGTAGCAATAAATTTACCATATTCATTATCTAACTGGACCTGCCAGGTGTGTCCGAGACTAACTGGCTTGGAAGGATTAATGAGGAATTACAGTCCAATACTCCACAGGAGTCTAAAGCACTGGTTATAAAGATTATCCAGGTGTATTGGAGTGTACCGTAAAACTTTTAAAAATTAAACACCGAGTCCCAAATAGACCCCTGTCCCTTTTATTCGCTGGGTTTGGCTACACGTTTTGATAAATAAAGGCTGGTCTCAATTAGAAGTCAGGTCTAGTCTTTGTTGTTTATCTGGTTGCCATGCGACGATGCAAATCTTTCTTAATTTTAAATTGTATTTGTATGAAACGTTAGTTGGCAACACGGAGACAAACCATGGCAACACAGAGACAAAAGTATGGGCCAGACTGCGTAGTGGGGGGAGGAAGCAGGCTAGCGATGAGCTAGAGATAAAAATGTGCGAGTGGATCCATAGCATGCAGGCACAACATCTCGGTCTACCACAGGATGATCAGGATTAAGGCTAAAGAAATCTACCGGTAGCTGGTTTGTTCAAATGTTTTTCAGACGAAGTAGTACGAATAAATAGGCTTGAAATCACTTTTTGGGGCTTTCATCCTCACCCTACCCTAGGCCGGTATTTGGTAGGCCTTCCTCCGGGCTTCTCTCTCCTGCATGAGGTTGGCCTACTGTACATGCGCTGTCTTGAAGCCAGATCAAGATTCATAAATGATATGTTATTCGATAGCCTAATTTTTACGCAGGTAATATTCATACTGGTTTAAATAAACAATTTGGGAGTATTTCCCATCTTTGCTGAGTTTTGGAATTCAAGGCCTGTACCATATAGACACCTGTCCCAAATATAGGCCAGTTGAGTTCAGTGATTGAAGAAAATAAAAGCCTGGGCTATTAATTAAAGTTTCACGGTATATAACATCAGTATGCCGATGGTCTAAAGCACTGGTTATAAAGATTATCCAGGTGTACTGAAGTGTATATAACATCAGTATGCCGATGGTCTGTCCCCTCCAGTGTCCTGCTCCCGTCGTTCTACACTGCCCAACACCTGCGGTCGCCAGCACCTTCTGTTTGAGCTGCAGAACCGTCATCTTGATCTGGTGGAAGTCCTCGCAGGTGGCCGAGCACGTTCCCGCCTTCATCACGTTGTCAGACTTCTCAAAGAGACGCGCTGCTGGGGCACGCAGGGAAACACAAGAGTTACCTCACAATTACCTCACAATTACCTCATAATTACCTCACAAGTTACCTCACAGGTTACCTCACGACGTTCTGCGTCTAGGTGCCCTGCTCTTATCACGATCTGACAGTCTGAGCTTTACCACAGCACTTACACTTATTATTCCTACACAGATAACAGGTAAGAGTAACTCAGTAACTTAAAACCTTGTCAAGTGACCGACCGTGAAAGAACTGACTAGCTATGTTGGCAATGAGTGACGAGGGGGCTGTGTAGCTTAACATCGTAGCGGCGTCATTAGCCGGAGCCCAGAGTTACGGGTGATTGGACATCCTAGAGGGATGCAGGAAGCAGGTCTAGTAAATGTTTCGGGGGGTAGCGGAACAGAGCTGTCTGGTTAGGCGCAGAGCACATGCTTCGCTGGCCCAACAGCACAGCTGGATGTGTCTATACGGGACCTCTCATGGGACCGGCACCAGACCTGGGTCAAAACACTTATCTTCCGAAAGATCATTTTCTCTATAGCGTGCTGGAAGTGTGGGTAGGGCAGCTGGCAACTCTAGGAGACAGCTTTACCTCCAGCCTTGCCCCCTGGTGAAAGTCATTCTTACTTCACATTATGAATAATGGTAGGTTGCTTGCGCAACCCTATGTGTGCGTGCTTGAGACAGCTATTATTTCCCAAACCAGATGACCTCAGCCTCGAAAGTTTGGCAGCGCGTTTGACACCCAGCCGAGAGACGTGTGAATGTATTTCATGGTGGTGGTGAGAGCGAGTGTCTACGTTCTGCTATTCCACACCATGCCGCCGGCCCGTAGCCCTCGGCCCCTCAGTGCTCCGCTCAGCGGTTCTGTAATGGAAGATAAACTTGAGGGAGGAAGTAGCAAATCTCCAGCTTCAGGCCGCTCCATTTACTAACAAATCTCGGACAAGCTGTTTTTTTTTTATCCCCTTCTCCATTTCTGATGTTTGCCTCAGATGCATCAGGCAAATCAAAATAGACCGGGAGTCAAGGGAGCAGCCGTGTGGGGCTTTGGGGGGGGGGAGAGAACCATTGTGACACGTAATGGAGAGACTGGCCGCGTAACGACTACCAGGTGTCTGTACTCCGCTCACACGGCCCGGGGCCCTCCTCCGGGAACGGAGGGAACCGCCTGCTAAAAATACAGCCCTCACCTCTCTCCCCCTTGGTGCAGGTCTTCCCGTCCTCCTCCATGAAGTACCCTTTCTCGCACTCGCACCTGTAGCTCCCCGGGGAGTTGAGGCAGACCTGGGAGCACACCGTCTCGTTTTTGTCGGCGCACTCGTCGATGTCTGCGCCGTGACGGTGGGGGAAGGGGGGGGGGCAGACAGAAAGAAAGAAAAGGGGGAGGCATGAAGGCAGGAAGAAAGAGAACACAACTGAATGCTTGCCCGCTTATTGTGCTCCACTGGTCTCTGGCGAAAGTGGCGTGTTATGAACAGCCTGGTATTTCCAGGCCTGTCGAGGCCTCTGCCACTCCAATAACAACCGGCAGTTGTTCCTAGGATTATTACAACGAACCAAAAAACCATTATGAAGAGATTAACACGACCTGCCAACTGCCAACAATGGAAATCTGCCACTTCCATTGTCTTAAGTCCCCCCCCCATACAGTACTTGCGGTAGCGAGCGTGGAACAGTGGTTGGATCCTGCGCTGCGTGCGCCGCCGGGCCTTACCGAGACAGTACGGGTTCTCTCGGTTCCTGTGCCGCTGTCGGTCGTAGCGGTAGCCGGGGTAGCAGGTGCACACCACGCGTCCGAAGTGGTCCGTGCACTGCTGTTCACAGGGGGCGCCGGCGCACACGTCATAGTCTGCGAAACCACGGGCACTGTGTTTCAATAGCATCAAAGCACTCACTCCCTGATGCTCCCTCTGTGAACACTTGGTTTAGTCAGCTAGCTCATTTGGCAGCTCTGGAAAAGTTGACCTTCAGACTTATGAATAAGGTAGAGTTGTACCTGCTGAAATGGAACAAATGGGAAACCCATATTAAAGGACCCTGATAGAAGTTTGAATTGGCATACTGTATCATTAATCCCTCTATACCCCAATATATTGTGTACCGTTGAAAAACACTTTGTTGTTGTTTGTTGTTATTTAATTTTTGTCTCACTGTTCATTATGTATTATGTTGTGTTTTGTGTTTTGTCTTCTTAAAATAATAAAAACTATAAATCTAAAAATAAAATAAAAATAAAAAAATAAATAAAAAGCACTCACTCCGTCTGCATGTACAAACACGACAGAGCACTTGTTTTGAGGCAAACTAATCAATCCC
The DNA here is from genome assembly GCF_949987555.1 of Borostomias antarcticus. Taxonomy (NCBI): domain Eukaryota; kingdom Metazoa; phylum Chordata; class Actinopteri; order Stomiiformes; family Stomiidae; genus Borostomias; species Borostomias antarcticus. The sequence continues at coordinate 28,319,948 of NC_140241.1, forward strand.
TTCATATCATGGTTACATCAACTGTCACCTCCGAGTAAAAAGTGGAACAGCGGTTGCCGATGGGCATTTAGAAATGCATGGGAATATAAAACCACATGGCATATAGAGCATGAATCCCACAGCAATCAAAAAATTTTTGGATTTGCAGAATGAAAACTGGCAGGCGTTCTAACAATTTAACAAAGGTTAAAACAACAGCTTATCAATCAAATGTTTTGTGCTAAGTAAGGGGAAATTTCTCCACAATATGTCTGAATGAAATATAGCAGCCACAGACATCCAAAGAGCTCGGGAAGGTTTCCGTACCTTCAGGTATGCACTGGCCCAGCACAAACTTAAACCCCTCACAGCATTTCTTCCTGAAAAAAGATCAAACGAATTACATAAAGACACTACAGGACACATTTAAATCCATTAAAGACATTTAACCCAAGACACATCTCTTGCGGTTCAATTATAAATGATCTCAAACCATAAATACAGTTTACATTTCAATAGCGGTTTCCTATGAGACATGTTTGACGGGCCTGTTTTGACGATTATCTGTTCTGATGTGATAACCATATCCACAAAACATTGCCCAGACATAGTTTGGGATGCCAGGACCCTGAGCTGTCTCTGGACATTCTGAGTTGTGATGCGTTGGTTCACACAAGAGGCAAACCCAGTGAAACACAGTCACCACAAACTCTCACTGGGGATGTCAAAGGAAATAGCTTGGTCTCCCTCCATTTTCTCTCCAAGTTGAATCATCATCATACTATAATGATAAGGAATCTCTGTATGTACAGTATGTTTGTCCAACTATCTTGAGACCCGGGCAGTGTTGAAATTTGGCAGGTGTATTGCTCAGGACGCAATGAAGTGCAGTGTCGTGTGTGAAACTGTTTTGGATAAGGGGTTCTCGAGAAAGCTGCAGGGCAGCAATCGGCCTGTTCCTTTCGAACGGGCACTGCACTAGTTGTTTGTCACAGTCAAAAAATACTACAGCAGGAATGCGTTCGGTGGATGTGCTTTGAGTATGATATTTGATCAAATAATAAAGTCCCACTGTAATGTTTGTTGTTGTCGCAATATGTCATTACTAAAATTGGCCATAACAGTACAAAAACTTGAGTCTTGAGAACACAGGAGCTTGAGTATGCTATTAATTAGGTTACTAAGAGTGACTCGAACACTATTCGAGTTTATAGCAATAAAGCATTGCCAGGTGTTTCTCTTCAAACGCGATGAGAGAATCCCACTCTCACCGTGACATCATAGCCATTCGGCCATGTTGCCTTTGATATCTCCCAGCTCAGGGGTGCTAAAGACGGATGTGGGCTCTGTAACAGTTTCCAGCCTCGATTCAGGTGTGGTGGGGTGGGGGGCCCCATTTAGCCTGCATGGCTGCCAGTATATAAGTGCCTCTTTCCTAGCCCTCGTGCTGTGTGTGTGTGGTCTGTAGATGCCACCGTTCAGCTTCTCTGTAATCCCCTCCTGATGCCGGCAGACATGTTCCGCGTGTAGCTGGGCTGACTTCTCGTCCATGAAGATGCCCCTCTGCTCACTCCATTCACAGAGCAATGAAATGGCGCGTGTTAAAACTGTGCCACTGGAACTGAAATGATGGGGAAATGTGGTCTTCAGACCTATTACATTACAGCGTGATGCAAAAAATGTTGGCCAAATATGTATTACCCTGGGTGATTCATCCAGATCAGTCCGGATTCATGAATAATCCTAGGACAATTTCGTAACACGCCACACTTAAAAACATACAGTATACTGGGATCTTTCTTCTTTCAACCGTAAAAAGTATAGTCCTCAAGGGGACACTTTCCGGCACTAAATGTGGAGCCATATATTAACATATGGCACATTTCCCATTCAAGGGTTCTCACCCATACAGCTGGATATTTACTGCCTCGGGGAGGGGTTAGAAGGCCCTCCCTCGCTGCACACCAGCTCCACAGCAGGGATTTCAACCTGCAACAATCTGATTATAACGTCTCTGATGCCGCTCAACACGGCTACATCTGAGACTGCATCTAATTTACTGGCTGACCCCGTGTGGGAGGCGCTCCAGGTCTGCGGTGGGGGTCTTATGTTTGCGTGTGCGTGTCTGACTGACGGCAACATAAAGGCTGAGAGCTTTTCTATTTCATTGGTGGAGATCTCATACACCCACTCCCAGGATCCTTATGTCTTCCAGCGGAGGGGTCGGAGAGGGGGGCGGGTTCGGGGGGAGGGGTCTCTGCAGGCTTGAGGAGGGCTGTGTTGTGATGGAGAGGGCACTCCTGAGAGTCACAAATCTCAAAAGGTGTTGATAATCCTCTGGTCATCCCTAGAAGATCTCCAGATTCTCTCACAGGCCCGTTTGGATACACAGGCACACACAACACATTCCTGCGAGCACACAACACACACACACACACACACACACACACACACACACACACACACACACACACACACACACACACAGAGAGTGACTTCCGGTGACCCACTATATAATCTCACTATAACATCCCCGAGAGGACAGAAATGCATTTCTAGCAAACAGTCAGTTTAGGAAAATAACCAGCTGGTAAAATGTCCACAAGAAAACAAATAACATAGGGAATCAGATGAAAGAGCCAACATGGCCATGTTACTGGAAATAGGATTATGGGAATTCTGTTCCAGTTTCATTTTCAGTTAAACAAAACAGCATTCTGAAGAACGTTCATTTAGGACAGAGTGGTATGACAATAACAGAACTGAATCCTTAAAATACTGATATTGACACATTGCTGCAGTTATATTTTCAAGCACACAATAACAGAAGACAATACAACAATGACAATTATTAAATACCATAACCCCACCCCCTTCATTTGCCCCTCATAATTTTCCAAGTTCACATTGCGGTATCTTACTATTCTGGGCTTGATTAAAATGATGATGTCACCCCTGCACATAAATGGAGGCGGTTGGGCAGTGAAAACACTGAACAAGATGGTGGTGATACCTTGAGGGTCAGAGCAGAAACCAGATGTTGAAAGGGACTCTTGGGAATTGACACCAAGCTAGAATTGATTAGCCAAGGTCAACGGACTCGAACAATGAAGCAACCGCTCCACCAACCCAATACATGTTTTATAGTTGAGAGGAGGTGAGAGTGCAGCCTGGTCTCACGGCGCTGTAGTGAAACGTCACACATTTGAAATTATAACCTTACCCACAGAAAACGTCATAAAATATAATGTTTCCTAAGTGACAATTTGTTCAACATTTTTGGCAGTTGGTCCATTCAGAGTGGGGGCTGTGAGGGTATCAGTTAAACAGCCTCTGGATGACCTTCATACTCCACTCAAGCTTGCCGGCTCCGGAAACAGAGCATGATTGAGATTTTTCCAAATGACTTTCGTCTTTGTTCAAACAACAGTCCCGGTCAATACTGTGCATCGATTAAACCATAAGCTACTTAATATCACACCTCACCTTCTGGGTGAGCTGTTTCTAGTGTCTAGGCAGTAGATCTATATGGCTCTCAGAGGAGATGAGATGCAGTGACAATCAGATAGCTGACATGAATCCTTAATGTATCCGGCGGACACATTTTAGCATTGTATCAAATTACCAAAACGAACGCCGTAGCCGATGACATGTTGTCCTGGTATAGTGTATATTGTTTTCTCCAAAAACAAATCTACTGCTATCCTTAAACACCTGTGTTTTGATCAGCATCAATATTCATGAGGTAATATATCAGTTAGGATTAAGTGGAAAGAAGATATGTCATACATGCACTCAGTCAGTTCTTCTCTCTCTCTCTCTCTCTCTCTCTCTCTCTCTCTCTCTCTCTTCCCCCTCCAGCTGCATGGGTACAAGGTCAGTCACAGGCAATTTGGTACTGCTTTGCCACCTGTGCTTTCTTTTATTCAAAGGTTACTTCACATTCTGTAGTGATCCGTATAGTGTTACTGGGGCCCCATGAAATCCAGACACAGATTAGCTTGACCTCGGTTACCCCCAGTTAGCTGGAAGCACTCTAATTACCCCATAAACATTCATAGGACCTCCCCTAAACAAACACTCAACTCTGGCCTTGCCACACACACACACACACACACACACACACACACACACACACACACACACACACACACACACACACACACACACACACACACACAAACACACATTATTTGTTATGACTTATTTGTGTGGACCCAAGGAAAACTAATGTTTACTAAGACATCCAAATAAGCCATAAACAACACACACACACACACACCACAGACATTAAACACAACCTCACAGTTACACAGCAATGCGCCAAAGTGTCCCAGAGACAGCTAGCGGACGCGGAACCTCGCAACCTCCGGGTGACTGATTATCACGTCCTCTCCCAGAATGCCGTTCTCTCGGACTCCGTGTTATAAAACAAAGTAGGTCAGAGTCACACTCTGCGAGGACAGCTGTGAGAGGACATGCAGAGCACGGCGGGTTCCCCTCAGGGCCGGCTTGTTTGTTTAGCATCTCTGCCAATACCAAACTATAACATCGCCGCATTCCGTGCAATAAGGGGTACTGCGTGCCAAATCTGAAGAGGGAAACCACTGTCTTCCTGGACAGGACTCAAAACAACACACAGTACACCCCTGCTCTGCCACGGTCAGTTAGAAGTGCCTCTTTAATCCAGAACATCCCAACTCACTTTTGTTTGCAGCAAACTGCGAGGAGTTTTTCCAACGGCACGTCCAACTTCCCCAGACCTTGGGGTCTCTTAAGTCTCCTGAGTCTAAGAAGTCAGTCTGAAGGAGTCAGTGCCAGGGTTGTTGCTCTGGTGAAATGCTTAGTAGATCTTGATAGAACTCTCCAAGATCAAGGGCGCTGACGAAGCACAACAAATGACTTGCATTCCACCCCAACAGGGCCAGATGGATTGGCCACTCATTTGCTTTGCAGTAATACCCCCCGCGATTCACTTGAGAGGCTCGATTGAAAAGTCGATTCCCCTGCTGCATAGCGCTGACAGGTTGTGAGTTTGAGGCCGCCTTTCACTGTGCCTACTCGACTGTGTAGAACTGATTCAGTTCCAGATTACCAGTGGGGTATTAGGTGTGAGAACACTTCATTTAGAATCTTGGGTTCACGCCAAATACAACAGGGCAGAGCTGCGAGCGCTGGGAGCAGAACTCAACAAACAGTATTTGTACTGCATGCATGAATTTGCTAGTGGTCTAAGCCGATCTGAATGCAGTATCGATTATCATTGGCAACTTACACAGTAATTATACTGTACATTGAAGAATTGTGTTCTGTACACAATGTTTTAAAGCTTCACATTGATTTGTTTGTAACCAATTGCATCCAGATTTTCTACAGGATGATCACGGGCCTCGGTGACTGCACAGATTCAGACTTCTTTGGCGTGTTCCCAGACAGCCTGCTCAGCGTCTTAGTCCAACACTTAACGTAATTAGATCAGACGTCTCCTATCAAAAGTGATTTATAGTTACATTTTTAATATGCTGCGCTGCATCCACTAGTAGCTAGAATGATAGTGACAAAAATAGGACTAAGAGCCCCTTCATTGATATTTAAACAGGAAGTGTTCCTGTTCCTGACAGGAAAGAGTGTTCTGCCTCCACTCAGATTCCTGATTCAATCATGGCTTTGCGCTGGACAGTTACTAGGGCGATGTCCAGAACCAATATATCAGTCTGGATCGTGTGAAAATATCTGGAGGGAATTGTTCTGCATTCGTATGCAGCTCCTATTCACTCATACAAGCACGACGCATGCACGCCCTCACACACGCACACAAACACATAAGCACACATGCAAACATACTGCGCCCATTGCGCGTGCACGCACACACACACGCGCGCGCACACACACACACACACACACACACACACACACACACACACACACACACACACACACACACAGCAACGTCATAACTACACTAGTAAAGGGACTAGGAAAGGAGCCAGATCACGACACCATTCCTTCCTCCACTTTGTGGGTCACTACAATGTGATGTAAATCACAGCAAACAGACTCGAACATTGTGTCAACATGGCTGTCTTCTCTGAGCAGCTCTGGATGAGTAAAAATGTATATCAGTCCGTTTATGTTTCCTCTCATGTTTGGACATTTTACCAGACATTCTACAAAAGATCTACATGACGTCAACGTGAGTGAAGATTTATAATATGCAACATGCCAAAACCGATCCTTGTTTTTGTAAACATTACATTATTATCATCACAAAGGTAAGACGGAGTTTAAACTGAACATTATGAGCCAGTCAAAACTACACAATGTGATATTAAAAATGACAGTGTGCTGGAAAGTACGTGCTGCATTTCCGTAACACAAAGTCCTGAGAGAAAACTTTGTCTGGAAGATATAAATTACTAAATGCAGCGGAGCCCAACATGTTTGGACACCTTTGTGGCTCCTCAATTTTTGTTTTTGGAAAAAATTGTGGATGGATCATCTGCCTTGCTTCAAATATCACGGTCAGTGGTATAAGAGGAAGGAAGAGGAGGTGTTATACCCTTTATCCAAGGTAAATTCAGTTAATTTCATTAAAGGTGTAAATACTAGGACGGAAACTATACTCCTTCCTGCTCTGCTGCACGGCAATGATTACAGTATAACACAATCATAGTTTTTAGAATTCATGGTGGATGAATTAAGTTGGAAAGTGATTTTCCATCCAGACAATAAGAATAACTGTCTGCTGGACACAGTCCACTACAGACAATGATGTACAGTACCTTAGAACCCAAAGCACTTAAGAGAATCATTCGGCACGGAGACTTGGGGGTATTTCAAAGCGCCAACTTCTGCACAGAAAGTTAAAACTATAGTATTGGGTGTTAAGAAAGGATACTCGTTGGATTGATAGCATGTCTCTGGAAGGATACATAGTTCTACTTGTAATTCTACATACATGACAGGCTAGCTATCTAGAGAAGCCCATGTGAACACTGAGAATATCCATGGCCTTGTGATCCAAAACACTCCTTGATCCAATTCTAACACAAACACCGTATCTCTTTTGTGAATTCATTCAATCGTCCTTTTCATTCCCCTCTCTCTATTAATTCTGTTGTTTCCGAGAATGGAGGAGGTCCATGTCTCTCCAAAAACAGACTGGAGCCGAGGGTTGGTACAGCAGTTCCCCCCCCAGTCGTGCGGGGCTGGAAGGAGGAAGTGAGCTGTTCCCAGCCCAGCGAGGAGCAGCCCAGCGGGCGGGCTGGGAGAGCCGGGCCCGGTCCAGGACCCTGCTGCGTCCCTGGCCGCCAGACACTGACCCTCGCCGCTGGGCCCGGCTCGGCCAACTCCCTGACCCCCGAACGGCCCGGGAGGGCAGCATTAAACACTCTTCAATAGACACTACGCCGCAGCTGTAGGACTTTACACTGAGTGAAGGACGGGGAGAGAGAGAGAGTGAGAGATAATGAAAGACAGAGAGAGAGAAAGAGAGAGAGAAAGAGAGAGAGAGATAATGAAAGACAGAGAGAGAGAAAGAGAGAGAAAGAGAGAGAGAGAGATAATGAAAGACAGATAGAGAGAAAGAGAAAGAGAAAGAGAGAGAGAAAGAGAGAGAGAGAGAGAGAGTGACATTAATCTTCCCCACTGCATTGTGGACTGCAGTCCACTGTTGAAAGACGCAAGCTTATTCTCCTTGAGAGATGGGGGCCATCGGAGCACGTAATGCGGTATGTTAGACATCGGGCATTACATCTTCCTCTTCCTCAATGAGAGCTTGCACTCCGCGTTCCTTCTGACATTCTGACAGTCAAATGGATTCAGTCTAATTTCCCTGGGCATACCCCATCATCCAAAACAAATACGCTCTCAGGACAGGGTTTGGACAAATGCACTGCTTCATTTAATCCCTTAATTTAAAGCCTGCTTTCATTCATCACCCTTTGTTTTCGTTTCCTGTATCGGTAACTCATATATCATTCATGAGAGACTCAGAGGAAACATTAGGAATTGACAAGTCAATTGTCAAGGTGGGTAGAGTAACTGTGTCATGAAACAGCAGGGCTGAGCAGGTCTGGTATCATCACCTCTATACGGGGCCGGTTTGAGGGTTTGGTGGCCCCAAGAGGGGATGGATTTAGGGCCCTCCGCCAGGGGTGGTCCACACATCTGTCTGTCTCATTGGCAGCACTCGGCACTCACTGCTATTGAACTGAAGACGGAGATTCGACACATTTCTGTGCGGCGCAAAGAAGAAGACCTCCAGGGCCTGGGAACCTGGTTAAGAACGGGGGCGATTTCTCCCCTTAATTCACCTTCTTTTTTATCAGCCCCATCTAAAAGCCACACATCATCCGCTGAGTCGCGAAAACACGGCTGGTTATTACCCAGACCTGGAGGAAAATATGGGCCGCATTATCTTCAGGACGCTTTCTATCCGTGACCAATGGAAAGAAAAACCGCCAGACGGCCAGCTATCGCTTATCTCTCCTGTGAACCTTTGGACGCCGACTCGCGTTATTTCTCTCCCCCGGAGGAGACAAGTGCAGTATGGCCGCTGTCTGATGTCTCTCACCTTGACGCCCCAGGAAATTACCAAGAGCGTGGCTGTCTGCGGGCTTGTTCCAGAGAGATATCAGCGGTCATACTGAATACCCTCTGCTCTCTCTTTTTCTAACTGAAACCATACAGAGAACTGGCTACAAGCCAGATAGTACTGCAGATGACCTTCAATATGCTGAGTTACTATGGGTGTCCCAATATCTACGTAGTACAATAGTTGTGAGATTTATGAAGGGTATGAAGGGTATGAAGAAATATTAGGGAGCATACTGTTCTCCTTATTCACATGGAGCCTTTCATGAATCTTGAGACGTTATAGAAGTACACGTCAAACATTAAACATATCTTATCAGTTAGATGATATATATAATACAAACAGCCTCATTCATATAGCTGATAGGAAGCAAACATGGAGAGAGAGAGAGAGAGAGAGAACATGGAGAGAGAGAGAGGAAGCAAACATGGAGAGAGAGAGAGAGAGAGAGAGAGAGAGAGGAAGCAAACATGGAAAGAGAGAGAGAGAGAGAGAGAGAGAGGAAGCAAACATGGAAAGAGAGAGAGAGAGAGAGAGAGAGAGAGAGAGAGGAAGCAAACATGGAGAGAGAGAGAGAGAGAGAGAGAGATAGAGAGAGATGTAAAAGTAGAGTTTATGAAAATTAGTCCCTTGGGAATCGAACTCTTGAAAGGTGAAACTATGTCAACAGTAGTTGGTTCAATCTCAAAGAAAATATTTAGATTGTGAAGTCCAGCAATAATCCTAAAACTATAACTGTAAAAAGCAGATGTCATTCTATTTTCTTAGCAAAGACTTGTGATCCTCCAGCACAGTGGAAAAAACTGGAAAAAAAACAACCCAAATTGGTTTGATTTGAAACCACATCGCATGCTTTTTCTGAACACAATGCAAATAGCTTCTGGCTGATTTTTCTCAAAACTTTTCCCGGTGATTTAGCATGAAGACATAAAAAGCAATCACATGTAGCCCTCATGAATGTTCTCGTCGGCGTCTTCGAGGTGAAGGCAGCACGCTTGAGTAAGACCTGCCAGACTGTCATGATGGAGGAGTCTGCACAAGAGACCCAACAGGGAGGTGAGACTACGAGGGATTGGAACTGACTGACGAAATATTAAAATTCAAAAGCATACCTGCAGGATTACAATGGGGCAACGTATGCCATGCCAAAAAGCACTAAACGTGAAGCCCCGTTCCAAACTATTTTATTAATGTTGAAGAGGGCAGCTGTTTGTAATAGAGGATGATTGGTATGGCTGGGTTTAATGGTGCCGTGTGGAACGTTTCCCTTGGCTTGCTGCTGTCCTCCAGGACTTATGAGTTATCAGCTTATGCCTTTTACTAAATGGGAGAATAAATTAACAGTTGAAAGTGGCCCCAGGTCGAAGAGCAATTACAAAATGAAAAAGGAGTAGTCTGAATTAAACATAAACCGGATATCTCAGTCGATTACCTTCATGCGTAAAGCAGTCCTCTGGTATAAATGTAGAAGTCGCTGACGTCAATAAGTCACTCTATAATCAACGGCGGGATTTGAGCCCAGGTCTCACTAGGTTCAACAGGACATGAGCGTACAGTGAGAGGGTACCAAGCAGCAAGGCTCTCTCCATAATGATGCAATAGGGGGTCCTGTCTGTTTTCCCTGTGTGTACTGTACGGTAGAACAGTGTTCGGGGCTCTGGTCCCAGCTAGGAGATGAAGGGCGGGCCAGGAAGGCCACAGAACCACAACCTCTGCTTTAGAGATTAGCACCCTTTTGTGCCGACGCAACCGTAGCACAACCGTAGCATGACCGTAGCATGACCATAGCATGACCATAGCATGACAACACACGGCTCACTGTGAAGAGCGTGAAGGGAAAACGGTCAGAGCAGGGCTGAGGTGGATGAGGACATGAGGCTGCGGACCGCAGGCAGCCCGCGTAAGCCTAGCCCAGCGGGATCTATGGCTCTAAAAGACCAACCTGACAACTGAACACATATAAATGTGTTTTCGGTAAAGTTGAAAATATATAATGGACTATACAAGCCAGTAAACGGAGGAGGGCTACTTTATGGAAAACAACAAAAAATGTTCTAATTTGATTCACGTTGGGCGTATTAGTATTAAACTACTATCCAAATGGTTATTTATCGTTCTATCAATGGCATTTTAAGATGACGAGCGAACTTGGACAAAGTGTACTCTTGTGTAAGATATAAATATAGCAATGAAACAATATGCTTGACATTTACAATTTAGGGTTGCCAAAACTGTGGTGTATCACATTCCACTCTGCTGTGATTTGCACATACGGCAGCCCATAAGACGCCACGTTTTATCTTACGACAGGGGAACGCCATGTACAGTACAGTACAGTACAGCGGCCTACTGGATTCCCCCAAATAATCACACCACTTTATGAAATCCTATAATTAATGGTAATTACGTCTCGGTATTAACATTCACATCCCTTCATATATCCCTTCACATCCCTAACTAGCATCTCTCATTGTGAGTCCCTTAGAACTTTAAATCAATGGAATATGTTTGAGGATTTGGCTACGTTAATAGATCGAGCATCAATCATCATTATCCATCCACGCCTCCAAATGATTACCCCCCGTTTGATAGATTCATGTGGATGGAGAGCTGGGATATAAGTTAAATTCCCGAGCTAAACAATAGCTGTCAAGCGTTTCAGATAAAACCAATTATGGCATTACTAGCCATCATAACGCATTTAAAGTCATGGTCGTACTGGATCAGTATGTTTTGTATTATAAAACCCATGCAAATGGAAACAGATGGACAAATCAAGTTACTCTGGACAGCGAGGGAATCTTGCTGAATATCATCCAGAAAATATCATTATTTATTATTAAGTGGAAATCAAGACAGGGAGATCTGTGAGAAGTCAGGGATTACATAACAATGAATGCACAGATATTTCTGCAAGTGAATCTTATCCCTGTACTGTTTATGGAAGTGTGCTGTGCGCCGGTTTTAAATGGTGATTTATTCACCGAGGTGTTGATTATGCAAGCCACCGAGGGCAGGATGGGACGTCGCTTAAGTTAGTTTGGGAAGGATAATGTTGACGTGTGGAAAAGACCAGTTAAAGAGAGAGATTTGTCTAATGGAAACGTCCAGATTCAAACCATGCAGTAATGACCTACTGTGACTAAAAACTGCCCTTTGAGACCATCAGAATTCCTCATGAATGAAATGTCAGTACTCCAAAGCCTGTGTCTTGTTAGTGTGTGTGTGTGTGTGTGTGTGTGTGGGGGGGTACTTCCAGAGAACAGCCAGTGTTTCTGGAACCACATACATCACTAAGGAATGCTCCAAAACACAAACAACACGTCCTCCCTGCACCCGCCAAGATAACTCAGCTCCACCACAATTTCCTCACTCCTTTTTTGGGGAAGCGTGGAAGCCCTCGGCTTTCCTGGACTATAAACCTCCTCAGTGTACCATAACGAACCTCTGACTACACCTTGTCCATTGTTAAGCCCCATCTGAAAGACCTACACTAGGTTTTCTGGAACACAGCGTTTTCAACTCTAAGTGAGACTTGACGTTGAATCCATCAAGAACAGGACAGAGGAGATGGTTTCTACCTCATCCAAAACAGTGGAATGCAACAGACTATTGCTGACCAGAGATGAGGAAATATGGAAGTACCTCACTAAACGCTGCGAGTGACCATGACAACGTAACACTAACAGGGATCCTGACTTCAGAAGACAACCTTAGCTACACTCTCACTTTCTCATAAACACAGGGGTTTCCATGTGACATGTTGGATCATTTGCCTCCTACAGTAGCTAACCATCCTCACTCATGACCTCACTCCATGACCTTTCAACTGTGTGGGGGTCACAATTAAAGGCATGGATGGATGGATGGATGGATGGATGGATGGATGGATGGATGGATGGATGGATGGATGGATGGATGAAGGGTGGATGGATGGATGGATGGATGGATGGATGGATGGATGGATGGATGGATGGATGGATGGAAAGATAATAAATAACTTTAATATCACAAATACCCACTTTAAACACTTTACTGAAGTTGCTCTCAGTATACAGTAGGGCTCCTCAGATTACACAAGGACTTTACCACAGACTATGGTTGGAAAACAGATGATGGTAATGATGATGTCTTGTCTATGTTGACAGGTCTCATTTCTCCATTAAAACTTAACAGTCCTGAACTGTGGGCGCGTCAGAGTTTTGGTTCAATGATGAGCTATGTCATCGTTTATGAATGAACAGAAATGTATGGGACAGTGCTTGAGGCTAGATTTCACGCCATTACTTTAGTTGCATGTAAGACATTGTTAAAAAATGTAATGACTGTAATATGCAAACAGAACAGATGCCTGCTGTCACTCTTTTGCTTGGTTACTGAACTGGGAATGTTAATGTAAAGCTGAGCCAGGCATTAGTCATTTTCAAATCTTTTTTATTGCAACAATTTTCATCGGTTTTATCTCAGAAACCATCTTTGAGTGTTCCAATTTTCGAAAATCTTGTTTCATTCCAAGAGCTGTTGGGAAACATTTTGGAGTTTGTTCCATTGCTTATTTACTCTCTACTTTAGTTAATATGTTTCGTCCTTCAAAGACATACTTTTCAATAACTCTTGATTTAATTCAGTAGGGATTGGCTTACAATTAATAGCAATTACATAACACAGTACCATGAGATGCCTACAATCTTTCAAAAGGGCAAGATTTGTCTGTATTGTAACACTGTAGCCAACAAACGTCTGGTTCCTTGGTAACTGGAGTCACAGTTGAATATGAATACATAAGAGCAAAGATCTGAGTCTTTATTCCCTCAGAAACTTCATCTTTTGTGTTTTTGGAAAGAGAAAGACCCTCAGGTACAACATTCATCATCAGAATTTTGTTTAGAATAGAATACAACATACAGTATAGCAAATTTATCACTGCTTTGCCATTGGGTCTCATGGGGTAAAACGCTACATAATTAGAAAAAGACACACACACACACACACACACACACACACACACACACACAGACACAGACACACACACACACTTCCCGGTACACCAGTGCCACTTTCAGACGTACAGTGCAGTATTCCTTGTCTGTCTGCCATGACTCCAATTGCTCACTTCCGGAGAATTCCACTGACTGGTCTTTAAGACGTGGGATGACAGCTCTCTTTTGGTAACATACATCAAGTGCTTGCTTAACGATAAGGTTTCCAATAATAAAAAACATCTGGACTAGATGTCTGAGATGGATATTAATCACTGTAAATTGCCTAATATTTCCGTTCAACTCATAAGTGCAATAAACAGAGTTTTCCAGGGCAGTTTGAGGGCAGAATAATCAACTATTCCTGATGAAATACTGGACGCATGGCTAATTTGAATGTGAAACTCTATACGAGGGTATACGATACAGAACCAATAGAAACTTCTAGATATTTGGAAAATTGACGGCAGATAATTCAACACCACGCACGGAGCTGCATACTCAGAGACCGCGTTTCCTGGGGAATCACCAGAAACATACTTTTCTTGGAGGCTCCCATGTTCTAACGA